>NW_025963366.1:345000-690000 GCF_020740725.1 Corvus hawaiiensis | reverse complement strand
GAGGTGACAGTGAGACAGTGACAGGATTTGCAGATGGTCAGGGGGCCAGGACAACACCTCTGGGATCAACTTCTTGGAGATTTGGGGGAATTTCCTTTGGAAAACACACACGGACACAGAGACCTGGACACGGAGTGTAAATTTGCTGAAGAGGTTTATTGAGCATTTGAGGAAAAAGGCCCAGGGCTCACAGGGGATCAGGCGATTCCTCCAGGGATGATCATCATCTCCTCATGCCACTGGAGGGGGACAGGACATGGTTTTCACCACCTGGTCCAATTGCTCAGCAGAGGGTCCCCGGATGGGGTCCCCGGGCCGGCGCCCCGCTTCGGCCGGCGCCAAGCAGCCAGCTTAGAACTGGTGCGGACCAGGGGAATCCGACTGTTTAATTAAAACAAAGCATCGCGAAGGCCCGAGGTGGGTGTTGACGCCATGTGATTTCTGCCCAGTGCTCTGAATGTCAAAGTGAAGAAATTCAATGAAGCGCGAGTAAGCGGCCAGCGTAACTACCATCTTCTGAGGAGATACCTGTTACGAAGTGGGCACTGCTGCAAAGGTCACTCCTCCTCATGGTACCACTGTATGCCCTTTGAAGTGTAACGAAGCCGACTTCTGCCCCGGCATGGTACCATTGGAATCTCCAGTCAACAATCTCCTGCTAAACAGTTGAACAAATTTTATGTAAGGACCGTGCAGCTTTTTACCCGAATTCTGGCCCATGGATTTGTGCCTGGCAAGATTTGGTACTTTATTGAGGGGTCTACTGCCGATCTTATTCCTCCTCTCCTAAAATTTTGGACACTTTAACTATCCGGATCCCTAAAATGTGTCCATCGATAAACCTGTACCAGGCATTGACCGGCACCCAAACTTCCCATTTTGATTGGGTGGATCTGGCATCTAAAACTTTTAATCTAGATTCCTTGTGTAAAAACAGGGCCTACCTGTGCTCTCTAAATTTACCATCTGGCCTCCCTAACTTAGCAGAAAATGCATTTGAACTGGTGACACTGGAGTTTTACACATCGGGTGTGTTTGACACTAAGGAGTGTGTTTGTTTTTCCACGGTTTGGGAGGGTTTTCCCAGGCTATGGGAGGTGTAAGAACATCTTAAACCTCAACCAAGTGTGGAAGAAGACAGCTGTCTCCCGAGACTTTTTGTACTAAACAACGGGGGAAAAAGCAGCAAGGAGAGGGAAGGAACATTGGAAACATTGCCTCCTGAGCTGGAGAACAACCTGCCAGCAACATCCCCACCCACATCTCTAAGTTTCCTCTTGCGTGACTTTTGAATAGGTTCCCACAGAGGGAGGAAATTGGTAATTGTTCCTGTTGCCCAGACCAACTTATCAATGTTTCTGTTCCTCATTCTAAGCACAGCTAAGCAAACATACAAATGACAGATCAGCAATTATTCCATAAGCAATTCCTAACATCTTGAAAACTGTTTCAGGTCCAGCTCTCTTAACCATTTTAATTAACTCTAGCTGGGCCCAAATTCCTTCCTCTTCTAACTAATTGCAACACAGCTAGCCTATAACTAAACTCTTCATGTTTCTTTTAAATCCATGTTTCGCCCACAAAAGGTGTTGGTCTAAGGAGGAAGAGCATCTGCTGATAAGGTTGAAGGCTCAGTTTTGGGGAAACAAAACCATCAGTAAACTCATTGCCAAACACATTCTGTCCAAGACAGGGAAGCAGATGAGTGATAAGAGGAGATTGCTGCCCAGAGAACCAGCTGTGGGCATGGGAACAGCAGCTGGGATGAGTCATTGGCCAGATAATGAGGAGGAACAGCTGGGAACATCAACCAGCAGAGGGAAGGGCAGCTGCGGGCCCATTATCAGAGAACTTTCAGTCAAAGTCTTTCAGCTGGGAAACTCAACTCCTTCCCATGGGCATTCAAGCAGGTACTTAATGGCCAGCAGATGACATCACTGGTCAATGAGTCAGCCCAGGGCTGCTTCAGATGCATCAATATGATAAGCCAGATAAGAACATCAGCCCGAGATAAGAACAGCAGCCCGAGATAAGAACAAAGCAGGGACCCAGGAAGAAATCTTCTGAAGACCTTGCCAGAAGTGGCTGACTAAGAGAGCAATCAGGAGAGGTGCACTTCCAGCACCTATTCCATCTAGATTGGGGGAAATCAGCCAAGATTACTCTGCATGACATTGAATGCCTGTCCTGCAAAATTCTACCCAGTGAAATTTGTGTGGCATTTAAAGACAGATGGGAAACACCTGGAAAGTTTAAGAGCCTTGGGAACTTGCAAATTCAATGGGAAAGCTGACAATAGCGCTTCCAGGGACTTAATTACAGCCAAAGAAACTGAGAAGAGTGTGCAGGAGATGAGCAAAAGCTGAGCTCCTGGTCCAGACGGGATTACCCTAAAGGACCTCAAGAAGACAGACCCTGAGTTTTCCCAGACCATGGAGATATTCAACCTTTGGTTAACATCAGGTAAAATCTCGGACATGGTGAGGGGATGCAGGACTGTATTAACACCAAAGTCAACCAAACCAGAACATTTCCAAGACATTAATAACTGGAGACCCATCATGATTGGCTCCATCCTGTTAAGACTGTTCTCCAGAATATTAACAGCAAGGTCGACTAAAGCATGCTCCCTCAACCCAAGGCAAAGAGGCTTTATAAGAATGGCAGGATGCTCTGAAAATGTGAAACTCCTGCAAACAGTAATTCGGTCTGCCAAAAAATATCACAAACCGCTGGGGGTTGTATTTGTGGACATCACTAAGGCTTTTGACACCGTCAGCCACCAGCACATCCTACATGGTCTGCAGCAAAGGGAAGTGGAGCCTCATGTCATCAGCTTGGTGAGCAATATGTATGAGAACATCCGTACATATATCACCACAAAGAAAACACAGACAGACCACATCCAGATCCAGGTGTGAGTCAAACAGGGCAACCCAATGTTGCCTTTTGCAAGCTGGAAGAGAGTGGCAGAGGGTACCACTGGGGAATGAACAGCATCACAGCGATGGCATTTGCAGACGATCTGGTCTTATTGAGCGATTCCTGGGAAAACATGAAGCAGAACATCAAGATATTAGAGACCTTCTGCAATCTCCCCGGTCTCAAAACACAAGGGGAAGAGTGCCACGGCTTTTCCATCAAGCAAACAAAGGACTCTTCTAGCATCAACAACTGCACTGCTTGGACCATCATCGGCACAGTCCGAACATGACTGGCCCCGGTGACTCTGAAAAAGATCTGGGCCTGCAGATTGACCCTTGGATTGGTGTAGCAAAATGCATCCTATCTACAAAACTCACATTCTGGTTACAGTGAATTGGTAAAGTCCCTCTTCAAACTCTAGGAATCAAAAAATGGATAGCCCAAAAACATATACCATTCCACAAGTGACCTACCTGGCTGACCATTCAGAGCTGAAAGCAGGGTTCCTCAAGGCCCTTGACCTAAAAGTTTGATCAACCCTCACGGAATGGCTGCACTTACCTGCAGGTACCTGTGATGCCATCTTGTACTTGAGCATGAAGGATGACGGGTTGGGTATTGTGATGTATGGATGCGAGAGACACAAGGTAGGTGTAAGTGAATTGGGTTTATTGTAAAGTTAGAGAGCGTTCATACTTTTGAGTGTGAGAAACTGTTTTAGCTGCTCGCTCAAAAACCAGTCACAGTCCCCTAATAAATCTGTTGTCTTGACAGTTTGTCATTCTTTTCTGAAGGCTTGCAGCCTGACAAACAGGACGCCTTTCCTGTTTTCAGATCCTGTGTAATCAGCTTTCTTCCACGCTTCTCAGCATTCTTGCTCACGCGATGCAGCAGCGGCAGCTTCCTCTGTAACTCCACGCAGCAGCCTCTCCAGCTGGCAGTGGCAGCTGGGGCAAGAGGGCACAGGGGACAGCTCTCCTTTTGCAGCCTCACGGGACAGCAATGTGTCTCAGCACCAACCCCGGCAGCGGGCAGCAAACAGCAAAGGCAGGCAGGTCCGATCAGGCAGCACTGGACCTCAGCGTCACTCACCGGCAGCTGGCAGAAGTGGTGAAGGCAGCAGATCTGATTGAGCAGCAGTTGGTGTTGGCAGCCAGGAGAAGCAGTAAAACAAGGGGGCAGACGCCAAGAGCAAGGCACAGTGCAGCCCCATCTTGGTAAGGACAGGCACCCACTGCGAGCACCACAGGTGACCGCTGTGCCTCCGATTGTCGAGCAAAGGGAGCAGAGCCCAGACCCCACACATCAGCAAAGTCTCGGTTTGCCCCCAACCTCTCATGGGATCTCTGCCATTGCTGAGAACCAACCCCCCAGCCAGAGAGCTCACTCCCCAGCCACCACTTCCAAACTCTGGTTTCTCTGGCTGAGCCATCACCATGGTATGTGAGGAGGCGTGGCCATTTCTTTTGTTTCCTAATTGCCCCTGATTGTCTCCTGGGCAACCCCCTGCCCTCACTGCCTCTTCCTTTCAGATGGGACAAAATTCCTGAAAAGAAAAACAAACCCACAACAACCAGCAGTCACACCCAGCCTGAGGGGACTTCTCTGCTAATTGGTCATTATCCACCAGCAGAATGGGCAGCTGCAAGGACTTAGACAATCAAGGACTCCCAAAATATCCTGTGACTCAGAGAATGACATCATTCCATTGTGAACCTCCCTGACCTGGGGGAGGTACTGAGCATTTCCACCTGAACCTGAGCATATAAAATCTGGCTTGGGGGAACTAGGAAACCACTGCTGCTCAAGGGATCCAGAGGAGGAGCAGAACTTCCACAGGACCAGCACTTTTGACAAGACTGTGACCACCACGTGGTAGGATCTCCACCATCACTCTGACCAGCACGGTGCCAGGTTGTACTCAGTCTTTGTGGCTTAAACCAGTTTTCTCTTGATTGCTGTGTTTATTGTAATCTCTTTAATGAATTGTGAGCCCGACCGGAACTCTCTCTTGAGGTGGTTGAGGCGGGTTCATTTCTCCTGCCAGTTTCCCTTAAAAGCAGCACAGTGTTTTTTGGGAGGAGCTGTTTGGAGCTTGCAGGACTCCAAAGCTGAGGTGAAAAGAGCCTCTGGGGGATGCTGGGGTGTCCCCAGGAAGGGTTTTTCTGGCAGTCCTGGTAGCTGCTGCCAGCAGAGCCCCCAAGGTGGGCGGGGGGATGCCAGGTCCCTACCCCGCAGTGAGAGTTGGCCTTCCTGGGTCAGGCACTGCTGCTTTCAGCCCAGAGCCAGGGGGTTGTGGGACCCCCCAGAAGAGCCAGAGCAGGGGCACCTTGGGACCCACAGAGGGAGGAGAGCAGAGAGGAACAATATCGGGACTGGGGGAACCCCAGTAATCTGGAGGAGAGGGAATGTGGAGAGGGTGAACCCTGTGATTGCCTGCACCCTGAAGTGGAGACCTCAGAGAGGGGGGACCTCAAGGATTGCCAGGACCCTGAAGTGGGAAAGGGGGGATGCCTTGGAGCCCTGGCTCCCTGAAGCAGAGAATAAGGGGAGAAGGGACCCCAGGACTCCCAAAGCCCCCCAGCATTCCTAAGTGAGGGGATGCCAGAGAAGAGGGACACAAAGGATCTCCAAGTTTGGAGACCAAAGTGGAGGGAGCCTTGGAATTCCAGGGACGCCAGGCAGCCTGGGGTGGGTGGGGACCAAGCAGGTGGGGGAAACCCAATACATTCAGGACCCCCAGCAGCAGGGACACGAGGGAGCCCCCAGAAGCTCGAAGTAGAGGGACCAGAGAGGGGGAACTCGCAGGAGGCTTCTTTTGAACTGAATCTTGGTGTTTTGGAGGTTTTTATGGACACCAGAGGCCCGGTGACTTCTAGAGATGGACTTGGGCAGGAGGAACGCCCAACCCAATGCGCTCACACCTTGTTTTTCCCCATTGCAGGAGTTCCCATTCCCAAACCTTGGCCGGATGGAGGAGAAAGCTGTGAGGAAGAGGAAGATGCCCCAGGACAGCCAGACAGGTGAGGCGGAAGTCACTGCCCCTTTCCCCCTCTCTTCTGCTCCATCTCTCAGCCCAGCATCACCCCTGGCTGCAGGACAACCCTGCTGCCGACGCTATCCTGCCAAAGATGAACTGGGGGATCTCCTTCCCCTTCCCTCTGACATGGAAGCAAATCCCATCCTCTCTTTGTCCTTCCTCCCCCAGACAATGAGCTGAGGATGGAGACCAGGAAGGGCAAATTCCCCCGACAGAGTCTTGTGGAAGAGGTCGTTTTGAGTGGCTCCACATCACAGGAATCCAACGGGAAGGAAAAGCCCCAAAGATCCCACACAAAGAGGGGCTCCAAACCCAGGCCAGGGTGCTCCAAGGAGGAAAGACCCACCCTGTGCCGGGATGGCAGCTGGAGCTCCAGCCAGAGCTCAGACCTAGTGGTCCATGAGCAGCTTCATGATACGGAGAAGCCCTATGAGTGTGGTGAATGTGGGAAGAGCTTCCGCTGGAAGTCTGACCTGATCCGCCACGAGAGGATCCATACCGGGGAACGGCCCTACAAGTGCTTGGAATGTGGGAAGGACTTCAATGTCAGCTCCAGCCTGATCCGCCACCAGATGACCCACACAGGGGAACGGCCCTACAAGTGTGGGGAATGTGGGATGAGGTTCAGCAGGAGCTTGGCCCTGATTCACCACCAGAGGATCCACACCGGGGAGAAGCCCTACGAGTGTCCTGAGTGTGGCAAGAGGTGTCGGGACAGCTCCACTCTCCTCCTGCATCAGCGGGTTCACACAGATGAGAGGCCCTTCCGCTGCCCCGACTGTGGGAAGGGCTTCTGCCGCAACTCTAGCCTCGTCCCCCATCAGCGCATCCACACTGGGGAGAGGCCCTACAAGTGTCCTGAGTGTGGGAAGAGCTTCATCCAGAGCTCTCACTTGACTAAACACCGACGGAGCCACCGGTAAAGGAAGCCCTGGGACCGCCCCAACCACAGGAAAAGCTTTGTCCGCTGCCCCAACTTCATTCCCCGTCAGAGAACCCACTTTGCAAAGAGAGCTGGTGACCCACATTCCTGGTGATCCACATTGGGAAGACACCTGGATGGTGATCTCCTTTTTCTGGTTTTCCACAGGCATCTGGGTGAACACAGCGGCAGGGTTGGTGGTGTTGCAGTTTTCCCTGTAAGTAACTTCTTTGTCTTATCCCTTCTGTTATCAATATTGTTGCCCTTCCTGTTTGTTCCTTATCTCATTGCTGTTCCCAGTAAATTGTTCTTATCCCAGCCCAGGATCTTTGTCTTTTGTGCTTTCCATGGGAGGCAGTAGGGGAGTGAGAGGCGCCGCGGTTTTAGTAGGAGCATGAAATGGGGGAATATCATTCCTAAACCACGGCACAAGCAGTCAAAGGGGTTCCGTGGTGACATCCCAGGCTTTTCCTGGGATGATAAAAAGCCGTGGGGTCAGAGGCAGTCAAAGCCATTGCATGGTGACATCCCAGGGGACTTCATGTTGCTGGGGCATTGATCTGTCACAGGTACTCACAAGGGCTCCACGGTGACATTCCAAGTGTCTCCAGGCTGCTAAAGAGCCACGAGGTCACTGGCAGTGACAGAGGCTCCACGGTGATATCCCAGGGGTCTCTAGGCTCCTAAAGATGCATTAGTCGCACACAGCCACAGGGACTCCACGGTGACATCACAGTTGTCTTCAGCCGGCTCAGAAGCTGAGAGCTCACAGACAAGCGCAGGGGCTCCACAGTAACATCTCAGGGGTCTCTGGGCTGCTAAAGACCCGGTCACAGGGGCTTCATGTGAAATGCAAAGGGTGTCTTCTTCCAAAGGGCCATGAGCTCACACATACTCACAGGGGCTCCATGGTGACAACAGACGTGTCTGTATGCTGACAAGGAGCCGGGATGTCGCAGTCAGTGACAGGAGTCCAGTGGTGAAATCCCCGTGCTCCTAAAGAACCGTGAGGTGACGGACACTCACAGGGGTTCCATGGTGACATCCAGGAGTCCCCAGGCTGCCCTAGAGCCGGGATGTCACAGACACGTTCCTGCCATGGGCAGAGTGGGAGCTTCAGGTGATGTTTATTAGAGAAGCTGCCATTGGGTCATGAGGTGCAGAAGGGACCCCCAAACACTCCCCATAGATCCCCAAATCCCTCCAGGACCCCCAGGCTTTCTAAACTCCTTCAGTGAGGGGAGCCTGGGAACGGCCGGATCCAATCCCAGCCCCAGATTTTGGCAAGGGTTTATGGTTTTTTTGGCAAGGATTAGACAGGTGGAATTGAAGCTTTATGCAAATTGTCCCACGGGATGAGTAATAGCAAATCAGATCTATTTATATAAATACAGATCTAATTGATTACCCTCATGATTAGAGAAAAAGATCTCAATCAGAATTATGTACTGCACAGTATAGGAGCTGTAACAACTATTACAATCTAGTGCTCTAGGACGCAATTTTGAAGCACTTGTATTAAAGCAAAACCAGTCCTTAAGCAGAGATTGATGTCACTCACCCAGATCAATGACCGTGGGCAAATCTCTGTGACTCGGCCTTGAGCAGTGACCTTGAGGAGTGTCCCCACTCCAGGGAGGGATCTCCACCACCCCCAAGAAGGGAAATGTCAGAAGACGTTACCATTAAAATTTGGGACGGGGCTTTTCTAGTCTGACGTGCTGCCCTGTCAGTCAGATGTGCCCAGGCTGTGCCAACTCCACAGCTCTGGAGAAGCTCTCAGTGGCGTCACTTGGTTGGTTGTTCCTTTCTCCAGGGATTTTACCAGCTCTGCCACAGCTGCAGCTCCCTCTCATGATGTTGAACTTTGAAATGGAGGAGTCAGGCTGGGTTCTGCATTCTTCACCCCAAAAGCAGCGGGACCTCCCTTCTGCATTCCCCACTGGGGGCTCTGCAAACAGGGCCTTGTTGGAGCTGTTTGAGCCCATTCCAGGCAGAGCCTCCTGCTCCAGCAGGAACTGCCTTTCCTGTGCCATGACCAGGGCAGACCCTGCTGCAGGAGGAGCCCCAGGCCAGCCCAAGACATTGAAGGCCTCAGTGCAGAGTGCCGGAGTGGGAGCTGTGCCAGGGAGAGCCTGAGACACCAAAGGCACCTTGGCAGCAGCAGCTCCTTGCAGGGCATGGCCAGAAGCCTCCCTGGCCAAGCCGGCCCAGTGCCCACCACTGCAGAGCTGCTCCTTCAGGGGGTGATTCTGGCTGGGCTCTGCTCCACCCCACAAAGTGTGAGCTCAGCACTGAGTCTGGCACAGCCCCTGTGCCTGAGCCCTGCACAACCTCAAGGTCACCTGCGGCAGCCTGGCTCTGTCAGGCCCTGGGGCAGGGCAGAGGGAAAGGCCAGAGCAGGGGCTGGCTTTGGCTGCTCAATGTGGGCTCCAGCAGAGATGAGGAGTTGAGCGAGTTGAAAATGAGGTCACTGCTGTGACATGGGCCTGACTGACAAATGATTGGTCTCAGGAATATCTTGGGGACAAGGTGTTCATCACAAAACCACTCATCCCTGCAGAGACAAGACCAGGAGAGAGGAAAGGGGAGAGCCAGGCCCAGGGGACAGGGCTGGAATGGTGATGGCTGTGAGGTCACTGCCACTGCAGCAGCCTGGCTGGCCCCCAGCAGACATTCTGGCCAGAAGCTTTGTGAGGTCACGCAGCACATCAGAGAACCCCCACAACAGGAATTCCATCCTTGGGGAGTGGAGGGGTTGGCACAAACCTCCTGACCTTGAAGAATTTTGGGATGGAGCATCGTTCTCTGGCTTGCACAGCTGCAGTTCTGTGCCACTCTCACTGTCAAATATTTCCTCCTTAGATCAAATCTAAATTCCCCCTCATTCAGTTTAAAGCTATTGCCCCTTGTTCTGTCACTGCAAGGTTTGGGAAAAAATAACACTCCATTTTTCTTGGACCTCAATCACTATGTTTCCATTTTCAAAGACCTTAGAGAGAACCCAAAAATCTCCCAAGATGGGCTTTGGAAGCCTCAACACAAAACCAGCAGGTGGAAGCTGAGGGCCCTGGGCTCAGTTCTGTGGAGACTGAGGACAGAAGAGAAGTAGCCTGGGAGGGCTTGAAGGGAGGTTTCAAAGATGGAGGAGCTTTTCTTCATTGTATAAAACAGCCTGACAAAGAAATAATGGCACCAAGGGCAGCTGGGCAGCTCCAGACTGGACACCAGGAGAAAAGTCTTTCCCTCCCAGGGAAGTGCTGTGCTGCAACACGTCCCCCAGAAGGAGTCTGGAGCAGCCCAAGGCTTTGTGTGCCCAGGCAGAGGCAGGCAGGACGCAGAGCTGCCAGCAAAGGAAGGGGCCGGCAAGGTGGGGCAGCTGGCGGGAAGAGGACAGCCTGCAGGGACAGAGGCGCAGGGCAGGGACAGCGTGGGACAGCCTGGGCTGCAGAGGGCAGAGGGATGGGCAGCAGCTGCAAGGCCCTGACAGAGCCAACTTGTGCAGCACTTTGGCCACGGCTGCTGGCCCTGGCCCTGAGGCCAGCAGGAGACAAGTGACCCTTGCAGCCCTGGGGCCTCAGGGCCTCCTTGTCCCTGCTCAGCGGCCTGGCAGGGGCCGCCCCATGCTGCGTCTTCTGCAAAAACAATTGACAAGAGGGTCCTCAGCACAGGAAAGACTCGGAGCTCATGGAGCACTTCCAGAGGAGACCACCAAGATGCTCGGAGGGCTGGGGCAGCTCTGTGACAGAGACAGGCTGGGACAGTTGGACCTGTTCAGTCTGGAGCAGAAAAGGCTGTGGGGACACCCCAGTGTGACCTTTCAGACTTCAAAGCACCTCCTCGGAAACATGTGGAGAAATGTTTCCGGAGGGCCTTTGTCAGGGGGACAAGGGGAGATTGTTTTCAACTAAAAAGAGAGTGGGTTCAGAGCAGAGATAACGGAAAATTCTTGATGCTGAGAGTGGTGAAACACTGGCACAGATTTCCCAGTGAGCTGGTGGATGCCCCGTGCCTGGAAACATTCCAGACCACATTGGACGGGGCTCTGAGCATTCTGATGGAGTGAAAGATGTCTCTGCTGCCACCCAGAAGGAGGCCCTGCCCTGTGGTGTCGGCTACCGGAGTGCTCGCTGTGTCTCTTGTAGGATGCAATTCCCCCAGGGAGCAGAGGGAACACACAGCACCACTGGGAGCAGGAGCATCCTGCCATGGAGACAGGAATATTCTGGATGCAGAGGCTCAGGCTGCCCTGTTTGGCTTCTGTGTAGATGGAGACAAGTGTCAGAAGAGACTGAGAACCAGGAGCCCCCACCGTGTCTCTGAGACCCCTTGATTCCCTGAGGCCCCACAGTGTCACAGGTTCTCCTTTGGGCCACGAGGTCGCACGGTGTCACAGGGTCCCTCTGGTGCCATGAGCCCTTGTGGTGTCACAATGGTCCTTGGTTCAGCGAGGCCCCACACTGTTACAGAGTCCCCTTTCTGCTGCGAGGTCCCACATTGTGTCAGGGTTGCCTTGGCTCCATGAGGCCCCACATTGTTACAGGTTCCCCCCTTTCTGCCATCAGGTCTCACATTGTCCCAGGGTCTCTTTGGTTCCATGAGGCCCCACAGTGTCACAAGGCTCCCTGGGAACCACGAGGCCCTCAGGGATCACAATGGATCCCTGGTTCCATGAGGCCCCACAGTGCCCCAGGGCCTGTGGATTCCACAAGATCCTGGAGTGGCACAGGGTTCCTTTGCTTCCACGTGTCCCCGCGGTGTCACAATGTCCCCACGGTTCCAGGAGGCCCCACAGTGTCACAGACGAGCAGCACTGGAGTGGGAGCAGCACCAGGGGAGGTTTTGCAGCTGCGCTGGAACAGCAGCAGCAGCAGCAGCCACGGAGCAACAGTGGAACAGCGGTGGAATGCAAGTCCCGTGAGGAGCGGCTGAGGGAGCTGGGGTTGTTTATCCTGGAGAAGAGGAGGCTCAGGGGGGACCTTCTCACTCTCTACAACTCCCTGACAGGAGGGGGCAGCCAGGTGGGGCTCGGTCTCTTCTCCCAGGGACCAGAGACAGGACAAGAGGACACAGCCTTGAGCTGCAGCAGAGGAGGTTTAGGCTGGAGATTAGAAAGAGTTTCTTCACAGCAAGGGTGATTGGGCATTGGAATGGGCTGCGCAGGGAGGTGGTGGAGTCACCGTCCCTGGAGGTATTTAAGGAAAGACTGGATGTGGCACTCACTGCCATGGTCTGGTGACAAGGTGGTGTTGGATGATCTCACAGATCTTTTCCAAGCTGGTTAATTCTGGGATTCTGTGATTCAGTGCAGCAGCGGTGGAACCTTGGTGGAAAAAGAGTGGGAAAGGCCCCACAGCTGTGGAGCAGCACCTGAGATGCCCAAGCTGCGGGACACAGAGCGGGTCTGAGCGCTGTGTCCTGTGGGAGCTGGCCCCACACACCAGAACCATGCCTGTCAGGCTGACCCAGAGCAGGGGGCAGCGGCAGGAATTGCTGCTGGGCTGCGGAAGGCGCGGATCCAGCGCGTTTGATGGTGACTCGGGGGTTGGATCCTGGTTGTTGGCGGCCACCTTTGGTGGTAGCGGGACACTTTCAGTTGATCTGAAGTCGTGAACTCAGGAGAAAGTCAGCACAAAAGGAATCAAGTGGCCTTTTCTGCTGCAGGGAAACGCATCTTGGTAGAGGTTTAATGATTTCTGATGTAGGAAGCAAACGGAGTCAATTTTTGGCCTGTGGTTTTGTTGTAATCCAGGGACAGTTTCCAAAATGATGCAATTTGTGGTGAAAAACCAGGAACGTGCCTCAGCATCGGGATGTTGCACACTGAGTACAGAGCTGTTTGTGGCGGTTATGATCAAGAAAACAATTGGAATTCTTGTCCCTATTTCACTCTTTCTCCCTCTCTCTCTGGGAATGAGTCTCCAACACTCCCTGCAGCTCTGCTTTCCATGATCTGCTCCTCTGGAGTTGGGCTTGGCCAGCTGAGCAGCGGGAAGAGGGAGAATAATGGACCATTCCAACTGCAGACTTCCTTTTTGTAGCCTCTGGATTTCCAGCATTTAGAAATGGTCATGTTTTAAACTGTCTGACCAAATCCCACTTCTGCCCTGGCAGAAAACCCTCCTGTGGCCCTGTTTGGGAACGGACCCTCGGAAACACCTCACTGCAGATGAGTTTTGGTTGGTTTTGCTAAGGGATGACAAGAAGATCAGCACAAGGAGGAAGGCTGAGGGAGAGGGAAGGACCAATTCCTTCCTTTTGTCTTCCCATTGGAAAATCTCCTGCAGAGGTTGTGCTGCAGCCAGAGACTTGCCGGGCCAAGGGCTGAGGGAAACGATTCAGCTGAGGCACTTGAGGCATCTTGTCCCCAGTTTGTAGCCCTGGATCTGGGAGGGGACTCAGCTGCCCCCCTTGCACCCCACAACCCCCCTGAAATGGGGGATTCCTCCCACCTCTGCCAGGTGCTTCTTATCCATCCCTAGCCTGGGTGCTCCTGGTCTGAGCTCCCATGGTCATTCCTGGTGGTGGGGAACAGGAGGGAGGAGTTCAGAGCAAACCTGGGAGGTGCCCGCAGGCTCAGAGATGTGTGGAGGTGACAGTGAGACAGTGATGGGATGTGCAGATGGTCACGGGGACAGGACAACACCTCGGGGATCAACTTCTTGGAGATTTGGGGGAATTTCCTTTGGAAAGCACACACGGATGCAGTCACATGGACACGGAGTGTAAATTTGCTGCAGAGGTTTATTGAGCATTTGAGGAAAAAGGCCCAGGGCTCACAGGGGATCAGGCAATTCCTCCAGGGATGATCATCATCTCCTCATGCCACTGGAGGGGGACAGGACATGGTTTTCACCACCTGGTCCAATTGCTCAGCAGAGGGTCCCCGGATGGGGTCTCCAGGCCGGCGCCCTGCCTCGGCCGGCGCCAAGCAGCCAGCTTAGAACTGGTGCGGACCAGGGGAATCCGACTGTTTAATTAAAACAAAGCATCGCGAAGGCCCGAGGCGGGTGTTGACGCCATGTGATTTCTGCCCAGTGCTCTGAATGTCAAAGTGAAGAAATTCAATGAAGCGCGAGTAAGCGGCCAGCGTAACTACCATCTTCTGAGGAGATACCTGTTACGAAGTGGGCACTGCTGCAAAGGTCACTCCTCCTCATGGTACCACTGTATGCCCTTTGAAGTGTAACGAAGCCGACTTCTGCCCCGGCATGGTACCATTGGAATCTCCAGTCAACAATCTCCTGCTAAACTGTTAAACAAATTTTATGTAAGGACCGTGCAGCTTTTTCCCCGAATTCTGGCCCATGGATTTGTGCCTGGCAAGATTTGGTAATTTATTGAGGGGTCTACTGCCGATCTTATTCCTCCTCTCCTAAAATTTTGGACACTTTAACTATCCGGATCCCTAAAATGTGTCCATCGATAAACCTGTACCAGGCATTGACCGGCACCCAAACTTCCCATTTTGATTGGGTGGACCTGGCATCTAAAACTTTTAATCTAGATTCCTTGTGTAAAAACAGGGCCTACCTGTGCTCTCTAAATTTACCATCTGGCCTCCCTAACTTGGCAGAAAATGCATTTGAACTGCTGACACTGGAGGTTTACACATCGGGTGTGTTTGACACTAAGGAGTGTGTTTGTTTTTCCACGGTTTGGGAGGGTTTTCCCAGGCTATGGGAGGTGTAAGAACATCTTAAACCTCAACCAAGTGTGGAAGAAGACAGCTGTCTCCCGAGACTTTTTGTACTAAACAACGGGGGAAAAAGCAGCAAGGAGAGGGAAGGAACATTGGAAACATTGCCTCCTGAGCTGGAGAACAACCTGCCAGCAACATCCCCACCCACATCTCTAAGTTTCCTCTTGCGTGACTTTTGAATAGGTTCCCACAGAGGGAGGAAATTGGTAATTGTTCCTGTTGCCCAGACCAACTTATCAATGTTTCTGTTCCTCATTCTAAGCACAGCTAAGCAAACATACAAATGACAGATCAGCAATTATTCCATAAGCAATTCCTAACATCTTGAAAACTGTTTCAGGTCCAGCTCTCTTAACCATTTTAATTAACTCTAGCTGGGCCCAAATTCCTTCCTCTTCTAACTAATTGCAACACAGCTAGCCTATAACTAAACTCTTCATGTTTCTTTTAAATCCATGTTTCGCCCACAAAAGGTGTTGGTCTAAGGAGGAAGAGCATCTGCTGATAAGGTTGAAGGCTCAGTTTTGGGGAAACAAAACCATCAGTAAACTCATTGCCAAACACATTCTGTCCAAGACAGGGAAGCAGATGAGTGATAAGAGGAGATTGCTGCCCAGGGAACCAGCTGTGGGCATGGGAACAGCAGCTGGGATGAGTCATTGGCCAGATAATGAGGAGGAACAGCTGGGAACATCAACCAGCAGAGGGAGGGGCAGCTGCGGGCCCATTATCAGAGAACTTTCAGTCAAAGTCTTTCAGCTGGGAAACTCAACTCCTTCCCATGGGCATTCAAGCAGGTACTTAATGGCCAGCAGATGACATCACTGGTCAATGAGTCAGCCCAGGGCTGCTTCAGATGCCTCAATATGATAAGCCAGATAAGAACATCAGCCCGAGATAAGAACAGCAGCCCGAGATAAGAACAAAGCAGGGACCCAGGAAGAAAACTCCTGAAGACCTTGCCAGAAGTGGCTGACTAAGAGAGCAATCAGGAGAGGTGCACTTCCAGCACCTATTCCATCTAGATTGGGGGAAATCAGCCAAGATTACTCTGCATGACATTGAATGCCTGTCCTGCAAAATTCTACCCAGTGAAATTTGTGTGGCATTTAAAGACAGATGGGAAACACCTGGAAAGTTTAAGAGCCTTGGGAACTTGCAAATTCAATGGGAAAGCTGACAATAGCGCTTCCAGGGACTTAATTACAGCCAAAGAAACTGAGAAGACTGTGCAGGAGATGAGCAAAAGCTGAGCTCCTGGTCCAGACGGGATTACCCTAAAGGACCTCGAGAAGACAGACCCTGAGTTTTCCCAGACAATGGAGATATTCAACCTTTGGTTAACATCAGGTAAAATCTCGGACATGGTGAGGGGATGCAGGACTGTATTAACACCAAAGTCAACCAAACCAGAACATTTCCAAGACATTAATAACTGGAGACCCATCATGATTGGCTCCATCCTGTTAAGACTGTTCTCCAGAATATTAACAGCAAGGTCGACTAAAGCATGCTCCCTCAACCCAAGGCAAAGAGGCTTTATAAGAATGGCAGGATGCTCTGAAAATGTGAAACTCCTGCAAACAGTAATTCGGTCTGCCAAAAAATATCACAAACCGCTGGGGGTTGTATTTGTGGACATCACTAAGGCTTTTGACACCGTCAGCCACCAGCACATCCTACATGGTCTGCAGCAAAGGGAAGTGGAGCCTCATGTCATCAGCTTGGTGAGCAATATGTATGAGAACATCCGTACATATATCACCACAAAGAAAACACAGAGAGACCACATCCAGATCCAGGTGTGAGTCAAACAGGGCAACCCAATGTTGCCTTTTGCAAGCTGGAAGAGAGTGGCAGAGGGTACCACTGGGGAATGAACAGCATCACAGCGATGGCATTTGCAGACGATCTGGTCTTATTGAGCGATTCCTGGGAAAACATGAAGCAGAACATCAAGATATTAGAGACCTTCTGCAATCTCCCCGGTCTCAAAACACAAGGGGAAGAGTGCCACGGCTTTTCCATCAAGCAAACAAAGGACTCTTCTAGCATCAACAACTGCACTGCTTGGACCATCACCGGCACAGTCCTGAACATGACTGGCCCCGGTGACTCTGAAAAAGATCTGGGCCTGCAGATTGACCCTTGGATTGGTGTAGCAAAATGCATCCTATCTACAAAACTCACATTCTGGTTACAGTGAATTGGTAAAGTCCCTCTTCAAACTCTAGGAATCAAAAAATGGATAGCCCAAAAACATATACCATTCCTCAAGTGACCTACCTGGCTGACCATTCAGAGCTGAAAGCAGGGTTCCTCAAGGCCCTTGACCTAAAAGTTTGATCAACCCTCACGGAATGGCTGCACTTACCTGCAGGTACCTGTGATGCCATCTTGTACTTGAGCATGAAGGATGACGGGTTGGGTATTGTGATGTAAGGATGCGAGAGACACAAGGTAGGTGTAAGTGAATTGGGTTTATTGTAAAGTTAGAGAGCGTTCATACTTTTGAGTGTGAGAAACTGTTTTAGCTGCTCGCTCAAAAACCGGTTACAGTCCCCTAATAAATCTGTTGTCTTGACAGTTTGTCATTCTTTTCTGAAGGCTTGCAGCCTGACAAACAGGACGCCTTTCCTGTTTTCAGATCCTGTGTAATCAGCTTTCTTCCACGCTTCTCAGCATTCTTGCTCACGCGATGCAGCAGCGGCAGCTTCCTCTGTAACTCCACGCAGCAGCCTCTCCAGCTGGCAGTGGCAGCTGGGGCAAGAGGGCACAGGGGACAGCTCTCCTTTTGCAGCCTCACGGGACAGCAATGTGTCTCAGCACCAACCCCGGCAGCGGGCAGCAAACAGCAAAGGCAGGCAGGTCCGATCAGGCAGCACTGGACCTCAGCGTCACTCACCGGCAGCTGGCAGAAGTGGTGAAGGCAGCAGATCTGATTGAGCAGCAGTTGGTGTTGGCAGCCAGGAGAAGCAGTAAAACAAGGGGGCAGACGCCAAGAGCAAGGCACAGTGCAGCCCCATCTTGGTAAGGACAGGCACCCACTGCGAGCACCACAGGTGACCGCTGTGCCTCCGATTGTCGAGCAAAGGGGGCAGAGCCCAGACCCCACACATCAGCAAAGTCTCGGTTTGCCCCCAACCTCTCATGGGATCTCTGCCATTGCTGAGAACCAACCCCCCAGCCAGAGAGCTCACTCCCCAGCCACCACTTCCAAACTCTGGTTTCTCTGGCTGAGCCAT
The DNA here is from genome assembly GCF_020740725.1 of Corvus hawaiiensis. NCBI lineage: Eukaryota > Metazoa > Chordata > Aves > Passeriformes > Corvidae > Corvus > Corvus hawaiiensis. The sequence goes on along the minus strand of NW_025963366.1, from coordinate 672,166 downwards.
CACCATGGTATGTGAGGAGGCGTGGCCATTTCTTTTGTTTCCTAATTGCCCCTGATTGTCTCCTGGGCAACCCCCTGCCCTCACTGCCTCTTCCTTTCAGATGGGACAAAATTCCTGAAAAGAAAAACAAACCCACAACAACCAGCAGTCACACCCAGCCTGAGGGGACTTCTCTGCTAATTGGTCATTATCCACCAGCAGAATGGGCAGCTGCAAGGACTTAGACAATCAAGGACTCCCAAAATATCCTGTGACTCAGAGAATGACATCATTCCATTGTGAACCTCCCTGACCTGGGGGAGGTACTGAGCATTTCCACCTGAACCTGAGCATATAAAACCTGGCTTGGGGGAACTAGGAAACCACTGCTGCTCAAGGGATCCAGAGGAGGAGCAGAACTTCCACAGGACCAGCACTTTTGACAAGACTGTGACCACCACGTGGTAGGATCTCCACCATCACTCTGACCAGCACGGTGCCAGGTTGTACTCAGTCTTTGTGGCTTAAACCAGTTTTCTCTTGATTGCTGTGTTTATTGTAATCTCTTTAATGAATTGTGAGCCTGACCGGAACTCTCTCTTGAGGTGGTTGAGGCGGGTTCATTTCTCCTGCCAGTTTCCCTTAAAAGCAGCACAGTGTTTTTTGGGAGGGGCTGTTTGGAGCTTGCAGGACTCCAAAGCTGAGGTGAAAAGATCCTCTGGGGGATGCTGGGGTGTCCCCAGGAAGGGTTTTTCTGGCAGTCCTGGTAGCTGCTGCCAGCAGAGCCCCCAAGGTGGGCGGGGGGATGCCAGGTCCCTACCCCGCAGTGAGAGTTGGCCTTCCTGGGTCAGGCACTGCTGCTTTCAGCCCAGAGCCAGGGGGTTGTGGGACCCCCCAGAAGAGCCAGAGCAGGGGCACCTTGGGACCCACAGAGGGAGGAGAGCAGAGAGGAACAATATCGGGACTGGGGGAACCCCAGCAATCTGGAGGAGAGGGAATGTGGAGAGAGTGAACCCTGTGATTGCCTGCACCCTGAAGTGGGGACCTCAGAGAGGGGGGACCTCAAGGATTGCCAGGACCCTCAAGTGGGAAAGGGGGGATGCCTTGGAGCCCTGGCTCCCTGAAGCAGAGAATAAGGGGAGAAGGGACCCCAGGACTCCCAAAGCCCCCCAGCATTCCTAAGTGAGGGGATGCCAGAGAAGAGGGACACAAAGGATCTCCAAGTTTGGAGACCAAAGTGGGGGGAGCCTTGGAATTCCAGGGACGCCAGGCAGCCTGGGGTGGGTGGGGACCAAGCAGGTGGGGGAAACCCAATACATTCAGGACCCCCAGCAGCTGGGACACGAGGGAGCCCCCAGAAGCTCAAAGTAGAGGGACCAGAGAGGGGGAACTCGCAGGAGGCTTCTTTTGAACTGAATCTTGGTGTTTTGGAGGTTTTTATGGACACCAGAGGCCCGGTGACTTCTAGAGATGGACTTGGGCAGGAGGAACGCCCAACCCAATGCGCTCACACCTTGTTTTTCCCCATTGCAGGAGTTCCCATTCCCAAACCTTGGCCGGATGGAGGAGAAAGCTGTGAGGAAGAGGAAGATGCCCCAGGACAGCCAGACAGGTGAGGCGGAAGTCACTGCCCCTTTCCCCCTCTCTTCTGCTCCATCTCTCAGCCCAGCATCACCCCTGGCTGCAGGACAACCCTGCTGCCGACGCTATCCTGCCAAAGATGAACTGGGGGATCTCCTTCCCCTTCCCTCTGACATGGAAGCAAATCCCATCCTCTCTTTGTCCTTCCTCCCCCAGACAATGAGCTGAGGATGGAGACCAGGAAGGGCAAATTCCCCCGACAGAGTCTTGTGGAAGAGGTCGTTTTGAGTGGCTCCACATCACAGGAATCCAACGGGAAGGAAAAGCCCCAAAGATCCCACACAAAGAGGGGCTCCAAACCCAGGCCAGGGTGCTCCAAGGAGGAAAGACCCACCCTGTGCCGGGATGGCAGCTGGAGCTCCAGCCAGAGCTCAGACCTAGTGGTCCATGAGCAGCTTCATGATACGGAGAAGCCCTATGAGTGTGGTGAATGTGGGAAGAGCTTCCGCTGGAAGTCTGACCTGATCCGCCACGAGAGGATCCATACCGGGGAACGGCCCTACAAGTGCTTGGAATGTGGGAAGGACTTCAATGTCAGCTCCAGCCTGATCCGCCACCAGATGACCCACACAGGGGAACGGCCCTACAAGTGTGGGGAATGTGGGATGAGGTTCAGCAGGAGCTTGGCCCTGATTCACCACCAGAGGATCCACACCGGGGAGAAGCCCTACGAGTGTCCTGAGTGTGGCAAGAGGTGTCGGGACAGCTCCACTCTCCTCCTGCATCAGCGGGTTCACACAGATGAGAGGCCCTTCCGCTGCCCCGACTGTGGGAAGGGCTTCTGCCGCAACTCTAGCCTCGTCCCCCATCAGCGCATCCACACTGGGGAGAGGCCCTACAAGTGTCCTGAGTGTGGGAAGAGCTTCATCCAGAGCTCTCACTTGACTAAACACCGACGGAGCCACCGGTAAAGGAAGCCCTGGGACCGCCCCAACCACAGGAAAAGCTTTGTCCGCTGCCCCAACTTCATTCCCCGTCAGAGAACCCACTTTGCAAAGAGAGCTGGTGACCCACATTCCTGGTGATCCACATTGGGAAGACACCTGGATGGTGATCTCCTTTTTCTGGTTTTCCACAGGCATCTGGGTGAACACAGCGGCAGGGTTGGTGGTGTTGCAGTTTTCCCTGTAAGTAACTTCTTTGTCTTATCCCTTCTGTTATCAATATTGTTGCCCTTCCTGTTTGTTCCTTATCTCATTGCTGTTCCCAGTAAATTGTTCTTATCCCAGCCCAGGATCTTTGTCTTTTGTGCTTTCCATGGGAGGCAGTAGGGGAGTGAGAGGCGCCACGGTTTTAGTAGGAGCATGAAATGGGGGAATATCATTCCTAAACCACGGCACAAGCAGTCAAAGGGGTTCCGTGGTGACATCCCAGGCTTTTCCTGGGATGATAAAAAGCCGTGGGGTCAGAGGCAGTCAAAGCCATTGCATGGTGACATCCCAGGGGACTTCATGTTGCTGGGGCATTGATCTGTCACAGGTACTCACAAGGGCTCCACGGTGACATTCCAAGTGTCTCCAGGCTGCTAAAGAGCCACGAGGTCACTGGCAGTGACAGAGGCTCCACGGTGATATCCCAGGGGTCTCTAGGCTCCTAAAGATGCATTAGTCACACACAGCCACAGGGACTCCACGGTGACATCACAGTTGTCTTCAGCCGGCTCAGAAGCTGAGAGCTCACAGACAAGCGCAGGGGCTCCACAGTAACATCTCAGGGGTCTCTGGGCTGCTAAAGACCCGGTCACAGGGGTTTCATGTGAAATGCAAAGGGTGTCTTCTTCCAAAGGGCCATGAGCTCACACATACTCACAGGGGCTCCATGGTGACAACAGACGTGTCTGTATGCTGACAAGGAGCCGGGATGTCACAGTCAGTGACAGGAGTCCAGTGGTGAAATCCCCGTGCTCCTAAAGAACCGTGAGGTGACGGACACTCACAGGGGTTCCATGGTGACATCCAGGAGTCCCCAGGCTGCCCTAGAGCCGGGATGTCACAGACACTCACAGCGTGCCTGTCATGGGCAGAGTGGGAGCTTCAGGCAAAGTTTATTAGAGAAGCTGCCATTGGGTCATGAGGTGCAGAAGGGACCCCCAAACACTCCCCATAGATCCCCAAATCCCTCCAGGACCCCCAGGCTTTCTAAACTCCTTCAGTGAGGGGAGCCTGGGAACGGCCGGATCCAATCCCAGCCCCAGATTTTGGCAAGGGTTTATGTTTTTTTGGCAAGGATTGGACAGGTGGAATTGAAGCTTTATGTAAATTGTCCCACGGGATGAGTAATAGCAAACCAGATCTATTTATATAAATACAGATCTAATTGATTACCCTCATGATTAGAGAAAAAGATCTCAATCAGAATTATTTACTGCACAGTACAGGAGCTGTAACAACTATTACAATCTAGTGCTCTAGGATGCAATTTTGAAGCACTTGTATTAAAGCAAAACCAGTCCTTAAGCAGAGATTGATGTCACTCACCCAGATCAATGACCGTGGGCAAATCTCTGTGACTCGGCCTTGAGCAGTGACCTTGAGGAGTGTCCCCACTCCAGGGAGGGATCTCCACCACCCCCAAGAAGGGAAATGTCAGAAGACATTGCCATTAAAATTTGGGACGGGGCTTTTCTAGTCTGACGTGCTGCCCTGTCAGTCAGATGTGCCCAGGCTGTGCCAACTCCACAGCTCTGGAGAAGCTCTCAGTGGCGTCACTCGGTTGGTTGTTCCTTTCTCCAGGGATTTTACCAGCTCTGCCACAGCTGCAGCTCCCTCTGAGGATGTTGAACTTTGAAATGGAGGAGTCAGGCTGGGTTCTGCATTCTTCACCCCAAAAGCAGCGGGACCTCCCTTCTGCATTCCCCACTGGGGGCTTTGCAAACAGGGCCTTGTTGGAGCTGTTTGAGCCCATTCCAGGCAGAGCCTCCTGCTCCAGCAGGAACTGCCTTTCCTGTGCCATGACCAGGGCAGACCCTGCTGCAGGAGAAGCCCCAGGCCAGCCCAAGACATTGAAGGCCTCAGTGCAGAGTGCCGGAGTGGGAGCTGTGCCAGGGAGAGCCTGAGACACCAAAGGCACCTTGGCAGCAGCAGCTCCTTGCAGGGCATGGCCAGAAGCCTCCCTGGCCAAGCCGGCCCAGTGGCCACCATGGCAGAGCTGCTGCTTCAGGGGGTGACTTCTGGCTGGGCTCTGCTCCACCCCACAGAGTGTGAGCTCAGCACTGAGTCTGGCACAGCCCCTGTGCCTGAGCCCTGCACAACCTCAAGGTCACCTGCGGCCGCCTGGCTCTGTCAGGCCCTGGGGCAGGGCAGAGGGAAAGGCCAGAGCAGGGGCTGGCTTTGGCTGCTCAATGTGGGCTCCAGCAGAGATGAGGAGTTGAGCGAGTTGAAAATGAGGTCACTGCTGTGACATGGGCCTGACTGACAAATGATTGGTCTCAGGAATATCTTGGGGACAAGGTGTTCATCACAAAACCACTCATCCCTGCAGAGACAAGACCAGGAGAGAGGAAAGGGGAGAGCCAGGCCCAGGGGACAGGGCCGGAATGGTGATGGCTGTGAGGTCACTGCCACTGCAGCAGCCTGGCGGGCCCCCAGCAGACATTCTGGCCAGAAGCTTTGTGAGGTCACGCAGCACATCAGAGAACCCCCACAACAGGAATTCCATCCTTGGGGAGTGGAGGGGTTGGCACAAACCTCCTGACCTTGAAGAATTTTGGGATGGAGCATCGCTCTCTGGCTTGCAGGGTTGCAGTTCTGTGCCACTCTCACTGTCAAATATTTCCTCCTTAGATCAAATCTAAATTCCCCCTCATTCAGTTTAAAGCTATTGCCCCTTGTTCTGTCACTGCAAGGTTTGGGAAAAAATAACACTCCATTTTTCTTGGACCTCGATCACTATGTTTCCATTTTCAAAGACCTTAGAGAGAACCCAAAAATCTCCCAAGATGGGCTTTGGAGGCCTCAACACAAAACCAGCAGGTGGAAGCTGAGGGCCCTGGGCTCAGTTCTGTGGAGACTGAGGACAGAAGAGAAGTAGCCTGGGAGGGCTTGAAGGGAGGTTTCAAAGATGGAGGAGCTTTTCTTCATTGTATAAAACAGCCTGACAAAGAAATAATGGCACCAAGGGCAGCTGGGCAGCTCCAGACTGGACACCAGGAGAAAGGTCTTTCCCTCCCAGGGAAGTGCTGTGCTGCAACACGTCCCCCAGAAGGAGTCTGGAGCAGCCCAAGGCTTTGTGTGCCCAGGCAGAGGCAGGCAGGACGCAGAGCTGCCAGCAAAGGAAGGGGCCGGCAAGGTGGGGCAGCTGGGGGGAAGAGGACAGCCTGCAGGGACAGAGGCGCAGGGCAGGGACAGCGTGGGACAGCCTGGGCTGCAGAGGGCAGAGGGATGGGCAGCAGCTGCAAGGCCCTGACAGAGCCAACTTGTGCAGCACTTTGGCCACGGCTGCTGGCCCTGGCCCTGAGGCCAGCAGGAGACAAGTGACCCTTGCAGCCCTGGGGCCTCAGGGCCTCCTTGTCCCTGCTCAGCGGCCTGGCAGGGGCCGCCCCATGGTGCTGCCCTTGGCACTGCACATCCCCACATCCCAGTGCCCCGGCAAGAGCCCTGCGCACTGAGGGAGGGACAGGATCTGCCTTGCCAGGGGCTGGGGCTCAGGCCTTGGCCCTTTGGAGTCATGGAACACATCCAGGTTTCCTCAGCCGCACAGACACCTTTCCTTTGCTTGTCCCCACCTGCCATCACTGCCTCCAGTGTTCTGCTCTAACTGGAACCTGGGGACACTTTCTCATCCTCAGTCTTCCTCAGTGGGACCCATTAAAACTTCAGGAAACTCTGGAGATTGATATTGACTTTGAATTCTTGAGAGATTGCTTCAGCTCCCTCTCAGGGACTGATGTTCAGGGCCTCAGCACCAAGCCCCAAGAGGGTCATCAGAGTCCTTGTGCTGTGGCTGTGCTGCTGAGCTGGGCCGGGCTCCTGGCACAGAGGCGGCTCCTGGCAAGCGGCAGCGCTGCAGAGAGACAGCTGTGGCCAGGAGCAGCTCCTGGGCCCAGCCCAGCAGGGCTGGGCCACTGCCTGCAGCCAGCCCGGGCACAGCACAGAGGCACACAGGGCTTAAACTCAGCCAAGGCTGCAAAGGTGCTGAGAAGTTGCTGGAGCAGAATCATTGCCAGCTCTTGACTCAGGAAGCCTCTGGCTGCAGGACAAGGCAGCTGCAGCTCCTGGAGGGATCTCCTGAAGCTGGAACATCCCAATGCCTACAGATTCTGTGAGTACAGCTCAGAACATCTCGAGTGCAGGGGGAGTGAAATGCTCATGAAGCTCTGACAATGCTGAGGGTTTGTGATCTGTCCCAGAATATTTCCAAGCCAAGGATTTTGATAAAAATGAGGACATTTCCTGAGACTTTGTTTTCAGTTTCGTTCTACTGGGGAATGGCAGGGAGGGGATATATATATAAATGGTATTATGAATTTTGACAAGTCCCTGAGACATCTGAAGTCTTATTTTTAGTGATCAGTCTTAGTGTGACCTGTTCTTTTTCCAAGCTGCAAACAGAAACTGCCCCCAGCCAGTGCCCTGCAAAGAGGCAGGTTCCTGCAGGGTCAAGGAGAGTGCACAGAGATTTGCGGTCTGTGAGTGGTGGCAGGGACAGATCAGGCCCAGGCAAACAAGTCCAGGAGGAAAATCTCCAGGAAGCAGAGATAAGATCAGGGAATGACAGAAAATGAAACCCAGAAATGTTGTGTCAGGAGAGTTGAGAGGTCTCCTGTCTTGGGGTGACATCCATAGGATCCCCTCCAATGCAGCCCTCTCCCTGTGAAAAGCCCAAATGCCTCCTCTCCCAGGGATGGCTGCAGGGTGTGAAGGTGGAGGTGCAGCCAGGGGTGCCCAGCGCTGTCCTGCAGAGCTGTCCTGCATCCCTGTCTTTGCCAGGACAGGGGATCTGCCAGCTGCCAGGGGCAACTCTCAGCCTGCAGGGCAGGGAGCCAAAGGCAGCTGGATCCCAATGTGAGAACAGCGCCCACTCCACCACAATCCATCCTCCTGCAGCCCCCACAGCCAGATCCCCCATCTCCTGCTGCCCCTTCCCTCCCAGAGCTTTCCCTGTGGGACACCCCAGAGCTGAGCCCATCCCAAACTCTCTTGGGTCCCAGCACAGTTGCCCCTATTCCCACTCAGGCACTTTGAGAAAATAGGGCTGGGCACTGACCCCTCTTCCAGGACCCCGGAATCAGGGAAAACAGGAATGTGGGAGGACTTTGAGTCAAGGGTAGGCAGCTGATTGGGATCTGCAGTCACTGGAGACACTGGGGAGCACTGGGCAATGCTGATCACCCCAAGACAAGGCTGAGGCTTGGGAAATGGCTCAGGTGTGCTTCTTCCCACAGCCAGACCACTCCATTCCCTTTCCTCGCAGGCCCCAAAACAGTTTCACCTCCAGCCCCAGAGCAGAGTTCAGAGGGGAAAATGTCCTGCCCTGACCCTCCCCCTGTCCCACCCACAGCCACCGTGCCCACACAGAGCACCTGGCTCCAGCTCTGCACAGCTGCTCCACATGCAGGGTGCCAGGGACCCCATCCCCAGTAAGGCTCAAACTCCAGCACTGTGCCTGGATGCAATTTGCTGCAGGTCCCCAAAGGCCCTTGTCCACACAGAGAGTCTCTGCAGTTCCCTGGCCCTGGGCCCAGGCCAGCGCTGGACCTGAGTAGGAAGTGCCCATCCAAAGGGAAGTGGAGAAAGAGGGGCTTGTCCCCAGGCAGCCACTCGGAACTAATTGGGCAAAGAGAGGTGTCCTGTGAGGAGGAGGGATGATGGTCCCCTGCCAGCATCTCTGATAAGCCCTGTTTACCCATGGCCCGAGGCACCAGGAAGACATTCAGACTCCTTGGGCTTCCAAGCTGTTAAAATCCACTGAGAAGTGGTTCCTGAGAGCTGTTCAGGGCTGTGATTCCTGTTGGATGTCCTGGCATTAGTGAAGGGTTCTGCATCTGTCTTTCCCAGGGACACTGTGGATCCGTTTGAGATGTGTTGTGGGCATGCTGGGAAAGCATTTCAGGCGCCTGCCTTGACTCTTTGCTCTGGAACTTCCCAAGGAGCCGCAGGGCCCACGGGGGAAGATTTTCCTTGGGAGTGTTGCTGCTTTGTGCCCCATGGAGGAGAGAGCAGAGTGTCCCCATGGGGGATTCTTGACCTCATGGACAAGTGCTGTGACGTCATTGGTGTGCTGACATTGGTTTGGACAAGAATTGAGGAAGTGTCCACAGGGTCCTAATTAGAGAACGTTGGCCCAGGAGAGCTCCAGGCTGCCTTGGAGATCAGTGCCAATCAGGGGGATGGCATTGGACAGCTGCTGACCACGTGCCAACGGCCGTGGGAGAATGAGCTGGACACACACAGAGGCTCCCAGTGCCGGCAGATTGGCCCCCAGCTGCAGGGACGCCATGGGAATGTCCCTGCCTCCCTCGGGGCTGTGTCTCAGCCCTGCAGAAACTGTCCCTGCTCTTGTGCCAGCATTTCAGGAAGGATGAGTTTCCCCTCTCCTAGCGACTGCGTCTTCTGTAAAAACAATTGACAAGAGGGTCCTCAGCACAGGAAAGACTCGGAGCTCGTGGAGCACTTCCAGAGGAGGCCACCAAGATGCTCGGGGGACTGGAGCAGCTCTGTGACAGAGACAGGCTGGGACAGTTGGACCTGTTCAGCCTGGAGCAGAAAAGGCCGTGGGGACACCCCAGTGTGACCTTTCAGACTTCAAAGCACCTCCTCGGAAACATGTGGAGAAATGTTTCCGGAGGGCCTCTGTCAGGGGGACAAGGGGAGATTGTTTTCAACTAAAAAGAGAGTGGGTTCAGAGCAGAGATAACGGAAAATTCTTGATGCTGAGAGTGGTGAAACACTGGCACAGATTTCCCAGTGAGCTGGTGGATGCCCCGTCCCTGGAAACATTCCAGACCACATTGGACGGGGCTCTGAGCATTCTGATGGAGTGAAAGATGTCTCTGCTGCCACCCAGAAGGAGGCCCTGCCCTGTGGTGTCGGCTACCGGAGTGCTCGGTGTCTCTTGTAGGATGCAATTCCCCCAGGGAGCAGAGGGAACACACAGCACCACTGGGAGCAGGGGCATCCTGCCATGGAGACAGGAATATTCTGGATGCAGAGGCTCAGGCTGCCCTGTTTGGCTTCTGTGTAGATGGAGACAAGTGTCAGAAGAGACTGAGAACCAGGAGCCCCCACCGTGTCTCTGAGTCCCCTTGATTCCCTGAGGCCCCACAGTGTCACAGGTTCTCCTTTGGGCCACGAGGTCGCACGGTGTCACAGGATCCCTCTGGTGCCATGAGCCCTTGTGGTGTCACAATGGTCCTTGGTTCCACGAGGCCCCACATTGTTACAGAGTCCCCTTTCTGCTGCGAGGTCCCACATTATGTCAGGGTCGCCTTGGCTCCATGAGGCCCCACATTGTCACAGGCTCCCCCTTTCTGCCATCAGGTCTCACATTGTCCCAGGGTCCCTTCGGTTCCATGAGGCCCCACAGTGTCACAAGGATCCCTGGGAACCACGAGGCCCTCAGGGATCACAATGGATCCTTGGTTCCATGAGGCCCCACAGTGCCCCAGGGCCTGTGGATTCCACAAGATCCTGGAGTGGCACAGGGTTCCTTTGCTTCCACGTGTCCCCGCGGTGTCACAATGTCCCCATGGTTCCAGGAGGCCCCGCAGTGTCACAGACGAGCAGCACTGGAGTGGGAGCAGCACCAGGGGAGGTTTTGCAGCTGTGCTGGAACAGCAGCAGCAGCAGCAGCCACGGAGCAACAGTGGAACAGCGGTGGAATGCAAGTCCCGTGAGGAGCGGCTGAGGGAGCTGGGGTTGTTTATCCTGGAGAAGAGGAGGCTCAGGGGGGACCTTCTCACTCTCTACAACTCCCTGACAGCAGGGGGCAGCCAGGTGGGGCTCGGTCTCTTCTCCCAGGGACCAGAGACAGGACAAGAGGACACAGCCTTGAGCTGCAGCAGAGGAGGTTTAGGCTGGAGATTAGAAAGAGTTTCTTCACAGCAAGGGTGATTGGGCATTGGAATGGGCTGCCCAGGGAGGTGGTGGAGTCGCCGTCCCTGGAGGTATTCAAGGAAAGACTGGATGTGGCACTTGCTGCCATGGTCTGGTGACAAGGTGGTGTTGGGTCATAGGTTGGACTGGATGATCTCACAGATCTTTTCCAAGCTGGTTAATTCTGGGATTCTGTCATTCAGTGCAGCAGCGGTGGAACCTTGGTGGAAAAAGAGTGGGAAATGGCCCCGCAGCTGTGGAGCAGCACCTGAGATGCCCAAGCTGCGGGACACAGAGCGGGTCTGAGCGCTGTGTCCTGTGGGAGCTGGCCCCACACACCAGAACCATGCCCGTCAGGCTGACCCAGAGCAGGGGGCAGCAGCAGGAATTGCTGCTGGGCTGCGGAAGGGGCAGATCCAGCGCGTTTGATGGTGACTCGGGGGTTGGATCCTGGTTGTTGGCGGCCACCTTTGGTGGTAGCGGGACACTTTCAGTTGATCTGAAGTCGTGAACTCAGGAGAAAGTCAGCACAAAAGGAATCAAGTGGCCTTTTCTGCTGCAGGGAAACGCATCTTGGTAGAGGTTTAATGATTTCTGATGTAGGAAGCAAACGGAGTCAATTTTTGGCCTGTGGTTTTGTTGTAATCCAGAAACAGTTTCCAAAATGATGCAATTTGTGGTGAAAAACCAGGAACGTGCCTCAGCATCGGGATGTTGCACACTGAGTACAGAGCTGTTTGTGGCGGTTATGATCAAGAAAACAATTGGAATTCTTGTCCCTATTTCACTCTTTCTCCCTCTCTCTCTGGGAATGAGTCTCCAACACTCCCTGCAGCTCTGCTTTCCATGATCTGCTCCTCTGGAGTTGGGCTTGGCCAGCTGAGCAGCGGGAAGCAGGAGGATAATGGCCCATTCCAACTGCAGACTTCCTTTTTGTAGCCTCTGGATTTCCAGCATTTAGAAATGGTCATGTTTTAAACTGTCTGACCAAATCCCACTTCTGCCCTGGCAGAAAACCCTCCTGTGGCCCTGTTTGGGAACGGACCCTCGGAAACACCTCACTGCAGATGACTTTTGGTTGGTTTTGCTAAGGGATGACAAGAAGATCAGCACAAGGAGGAAGGCTGAGGGAGAGGGAAGGACCAGTTCCTTCCTTTTGTCTTCCCATTGCAAAGTCTCCTGCAGAGGTTGTGCTGCAGCCAGAGACTTGCCGGGCCAAGGGCTGAGGGAAACGATTCAGCTGAGGCACTTGAGGCATCTTGTCCCCGGTTTGTAGCCCTGGATCTGGGAGGGGACTCAGCTGCCCCCCTTGCACCCCACAACCCCCCTGAAATGGGGGATTCCTCCCGCCTCTGCCAGGTGCCCCTTATCCATCCCTAGCCTGGGTGCTCCTGGTCTGAGCTCCCATGGTCATTCTGGTGGTGGGGAGCAGGAGGGAGGAGTTCAGAGCAAACCTGGGAGGTGCCAGCAGGCTCAGAGATGTGTGGAGGTGACAGTGAGACAGTGATGGGATGTGCAGATGGTCACGGGGACAGGACAACACCTCTGGGATCAACTTCTTGGAGATTTGGGGGAATTTCCTTAGGAAAGCACACACGGACACAGACACACGGACACAGAGCGTAGCTTTGCCAAAAGGGTGTATTGATTAGTCAGGGGCAAATGGCCCTGGGCTCAAAGGGTTCAGGGGATTCCTCCAGGGATGATCATCTCCTCATTCCACTAGTAGGGAAAAGGACACCGTAGTCCTCACAACTCGCAATCCTAAAAGACATTCGCAGAAGGTGACCTCTGGTGCCCACTGGGACATGAGAGGGGCCTTGGCCCCAGCCCTCTCCCTGCAGGCACTGCTCACCTAGGCATCCAGAGAGGCAGCCAGGCGCTTCACCCGCAGAAGAGCCTCCAGCTTTTTACACAGAGCAGGCTGGGGACAAAGGCAGCGTTAGAGACACACTGGGGGCACTGGGCTGCACTGGGAGGAAAAGGGAAAGCAAAGGGGTCCTTGGGGAAGGGGCCTGCGGGCAGCAATGGGGTGCAGGAGCTGCTGTGCTCCTGCCCAGAGGCAGTGGGGTCCTGGCCAAGAGGCACAGCTGGGGCAGGGGCTGTGGCCTGGGCCTTGCAGAGGGTGCTGGGGGGCCTGGGATGGGAATGCAACAGGGGCCCTGGGCAAGGGGTTCCCTGGGAAGGATCCGTGGGGCAGGAGAGGTGTCTGGGGTGTCAGCAGGGCTGCACTGGGCTGTGCTGGGGCAGCATGGGATGGCCTGGGGTGTGGTGGCCGTGCGAGGGGAGGGTCTGACACCGGCAGAACTCCTGGTACCCACCTGAGGCGTCTTCAGGATGTCGACATTGTCTACATCCACCTGCAGAGAGACCAGGAGATCTCGCTGGTCACTGGGATGTCCCCAGTGCCAGCAAGGGATGGGGGGGGACCAAAGTGCCCCCCAATTACCAGAGGGGATGCCCTCCAGTCCCAGCCCCCCACTCACCTCCTGGAGATCATCTTGGGTTCCTTCCAGGAGTGCCTGGGAAAGGACAACAAAGGCTTGGTCTGGATTGGACCTTGTGGGGCTGAGGGGGGAACACGGGTGCAGGGAGCAGGGCGGAGGCAAAGGGATGGGAATTCAGGGCCTCCAAGGAGATCTGTTTGGAGCTGGGGGAGACCCAAAGACACTGACCTGGGGTAAATTGAGGAGCCAAGGGACGTGGCTGGGGCTGTAGAAGGGGCACGGTGTAAGGTACAGGGCAGGAGAAAGGAATTGTGGTGTAGGGACATGGGAGTGCAAGGGAGGGGCTTGGTGGGGAAAGAAGAACGGGGATGGGCGAGGACAAAAGCGACAGGACTGAGAGAGGGTTTGGGAGCTGGGGGTGAGTCCAGGAATGGTATCAGGAGACAGCGCTGCAGTGGCCAGGAAGAAAGGCAAAGGACTGGGGGGGGGCATGGAAGGAAAGGGCTTGGGAATGGTCAGTGGGAGGGCATTTGGGGAGGCTGGCTAGGACACAGAGGAGAGAGCCAGGAGGAAATTCCTGAAGGGACACCAAAAGGGTGGGATGAGAGGCCAGAAAGGGCAGGGTGTGGGGACATATTTGGCTGGTGCCTCACCTTGGCCTGTGCCGGGAGGCACAGCAGGATGGAGAAGAGCAGGGCCACGTTGAGCACAGCCACCTTCATCTTCCTCTCGCACTGGGCAGCGCTGGCTGAGGCTGCGCCGGGCCCGGAGCACCTTTATCCCTGCCGGGACTCCTCGCTGCACCCTCCCCGACAGCCCCCAGGCCAAAGCCCGGCTTGGCACAGCCCCCAGCCCTGGCCACAAGCCCGGCCCTGGCACAGAGTCCATCCCACCTGCGGCACGCATCCAGCCCCCTTGCCTGGCATCCCTCCAGCTTCCTGCACGGGGCAGCTGCCCCTGGAATGGCCCAGGCACCTGCGGGGGCCAAGGCCCTGGGGGGGGTAGGGAGCCAAAGGCAGCTGGGGACCCTGTGGGGACAACCCCCACTCCACCACAATCCATCCTCCTGCAGCCCCCACAGCCAGATCCCCCATCTCCCGCTGCCCCTTCCCTCCCAGAGCTTTCCCTGTGGGACAGCCCAGAGCTGAGCCCAGTCCCAGACCCAATATGTGGGAGAAGAACAGTGTCATGGGCAATGTGATCAACCCCATAACTGGGATCTCCAGTCACTGGAGACACTGGGGAGCGCTCAGGAGTACTGGGGGTGGTGATCAGCTGCATACAATGCTGAGGCTTGGGGAATTACTCAGGTGTGGCACTTCCTAAATTCACACCACCTCGTTTTCTTGCATTGCAGGCCTCAAACCGGTCCCATCTCCAGCCCCAGAGCAGAGTCCAGAGGGGAAGATGCCCTACCCAGACCCTCACACTGTCACACCTGGGCACACCAGAGCACCTGGGGCCCGCTCTGCACAGCTGCCCCACACATGTGTGCTTCCAGGACCCCATCTGTGGGATATGCCCAGCTGTACTACCCATCCCCAACAAGGCTCAGACGCCAGCACTGTCCCTGCCTGGGACATGCCCACAGCTCCCCAAGTCCCTTGTTCCCACAGAGGGTCTCTGCAATGTCCTGGCCCTGGGCCCAGGCCAGCGCTGGACCTGAGCAGGAAGTGCCCATCTAAGGGGAAGTGGAGAAAGAGGAGCTTGTCCCCAGGCAGCCACTTGGAGCTAATTGGGCAAAGAGAGGTGTCCTGTGAGGAGGAGGGATGATGGTCCCCTGCCAGCATCTCTGATAAGCCTTGTTTGCCCATGGCCCAAGGCATCATGAAGACATTCAGACATCTTGGCCTTCCTAGGGATGTGCAGCTCCTTGGGCAAGTTCCAGAGCAAAGAGTCAAGGCAGGCGCCTGAAATGCTTTCCCAGCTGGCCCACAACACATCTCAGATGGACCCACAGTGTCCCTGGGAAAGAGAGAAGCAGAACCCTTCACTAATGCCCTGGAATGTCAAACAGGAATCACAGCCAGGGACAGCTCTCAGGAATCACTTCCCTGTGGGTTTTTCCTTCTTGGTGATGCCATGATGATTTTTTGCCTTTTTTATCTATACCTTTTATATACCCTTTTATATAGCTTTTATGTGTCCTCAGTGCTTTTAGCATGCATACTTGTAGTTCCTTAAGCCTGATAATTTAGCATAGTCCTAATATTCCGTTAAGCCAGGAGAACAAACATCTTGGAAGCCTCACACTTAGGGCCAGAAAGTCCTATGCTATCCTGAGAAACCAAGGTCCTCCCTAGAACATATTCTGCAAACTAAGATAGGGCCATCCAGGGCGGAATTCCTCGGGATGGGGGGATATCACACTATTAATTTAAGCTTCTCATTGGGGAATCTTTGATAGATATGCTAATTTGCAAGGTCTATAAATTGTACACACGATCCATCGTGTGTGGGCATTTTGGGTGCATTTCCATGTGCATTTTGGTGCATTCCACCTGGACGAAGTCATGCACCTTAAGATCCTTAAATAAATACCAAGGTAAAAAGCCTTTTTCCCTTAAACCGTGTTTGGTTCTTAATTTTAAGACCAGGGAAAGGCAACATTGGAAGCTGGGACAGGCATCTGGATCCACCTGAGAACAAAGCAAGAGACACTGGGAATCTTTGAGCCTCAGGCAAGGCTCCCATGGGCTTCAGAACCCAAAGCAGATTTTTACCCACAGCCTTTGATTTGCAGCTTGGGTGTCCTCAAAAGATTTCTCCTCACACCTTTCTAGGCAGATCACTAAACCAGAGCAGGATTTTCCTGTCCCAGGGGCTGCTCGATGGTTTTGGAAGTGGATGGGTCTGGGAAGCACAGCTGGAAGGAATGTGGCACATCTCAGACAGAGGAGGAGTTTGCAGAGGAACCGTGGGAGCCTGTTGGAAGCTCGGGGGCTCATTGGGAGAGACCAGATCCCTCTCAAGAAACGGGACACCCGTGTTCCGGCCAGCCTGGGAAGGAGGACTTGAAACTGGCAACGACAGGGGAAGGGCAGAGTTCCAGAGAGCACCCAGACAGCAAGACAAGGATCCCATGGGGATAATTCAGGAAAGGAAGGCAGCCCAGGAAATGGCCACAAGACAGGTCAAGGGGGTGTCCTCTTGCATCCCTCCTGGGATACAGACACTCTCCAATGCCTCGCTGAAGGGCCTGGATCCCAAATCATGAGGGATGGGAAGAAAACCCAGAGACTGAGAGATGTGCGGTTGTGAGACTTGGATGTCTCCAAGAGATGGAGGGATGGCTCCATGGTTGCAGTGCTCTTGGGAATGGCTCCAGGGGTTTCAGAAAAGCAGGACAGGAAGGGGAGTGGTGGAGTTGCCATTTTTGAAGGGTAAGTTCAGCCCTCAGGAATCTCTGACCCAGGAGAGCAGGGAGAAGGAATGGTGAAACAAAGACATTCCCATGGCTCTGCCTTCCTGTGTCCCCAGCTCTGCCCCCCTCTACAGGCTCTCCCTGCTGCCAGGCCTGCAGGGAGCCCAGGCTTCCAGGCTGCCTTCAGCTCCTCTATGCACAGACTTCCCCTCAACCCAAAATGTCTGAATGTCTTCCTGGTGCCTCGGTCCCTGGGCAAACAGGGCTTATCAGAGATGCTGGCAGGGGACCATCATCCCTCCTCCTCCCAGGACACCTCTCTTTGCCCAATTAGCTCCAAGTGGCTGCCTGGGGACAAGCTCCTCTTTCTCCACTTCCCCTTAGATGGGCACTTCCTGCTCAGGTCCAGCGCTGGCCTGGGCCCAGGGCCAGGACATTGCAGAGACCCTCTGTGGGGACAAGGGACTTGGGGAGCTGTGGGCATGTCCCAGGCAGGGACAGTGCTGGCGTCTGAGCCTTGTTGGGGATGGGTATTACAGGTGGGCATATCCCACAGATGGGGTCCTGGAAGCACACATGTGTGGGGCAGCTGTGCAGAGCGGGCCCCAGGTGCTCTGGTGTGCCCAGGTGTGACAGTGTGAGGGTCTGGGTAGGGCATCTTCCCCTCTGGACTCTGCTCTGGGGCTGGAGATGGGACTGGTTTGAGGCCTGCAATGCAAGAAAACGAGGTGGTGTGAATTTAGGAAGTGCCACACCTGAGTAATTCCCCAAGCCTCAGCATTGTATGCAGCTGATCACCACCCCCAGTACTCCTGAGCGCTCCCCACTAGTGTCTCTAGTGACTGGAGATCCCAGTTATGGGGTTGATCACATTGCCCATGACACTGTTCTTCTCCCACATATTGGGTCTGGGACTGGGCTCAGCTCTGGCGTGTCCCACAGGGAAAGCTCTGGGAGGGAAGGGGCAGCGGGAGATGGGGGATCTGGCTGTGGGGGCTGCAGGAGGATGGATTGTGGTGGAGTGGGGGTTGTCCCCACAGGGTCCCCAGCTGCCTTTGGCTCCCTACCCCCCCCAGGGCCTTGGCCCCCGCAGGTGCCTGGGCCATTCCAGGGGCAGCTGCCCCGTGCAGGAAGCTGGAGGGATGCCAGGCAAGGGGGCTGGATGCGTGCCGCAGGTGGGATGGACTCTGTGCCAGGGCCGGGCTTGTGGCCAGGGCTGGGGGCTGTGCCAAGCCGGGCTTTGGCCTGGGGGCTGTCGGGGAGGGTGCAGCGAGGAGTCCCGGCAGGGATAAAGGTGCTCCTGGCCCGGTGCAGCCTCAGCCAGCGCTGCCCAGTGCGAGAGGAAGATGAAGGTGGCTGTGCTCAACGTGGCCCTGCTCTTCTCCATCCTGCTGTGCCTCCCGGCACAGGCCAAGGTGAGGCACGAGCCAAACAGGTCCCCACACCCTGCCCTTTCTGGCCTCTCATCCCACCCTTTTGGTGTCCCTTCAGGAATTTCCTCCCGGCTCTCTCCTCTATGTCCTAGCCAGCCTCCCCAAATGCCCTCCCACTGACCATTCCCAAGCCCTTTCCTTCCATGCCCCCCCCCAGTCCTTTGCCTTTCTTCCTGGCCACTGCAGCGCTGTCTCCTGATACCATTCCTGGACTCACCCCCAGCTCCCAAACCCTCTCTCAGTCCTGTCGCTTTTGTCCTCGCCCATCCCCGTTCTTCTTTCCCCACCAAGCCCCTCCCTTGCACTCCCATGTCCCTACACCACAATTCCTTTCTCCTGCCCTGTACCTTACACCGTGCCCCTTCCACGGCCCCAGCCACGTCCCTTGGCTCCTCAGTTTACCCCAGGTCAGTGTCTTTGGGTCTCCCCCAGCTCCAAACAGATCTCCTTGGAGGCCCTGAATTCCCATCCCTTTGCCTCCGCCCTGCTCCCTGCACCCGTGTTCCCCCCTCAGCCCCACAAGGTCCAATCCAGACCAAGCCTTTGTTGTCCTTTCCCAGGCACTCCTGGAAGGAACCCAAGATGATCTCCAGGAGGTGAGTGGGGGGCTGGGACTGGAGGGCATCCCCTCTGGTAATTGGGGGGCACTTTGGTTCCTCCCATCCCTTGCTGGCACTGGGGACATCCCAGTGACCAGCGAGATCTCCTGGTCTCTCTGCAGGTGGATGTAGACAATGTCGACATCCTGAAGACGCCTCAGGTGGGTACCAGGAGTTCTGCCGGTGTCAGACCCTCCCCTCGCACGGCCACCACACCCCAGGCCATCCCATGCTGCCCCAGCACAGCCCAGTGCAGCCCTGCTGACACCCCAGACACCTCCCCTGCCCCACGGATCCTTCCCAGGGAACCCCTTGCCCAGGGCCCCTGTTGCATTCCCATCCCAGGCCCCCCAGCACCCCCCGCATGGTCCAGGCCACAGCCCCTGCCCCAGCTGTGCCTCTTGGCCAGGACCCCACTGCCGCTGGGCAGGAGCACAGCAGCTCCTGCACCCCATTGCTGCCCGCAGGCCCCTTCCCCAAGGACCCCTTTGCTTTCCCTTTTCCTCCCAGTGCAGCCCAGTGCCCCCAGTGTGTCTCTAACGCTGCCTTTGTCCCCAGCCTGCTCTGTGTAAAAAGCTGGAGGCTCTTCTGCGGCAGAAGCGCCTGGCTGCTGCTCTACATGGATAGGTGAGCAACACTCGGGAGTCTCGTGGCCCCAGAGGGTCCTGGGGGTTTCTGGAGGGATCCCAGAACCTGCTGGGTGTTGCCAGAACTTGGGGACGGCAAAGGGACATGGTGGGGGGTTGTCCCAGATCCGTGTCCCAAGTGTGCTGGACAGAGCGGCCCCTAAGTCTTTCCTTGTCACTGGGGAGCTGTTGGGAACCCGACAGTCCCCATGTGGGCAGCAGGATTACCTGGAGATTTTGGGGCATCCTGGGGCTTGGGGGGGTCTTGGGGTTCTGTGGATCTGAGGAGCAAAATCCTGTCCTGGGTCTATCCAGGGCTCCAATTCCCTTCTCCTTCATGACAGGCATGGGGACGAGGACCCTCTCCCATCCCATTGGACACAGGGGGATCACATTTTGATGTCTGTGTTTTTAGATTGAACCAGGTGGGGAAAACCATGTCCTGTCCCCCTCCCGTGGAATGAGGAGATGATGATCATCCCTGGAGGAATCGCCTGATCCCCTGTGAGCCCTGGGCCTTTTTCCTCAAATGGCCAATAAACCCCTTCAGCAAATTTACACTCCGTGTCCATGTGTCTGTGTCCGGGCGTGTTTTCCAAAGGAAATTCCCCCAAATCTCCAAGAAGTTGATCCCCGAGGTGTTGTCCTGTCCCCCTGACCATCTGCACATCCCATCACTGTCTCACTGTCACCTCCACACATCTCTGAGCCTGCTGGCACCTCCCAGGTTTGCTCTGAACTCCTCCCTCCTGCTCCCCACCACCAGGAATGACCATGGGAGCTCAGACCAGGAGCACCCAGGCTAGGGATGGATAAGGGGCACCTGGCAGAGGCGGGAGGAATCCCCCATTTCAGGGGGGTTGTGGGGTGCAGGGGGAGCAGCTGAGTCCCCTCCCAGATCCAGGGCTACAAACCGGGGACAAGATGCCTCAAGTGCCTCAGCTGAATCGTTTCCCTCAGCCCTTGGCCCGGCAAGTCTCTGGCTGCAGCACAACCTCTGTAGGAGACTTTGCAATGGGAAGACAAAAGGAAGGAATTGGTCCTTCCCTCTCCCTCAGCCTTCCTCCTTGTGCTGATCTTCTTGTCATCTCTTAGCAAAACCAACCAAAACTCATCTGCAGTGAGGTGTTTCCGAGGGTCCGTTCCCAAACAGGGCCACAGGAGGGTTTTCTGCCAGGGCAGAAGTCAGACCTGTGGGATTTGGTCAGACAGTTTAAAACATGACCATTTCTAAACGCTGGAAATCCAGAGGCTACAAAAAGAAAGTCTGCAGTTGGAATGGTCCATTATCCACCCTCTTCCCGCTGCTCAGCTGGCCAAGCCCAACTCCAGAGGAGCAGATCATGGAAAGCAGAGCTGCAGGGAGTGTTGGAGACTCATTCCCAGAGAGAGAGGGAGAAAGAGTGAAATAGGGACAAGAATTCCAATTGTTTTCTTGATCACAACCACCACAAACAGCTCTGTACTCAGTGTGCAACATCCCGATGCTGAGGCACGTTCCTGGTTTTTCACCACAAATTGCATCATTTTGGAAACTGTCCCTGGATTACAACAAAACCACAGGCCAAAAATTGACTCCGTTTGCTTCCTACATCAGAAATCATTAAACCTCTACCAAGATGTGTTTCCCTGCAGCAGAAAAGGCCACTTGATTCCTTTTGTGCTGACGTTCTCCTGAGTTCACGACTTCAGATCAACTGAAAGTGTCCTGCTACCACCAAAGGTGGCCGCCAACAGCCAGGATCCAACCCCCGAGTCACCATCAAACGCGCTGGATCCGCGCCTTCCGCAGCCCAGCAGCAATTCCTGCCGCTGCCCCCTGCTCTGGGTCAGACCGACGGGCATGGTTCTGGTGTGTGGGGCCGGCTCCCACAGGACACAGCGCTCAGACCCGCTCTGTGTCCCGCAGCTTGGGCATCTCAGGTGCTGCTCCACAGCTGCGGGGCCTTTCCCACTCTTTTTTCACCAATGTTCCACCGCTGCTGCACTGAATCACAGAATCCCAGAATTAACCAGCTTGGAAAAGACCTGTGACATCATCCAGTCCAACCTATGACCCAACACCACCTTGTCACCAGACCATGGCAGCAAGTGCCACATCCAGTCTTTCCTTAAATACCTCCAGGGACGGCAACTCCACCACCTCCCTGGGCAGCCCATTCCAATGCCCAATCACCCTTGCTGTGAAGAAACTCTTTCTAATCTCCAGCCTAAACCTCCTCTGCTGCAGCTCAAGGCTGTGTCCTCTTGTCCTGTCTGTGTTCCCTGGGAGAAGAGACCGAGCCCCACCTGGCTGCCCCCTCCTGTCAGGGAGTTGTAGAGAGTGAGAAGGTCCCCCCTGAGCCTCCTCTTCTCCAGGATAAACAACCCCAGCTCCCTCAGCTGCTGCTCACGGGACTTGCATTCCACCGCTGTTCCACTGTTGCTCCGTGGCTGCTGCTGCTGCTGCTGTTCCAGCGCAGCTGCAAAACCTCCCCTGGTGCTGCTCCCACTCCAGTGCTGCTCGTCTGTGACACTGCGGGGCCTCCTGGAACCGTGGGGACATTGTGACACCGCGGGGACACATGGAAGCAAAGGAACCCTGTGCCACTCCAGGATCTTGTGGAATCCACAGGCCCTGGGGCACTGTGGGGCCTCATGGAACCAAGGATCCATTGTGATCCCTGAGGGCCTCGTGGTTCCCAGGGATCCTTGTGACACTGCAGGGCCTCATGGAACCAAAGAGACCCTGGGACAATGTGAGACCTGATGGCAGAAAGGGGGGAACCTGTGACACTGTGAGGCCTCATGGAGCCAAGGCGACCCTGACACAATGTGGGACCTCGCAGCAGAAAGGGGACTCTGTAACAATGTGGGGCCTCGTGGAACCAAGGACCATTGTGACACCACAAGGGCTCATGGCACCAGAGGGATCCTGTGACACCGTGCGACCTCGTGGCCCAAAGGAGAAACCTGTGACACTGTGGGGCCTCAGGGAATCAAGGGGTCTCTGAGACACAGTGGGGGCTCCTGGTCCTCAGTCTCTTCTGACACTTGTCTCCATCTACACAGAAGCCAAACAGGGCAGCCTGAGCCTCTGCATCCAGAATATTCCCGTCTCCATGGCAGGATGCTCCTGCTCCCAGTGGTGCTGTGTGTTCCCTCTGCTCCCTGGGGGAATTGCATCCTACAAGACACAGCGACCACTCCGGTAGCCGACACCACAGGGCAGGGCCTCCTTCTGGGTGGCAGCAGAGACATCTTTCACTCCATCAGAATGCTCAGAGCCCCGTCCAATGTGGTCTGGAATGTTTCCAGGCACGGGGCATCCACCAGCTCACTGGGAAATCTGTGCCAGTGTTTCACCACTCTCAGCATTAGAATTTTCCCTTTTCTCTGCTCTGAACCCACTCTCTTTCAGTTGAAAACAATCTCCCCTTGTCCCCTTGGCACAGGCCCTACGGAAACATTTCTCCACATGTTTCCGAGGAGGTGCTTTGAAGTCTGAAAGGTCACACTGGGGTGTCCCCACGGCCTTTTCTGCTCCAGACTGCGCAGGTCCAACTGTCCCAGCCTGTCTCTGTCACAGAGCTGCTCCAGTCCCCCGAGCATCTTGGTGGCCTCCTCTGGAAGTGTTCCACGACCTCCGAGTCTTTCCTGTGCTGAGGACCCTCTTGTCAATTGTTTTTGCAGAAGACGCAGCATGGGGTGGCCCCTGCCAGGCCGCTGAGCAGGGACAAGGAGGCACTGAGGCCCCAGGGCTGCAAGGGTCACTTGTCTCCTGCTGGCCTCAGGGCCAGGGACAGCAGCCGTGGCCAAAGTGCTGCACAAGTTGGCTCTGTCAGGGCCTTGCAGCTGCTGCCCATCCCTCTGCCCTCTGCAGCCCAGGCTGTCCCACGCTGTCCCTGCCCTGCGCCTCTGTCCCTGCAGGCTGTCCTCATCCCCCCGGCTGCTCCAACTTGCCGGCCCCTTCCTTTGCTGGCAGCTCTGCGTCCTGCCTGCCTCTGCCTGGGCACACAAAGCCTTGGGCTGCTCCAGACTCCTTCTGGGGGACGTGTTGCAGCACAGCACTTCCCTGGGAGGGAAAGACCTTTCTCCTGGTGTCCAGTCTGGAGCTGCCCAGCTGCCCTTGGTGCCATTATTTCTTTGTCAGGCTGTTTTATACAATGAAGAAAAGCTCCTCCATCTTTGAAACCTCCCTCCAAGCCCTCCCAGGCTACTTCTCTTCTGTCCTCAGTCTCCACAGAACTGAGCCCAGGGCCCTCAGCTTCCACCTGCTGGTTTTGTGATGAGGCCTCCAAAGCCCATCTTGGGAGATTTTTGGGTTCTCTCTAAGGTCTTTGAAAATGGAAACATAGTGATCGAGGTCCAAGATAAATGGAGTGTTATTTTTTCCCAAACCTTGCAGTGACAGAACAAAGGGCAATAGCTTTAAACTGAATGAGGGGGAATTTAGATTTGATCTAAGGAGGAAATATTTGACAGTGAGAGTGGCACAGAACTGCAACCATGCAAGCCAGAGAGCGATGCTCCATCCCAAAATTCTTCAAGGTCAGGAGGTTTGTGCCAACCCCTCCACTCCCCAAGGATGGAATTCCTGTTGTGGGGGTTCTCTGATGTGCTGTGTGACCTCACAAAGCTTCTGGCCAGAATGTCTGCTGGGGGCCCGCCAGGCTGCTGCAGTGGCAGTGACCTCACAGCCATCACCATTCCAGCCCTGTCCCCTGGGCCTGGCTCTCCCCTTTCCTCTCTCCTGGTCTTGTCTCTGCAGGGATGAGTGGTTTTGTGATGAACACCTTGTCCCCAAGATATTCCTGAGACCAATCATTTGTCAGTCAGGCCCATGTCACAGCAGTGACCTCATTTTCAACTCGCTCAACTCCTCATGTCTGCTGGAGCCCACATTGAGCAGCCAAAGCCAGCCCCTGCTTTGGCCTTTCCCTCTGCCCTGCCCCAGGGCCTGACAGAGCCAGGCGGCCGCAGGTGACCTTGAGGTTGTGCAGGGCTCAGGCACAGGGGCTGTGCCAGACTCAGTGCTGAGCTCACACTCTGTGGGGTGGAGCAGAGCCCAGCCAGAAGTCACCCCCTGAAGCAGCAGCTCTGCCATGGTGGCCACTGGGCCGGCTTGGCCAGGGAGGCTTCTGGCCATGCCCTGCAAGGAGCTGCTGCTGCCAAGGTGCCTTTGGTGTCTCAGGCTCTCCCTGGCACAGCTCCCACTCCGGCACTCTGCACTGAGGCCTTCAATGTCTTGGGCTGGCCTGGGGCTCCTCCTGCAGCAGGGTCTGCCCTGGTCATGGCACAGGAAAGGCAGTTCCTGCTGGAGCAGGAGGCTCTGCCTGGAATGGGCTCAAACAGCTCCAACAAGGCCCTGTTTGCAGAGCCCCCAGTGGGGAATGCAGAAGGGAGGTCCCGCTGCTTTTGGGGTGAAGAATGCAGAACCCAGCCTGACTCCTCCATTTCAAAGTTCAACATCATGAGAGGGAGCTGCAGCTGTGGCAGAGCTGGTAAAATCCCTGGAGAAAGGAACAACCAACCAAGTGACGCCACTGAGAGCTTCTCCAGAGCTGTGGAGTTGGCACAGCCTGGGCACATCTGACTGACAGGGCAGCACGTCAGACTAGAAAAGCCCTGTCCCAAATTTTAATGGCAATGTCTTCTGACATTTCCCTTCTTGGGGGTGGTGGAGATCCCTCCCTGGAGTGGGGACACTCCTCAAGGTCACTGCTCAAGGCCGAGTCACAGAGATTTGCCTACGGTCATTGATCTGGGTGAGTGACATCAATCTCTGCTTAAGGACTGGTTTTGCTTTAATACAAGTGCTTCAAAATTGCATCCTAGAGCACTAGATTGTAATAGTTGTTACAGCTCCTATACTGTGCAGTAAATAATTCTGATTAAGATCTTTTTCTCTAATCATGAGGGTAATCAATTAGATCTGTATTTATATAAATAGATCTGGTTTGCTATTACTCATCCCGTGGGACAATTTACATAAAGCTTCAATTCCACCTGTCCAATCCTTGCCAAAAAACCATAAACCCTTGCCAAAATCTGGGGCTGGGATTGGATCCGGCCGTTCCCAGGCTCCCCTCACTGAAGGAGTTTAGAAAGCCTGGGGGTCCTGGAGGGATTTGGGGATCTATGGGGAGTGTTTGGGGGTCCCTTCTGCACCTCATAACCCAGTGGCAGCTTCTCTAATAAACATCGCCTGAAGCTCCCACTCTGCCCATGACAGGCACGCTGTGAGTGTCTGTGACATCCCGGCTCTAGGGCAGCCTGGGGACTCCTGGATGTCACCATGGAACCCCTGTGAGTGTCCGTCACCTCACGGTTCTTTAGGAGCACGGGGATTTCACCACTGGACTCCTGTCACTGACTGTGACATCCCGGCTCCTTGTCAGCATACAGACACGTCTGTTGTCACCATGGAGCCCCTGTGAGTATGTGTGAGCTCATGGCCCTTTGGAAGAAGACACCCTTTGCATTTCACATGAAACCCCTGTGACCAGGTCTTTAGCAGCCCAGAGACCCCTGAGATGTCACCGTGGAGTCCCTGTGGCTGTGTGTGACTAATGCATCTTTAGGAGCCTAGAGACCCCTGGGATATCACCGTGGAGCCTCTGTCACTGCCAGTGACCTCGTGGCTCTTTAGCAGCCTGGAGACACTTGGAATGTCACCGTGGAGCCCTTGTGAGTACCTGTGACAGATCAATGCCCCAGCAACATGAAGTCCCCTGGGATGTCACCATGCAATGGCTTTGACTGCCTCTGACCCCACGGCTTTTTATCATCCCAGGAAAAGCCTGGGATGTCACCACGGAACCCCTTTGACTGCTTGTGCCGTGGTTTAGGAATGATATTCCCCCATTTCATGCTCCTACTAAAACCGTGGCGCCTCTCACTCCCCTAATGCCTCCCATGGAAAGCACAAAAGACAAAGATCCTGGGCTGGGATAAGAACAATTTACTGGGAACAACAATGAGATAAGGAACAAACAGGAAGGGCAACAATATTGATAACAGAAGGGATAAGACAAAGAAGTTACTTACAGGGAAAACTGCAACACCACCAACCCTGCCCCTGTGTTCACCCAGGTGCCTGTGGAAAACCAGAATAAGGAGATCACCATCCAGGTGTCTTCCCAATGTGGATCACCAGGAATGTGGGTCACCAGCTCTCTTTGCAAAGTGGGTCCTCTGATGGAGGATGATGATGGGGCAGCAGACAAAGCTTTTCCTGCAGTTGGGGCGGTCCCAGGGCTTCCCTTACCGGTGGCTCTGCCGGTGATTAGTCAAGTAAGAACTCCGAGTGAAGCTCTTCCCACACTCAGGACACTTGTAGGGCCTCTCCCCAGTGTGGATGCGCTGATGGGGGACGAGGCTAGAGTTGCGGCAGAAGCCCTTCCCACAGTCGGGGCAGCGGAAGGGCCTCTCGTCTGTGTGAATCCGCTGATGCAGGAGGAGTTTGGAGCTGTCCCGACACCTCTTGCCACACTCGGGACACTCGTAGGGCTTCTCCCCGGTGTGGATCCTCTGGTGGTGAATCAGGGCCAAGCTCCTGCTGAACCTCTTCCCACATTCCCCACACTTGTAGGGCCGTTCCCCTGTGTGGGTCAGCTGGTGGCGGATCAGGCTGGAGCTGACATTGAAGTCCTTCCCACATTCCAAGCACTTGTAGGGCCGTTCCCCGGTATGGATCCTCTCGTGGCGGATCAGGTGGGACCTCCAGCGGAAGCTCTTCCCACATTCACCACACTCATAGGGCTTCTCCGTATCATGAAGCTGCTCATGGACCACCAGGTCCGAGCTCTGGCTGGAGCTCCAGCTGCCATCCCGGCACAGGGTGGGTCTTTCCTCCTTGGAGCACCCTGGCCTGGGTTTGGAGCCCCTCTTTGTATGGCATCTTTGGGGCTTTTCCTTCCCGTTGCGTTCTTGTGACGTGGAGCCACTCAAAACGACCTCTTCCACAAGACTCTGTCGGGGGAATTTGCCCTTCCTGGTCTCCATCCTCAGCTCATTGTCTGGGGGAGGAAGAACAAAGAGAGGATGAGATTTGCTTCCATGTCAGAGGGAAGGGGAAGGAGATCCCCCAGTTCATCCTTGGCAGGATAGCGTCGGCAGCAGG
The DNA here is from genome assembly GCF_020740725.1 of Corvus hawaiiensis. Taxonomy (NCBI): domain Eukaryota; kingdom Metazoa; phylum Chordata; class Aves; order Passeriformes; family Corvidae; genus Corvus; species Corvus hawaiiensis. Next base: position 644,941 of record NW_025963366.1, on the reverse strand, counting down.
GTTGTCCTGCAGCCAGGGGTGATGCTGGGCTGAGAGATGGAGCAGAAGAGAGGGGGAAAGGGGCAGTGACTTCTGCCTCACCTGTCTGGCTGTCCTGGGGCATCTTCCTCTTCCTCACAGCTTTCTCCTCCATCCGGCCAAGGTTTGGGAATGGGAACTCCTGCAATGGGGAAAAACAAGGTGTGAGCGCATTGGGTTGGGCGTTCCTCCTGCCCAAGTCCATCTCTAGAAGTCACCGGGCCTCTGGTGTCCATAAAAACCTCCAAAACACCAAGATTCAGTTCAAAAGAAGCCTCCTGCGAGTTCCCCCTCTCTGGTCTCTCTACTTTGAGCTTCTGGGGGCTCCCTCGTGTCCCTGCTGCTGGGGGTCCTGAATGTATTGGGTTTCCCCCACCTGCTTGGTCCCCACCCACCCCAGGCTGCCTGGCGTCCCTGGAATTCCAAGGCTCCCTCCACTTTGGTCTCCAAACTTGGAGATCCTTTGTGTCCCTCTTCTCTGGCATCCCCTCACTTAGGAATGCTGGGGGGCTTTGGGAGTCCTGGGGTCCCTTCTCCCCTTATTCTCTGCTTCAGGGTGCCAGGGCTTCAAGGCATCCCCCCTTTCCCACTTCAGGGTCCTGGCAATCCTTGAGGTCCCCCCTCTCTGAGGTCCCCACTTCAGGGTGCAGGCAATCACAGGGTTCACCCTCTCCACATTCCCTCTCCTCCAGATTGCCGGCATTCCCCCAGTCCCGATATTGTTCCTCTCTGCTCTCCTCCCTCTGCGGGTCCCAAGGTGCCCCTGCTCTGGCTCTTCTGGGGGGTCCCACAACCCCCTGGCTCTGGGCTGAAAGCAGCAGTGCCTGACCCAGGAAGGCCAACTCTCACTGTGGGGTCGGGACCTGGCATCCCCCCGCTCACCTTGGGGGCTCTGCTGGCATCAGCTACCAGGACTGCCAGAAAAACCCTTCCTGGGGACACCCCAGCATCCCCCAGAGGATCTTTTTGCCTCAGCTTTGGAGTCCTGCAAGCTCCAAACAGCCCCTCCCAAAAAACACTGTGCTGCTTTTAAGGGAAACTGGCAGGAGAAATGAACCCGCCTCAACCACCTCAAGAGAGATTTCCGGTCAGGCTCACAATTCATTAAAGAGATTACAATAAACACAGCAATCAAGAGAAAACGGGTTTTAAGCCACAAAGACTGAGTACAACCTGGCACCGTGCTGGTCAGAGTGGTGCTGGAGATCCTACCACGTGGTGGTCACAGTCTTGTCAAAAGTGCTGGTCCTGTGGAAGTTCTGCTCCTCCTCTGGATCCCTTGAGCAGCAGTGGTTTCCTAGTTCCCCCAAGCCAGGTTTTATATGCTCAGGTTCAGGTGGAAATGCTCAGTACCTCCCCCAGGTCAGGGAGGTTCACAATGGAATGATGTCATTCTCTGAGTCACAGGATATTTTGGGAGTCCTTGATTGTCTAAGTCCTTGCAGCTGCCCATTCTGCTGGTGGATAATGACCAATTAGCAGAGAAGTCCCCTCAGGCTGGGTGTGACTGCTGGTTGTTGTGGGTTTGTTTTTCTTTTCAGGAATTTTGTCCCATCTGAAAGGAAGAGGCAGTGAGGGCAGGGGGTTGCCCAGGAGACAATTAGGGGCAATTAGGAAACAAAAGAAATGGCCACGCCTCCTCACATACCATGGTGATGGCTCAGCCAGAGAAACCAGAGTTTGGAAGTGGTGGCTGGGGAGTGAGCTCTCTGGCTGGGGGGTTGGTTCTCAGCAATCGCAGAGATCCCATGAGAGGTTGGGGGCAAACCGAGACTTTGCTGATGTGTGGGGTCTGGGCTCTGCCCCCTTTGCTCGGCAATTGGAGGCACAGCGGTCACCTGTGGTGCTCGCAGTGGGTGCCTGTCCTTACCAAGATGGGGCTGCACTGTGCCTTGCTCTTGGCGTCTGCCCCCTTGTTTTACTGCTTCTCCTGGCTGCCGACACCAACTGCTGCTCAATCAGATCTGCTGCCTTCACCACTTCTGCCAGCTGCCGGTGAGTGACGCTGAGGTCCAGTGCTGCCTGATCGGACCTGCCTGCCTTTGCTGTTTGCTGCCCGCTGCCGGGGTTGGTGCTGAGACACATTGCTGTCCCGTGAGGCTGCAAAAGGAGAGCTGTCCCCTGTGCCCTCTTGCCCCAGCTGCCACTGCCAGCTGGAGAGGCTGCTGCATGGAGTTACCGAGGAAGCTGCCGCTGCTGCATCGCGTGAGCAAGAATGCTGAGAAGCGTGGAAGAAAGCTGATTACACAGGATCTGAAAACAGGAAAGGCGTCCTGTTTGTCAGGCTGCAAGCCTTCAGAAAAGAATGACAAACTGTCAAGACAACAGATTTATTAGGGGACTGTAACTGGTTTTTGAGCGAGCAGCTAAAACAGTTTCTCACACTCAAAAGTATGAACGCTCTCTAACTTTACAATAAACCTGATTCACTTACACCTACCTTGTGTCTCTTGCATCCATACATCACAATACCCAACCCGTCATCCTTCATGCTCAAGTACAAGATGGCATCACAGGTACCTGCAGGTAAGTGCAGCCATTCCTTGAGGGTTGATCAAACTTTTAGGTCAAGGGCCTTGAGGAACCCTGCTTTCAGCTCTGAATGGTCAGCCAGGTAGGTCACTTGAGGGATGGTATATGTTTTTGGGCTATCCATTTTTTGATTCCTAGAGTTTGAAGAGGGACTTTACCAATTCACTGTAACCAGAATGTGAGTTTTGTAGATAGGATGCATTTTGCTACACCAATCCAAGGGTCAATCTGCAGGCCCAGATCTTTTTCAGAGTCACCGGGGCCAGTCATGTTCAGGACTGTGCCGGTGATGGTCCAAGCAGTGCAGTTGTTGATGCTAGAAGAGTCCTTTGTTTGCTTGATGGAAAAGCCGTGGCACTCTTCCCCTTGTGTTTTGAGACCGGGGAGATTGCAGAAGGTCTCTAATATCTTGATGTTCTGCTTCATGTTTTCCCAGGAATCGCTCAATAAGACCAGATCGTCTGCAAATGCCATCGCTGTGACGCTGTTCATTCCCCAGTGGTACCCTCTGCCACTCTCTTCCAGCTTGCAAAAGGCAACATTGGGTTGCCCTGTTTGACTCACACCTGGATCTGGATGTGGTCTCTCTGTGTTTTCTTTGTGGTGATATATGTACGGATGTTCTCATACATATTGCTCACCAAGCTGATGACATGAGGCTCCACTTCCCTTTGCTGCAGACCATGTAGAATGTGCTGGTGGCTGACGGTGTCAAAAGCCTTAGTGATGTCCACAAATACAACCCCCAGCGGTTTGTGATATTTTTTGGCAGACCGAATTACTGTTTGCAGGAGTTTCACATTTTCAGAGCATCCTGCCATTCTTATAAAGCCTCTTTGCCTTGGGTTGAGGGAGCATGCTTTAGTCGACCTTGCTGTTAATATTCTGGAGAACAGTCTTAACAGGATGGAGCCAATCATGATGGGTCTCCAGTTATTAATGTCTTGGAAATGTTCTGGTTTGGTTGACTTTGGTGTTAATACAGTCCTGCATCCCCTCACCATGTCCGAGATTTTACCTGCTGTTAACCAAAGGTTGACTATCTCCATGGTCTGGGAAAACTCAGGGTCTGTCTTCTTGAGGTCCTTTAGGGTAATCCCGTCTGGACTAGGAGCTCAGCTTTTGCTCATCTCCTGCACACTCTTCTCAGTTTCTTTGGCTGTAATTAAGTCCCTGGAAGCGCTATTGTCAGCTTTCCCATTGAATTTGCAAGTTCCCAAGGCTCTTAAACTTTCCAGGTGTTTCCCATCTGTCTTTAAATGCCACACAAATTTCACTGGGTAGAATTTTGCAGGACAGGCATTCAATGTCATGCAGAGTAATCTTGGCTGATTTCCCCCAATCTAGATGGAATAGGTGCTGGAAGTGCACCTCTCCTGATTGCTCTCTTAGTCAGCCACTTCTGGCAAGGTCTTCAGGAGTTTTCTTCCTGGGTCCCTGCTTTGTTCTTATCTCGGGCTGCTGTTCTTATCTCGGGCTGATGTTCTTATCTGGCTTATCATATTGATGCATCTGAAGCAGCCCTGGGCTGACTCATTGGCCAGTGATGTCATCTGCTGGCCATTAAGTACCTGCTTGAATGCCCATGGGAAGGAGTTGAGTTTCCCAGCTGAAAGACTTTGACTGAAAGTTCTCTGATAATGGGCCCGCAGCTGCCCTTCCCTCTGCTGGTTGATGTTCCCAGCTGTTCCTCCTCATTATCTGGCCAATGACTCATCCCAGCTGCTGTTCCCATGCCCACAGCTGGTTCCCTGGGCAGCAATCTCCTCTTATCACTCATCTGCTTCCCTGTCTTGGACAGAATGTGTTTGGCAATGAGTTTACTGATGGTTTTGTTTCCCCAAAACTGAGCCTTCAACCTTATCAGCAGATGCTCTTCCTCCTTAGACCAACACCTTTTGTGGGCGAAACATAGATTTAAAAGAAACATAAAGAGTTTAGTTATAGGCTAGCTGTGTTGCAGTTAGTTAGAAGAGGAAGGAATTTGGGCCCAGCTAGAGTTAATTAAAATGGTTAAGAGAGCTGGACCTGAAACAGTTTTCAAGATGTAAGGAATTGCTTATGGAATAATTGCTGATCTGTCATTTATATGTTTGCTTAGCTGTGCTTAGAATGAGGAACAGAAACATTGATAAGTTGGTCTGGGGAACAAGGGCAATTACCAGTTTCCTCCCTCTGTGGGAACCTATTCAAAAGTCACGCAAGAGGAAACTTAGAGATGTGGGTGGGGATGTTGCTGGCAGGTTGTTCTCCAGCTCAGGAGGCAATGTTTCCAATGTTCCTTCCCTCTCCTTGCTGCTTTTTCCCCCGTTGGTTAGTACAAAAAGTCTCGGGAGACAGCTGTCTTCTCCCACACTTGGTTGAGTTTTAAGATGTTCTTACACCTCCCATAGCCTGGGAAAACCCTCCCAAACCGTAGGAAAACGAACACACTCCTTAGTGTCAAACACACCCGATGTGTAAAACTCCAGTGTCACCAGTTCAAATGCATTTTCTGCCAAGTTAGGGAGGCCAGATGGTAAATTTAGAGAGCACAGGTAGGCCCTGTTTTTACACAAGGAATCTAGATTAAAAGTTTTAGATGCCAGGTCCACCCAATCAAAATGGGAAGTTTGGGTGCCGGTCAATGCCTGGTACAGGCGTATCGATGGACACATTTTAGAGATCCGGATAGTTAAAGTGTCCAAAATTTTAGGAGAGGAGGAATAAGATCGGCAGTAGACCTCTCAATAAATTACCGGATCTTGCCAGGCACCAATCCCTGGGCCGGAATTCGGGTAAAAAGCTGCACGGTCCTTACATAAAATTTGTTCAACTGTTTAGCAGGAGATTGTTGACTGGAGATTCCAATGATACCATGCCGGGGCAGAAGTCGGCTTCATTACACTTCAAAGGGCATACAGTGGTACCATGAGGAGGAGAGACCTTTGCAGCAGTGCCCACTTCGTAACAGGTATCTCCTCAGAAGATGGTAGTTACGCTGGCCGCTTACTCGCGCTTCATTGAATTTCTTCACTTTGACATTCAGAGCACTGGGCAGAAATCACATGGCGTCAACACCCGCCTCGGGCCTTCGCGATGCTTTGTTTTAATTAAACAGTCGGATTCCCCTGGTCCACACCAGTTCTAAGCTGGCTGCTTTCTGATGTAGGAAGCAAATAGAGTCAATTTTTGGCCTGTGGTTTTGTTGTAATCCAGGGACAGTTTCCAAAATGATGCAATTTGTGGTGAAAAACCAGGAACGTGCCTCAGCATCGGGATGTTGCACACTGAGTACAGAGCTGTTTGTGGTGGTTGTGATCAAGAAAACAACTGGAATTCTTGTCCCTACTTCACTCTTTCTCCCTCTCTCTCTGGGAATGAGTCTCCAACACTCCCTGCAGCTCTGCTTTCCATGATCTGCTCCTCTGGAGTTGGGCTTGGCCAGCTGAGCAGCGGGAAGCAAGAGGATAATGGACCATTCCAACTGCAGACTTCCTTTTTGTAGCCTCTGGATTTCCAGCATTTAGAAACGGTCATGTTTTAAACTGTCTGACCAAATCCCACAGGTCTCACTTCTGCCCTGGCAGAAAATCCTCCTGTGGCCCTGTTTGGGAACGGACCCTCGGAAACACCTCACTGCAGATGAGTTTTGGTTGGTTTTGCTAAGAGATGACAAGAAGATCAGCACAAGGAGGAAGGCTGAGGGAGAGGGAAGGACCAATTCCTTCCTTTTGTCTTCCCATTGCAAAGTCTCCTACAGAGGTTGTGCTGCAGCCAGAGACTTGCCGGGCCAAGGGCTGAGGGAAACGATTCAGCTGAGGCACTTGAGGCATCTTGTCCCCAGTTTGTAGCCCTGGATCTGGGAGGGGACTCAGCTGCCCCCCCTGCACCCCACAACCCCCCTGAAATGGGGGATTCATCCCGCCTCTGCCAGGTGCTTCTTATCCATCCCTAGCCTGGGTGCTCCTAGTCTGAGCTCCCATGGTCATTCCTGGTGGTGGGGAGCAGGAGGGAGGAGTTCAGAGCAAACCTGGGAGGTGCCAGCAGGCTCAGAGATGTGTGGAGGTGACAGTGAGACAGTGACGGGATGTGCAGATGGTCACGGGGACAGGACAACACCTCGGGGATCAACTTCTTGGAGATTTGGGGGAATTTCCTTAGGAAAGCACACACGGACACAGACACACGGACACAGAGCGTAGCTTTGCCAAAAGGGTGTATTGATTAGTCAGGGGCAAATGGCCCTGGGCTCAAAGGGTTCAGGGGATTCCTCCAGGGATGATCATCTCCTCATTCCACTAGTAGGGAAAAGGACACGGTTGTCCCCACAACTTGCAATCCTGAAAGACATTCGCAGAAGGTGACCTCTGGTGCCCACTGGGACATGAGAGGGGCCTTGGCCCCAGCCCTCTCCCTGCAGGCACTGCTCACCTAGGCATCCAGAGAGGCAGCCAGGCGCTTCACCCGCAGAACTTCCTCCAGCTTTTTACGCAGAGCAGGCTGGGGACAAAGGCAGCGTTAGAGACACACTGGGGGCACTGGGCTGCACTGGGAGGAAAAGGGAAAGCAAAGGGGTCCTTGGGGAAGGGGCCTGCGGGCAGCAATGGGGTGCAGGAGCTGCTGTGCTCCTGCCCAGCGGCAGTGGGGTCCTGGCCAAGAGGCACAGCTGGGGCAGGGGCTGTGGCCTGGGCCTTGCAGAGGGTGCTGGGGGGCCTGGGATGGGAATGCAACAGGGGCCCTGGGCAAGGGGTTCCCTGGGAAGGATCCGTGGGGCAGGGGAGGTGTCTGGGGTGTCAGCAGGGCTGCACTGGGCTGTGCTGGGGCAGCATGGGATGGCCTGGGGTGTGGTGGGCGTGCGAGGGGAGGGTCTGACACCGGCAGAACTCCTGGTACCCACTTAAGGTGTCTTCAGGATGTCGACATTGACTACATCCACCTGCAGAGAGACCAGGAGATCTCGCTGGTCACTGGGATGTCCCCAGTGCCAGCAAGGGATGGGGGGAACCAAAGTGCCCCCCAATTACCAGAGGGGATGCCCTCCAGTCCCAGCCCCCCACTCACCTCCTGGAGATCATCTTGGGTTCCTTCCAGGAGTGCCTGGGAAAGGACAACAAAGGCTTGGTCTGGATTGGACCTTGTGGGGCTGAGGGGGGAACACGGGTGCAGGGAGCAGGGCGGAGGCAAAGGGATGGGAATTCAGGGCCTCCAAGGAGATCTGTTTGGAGCTGGGGGAGACCCAAAGACACTGACCTGGGGTAAACTGAGGAGCCAAGGGACGTGGCTGGGGCCGTGGAAGGGGCACGGTGTAAGGTACAGGGCAGGAGAAAGGAATTGTGGTGTAGGGACATGGGAGTGCAAGGGAGGGGCTTGGTGGGGAAAGAAGAACGGGGATGGGCAAGGACAAAAGCGACAGGACTGAGAGAGGGTTTGGGAGCTGGGGGTGAGTCCAGGAATGGTATCAGGAGACAGCGCTGCAGTGGCCAGGAAGAAAGGCAAAGGACTGGGGGGGGCATGGAAGGAAAGGGCTTGGGAATGGTCAGTGGGAGGGCATTTGGGGAGGCTGGCTAGGACATAGAGGAGAGAGCCAGGAGGAAATTCCTGAAGGGACACCAAAAGGGTGGGATGAGAGGCCAGAAAGGGCAGGGTGTGGGGACCTGTTTGGCTGGTGCCTCACCTTGGCCTGTGCCAGGAGGCACAGCAGGATGGAGAAGAGCAGGGCCACGCTGAGCACAGCCACCTTCATCTTCCTCTCGCACTGGGCAGCGCTGGCTGAGGCTGCACCGGGCCAGGAGCACCTTTATCCCTGCCGGGACTCCTCCCTGCACCCTCCCCGACAGCCCCCAGGCCAAAGCCCGGCTTGGCACAGCCCCCAGCCCTGGCCACAAGCCCGGCCCTGGCACAGAGTCCATCCCACCTGCGGCACGCATCCAGCCCCCTTGCCTGGCATCCCTCCAGCTTCCTGCACGGGGCAGCTGCCCCTGGAATGGCCCAGGCACCTGCGAGGGCCAAGGCCCTGGGGGGGGTAGGGAGCCAAAGGCAGCTGGGGACCCTGTGGGGACAACCCCCACTCCACCACAATCCATCCTCCTGCAGCCCCCACAGCCAGATCCCCCATCTCCCGCTGCCCCTTCCCTCCCAGAGCTTTCCCTGTGGGACATCCCAGAGCTGAGCCCAGTCCCAGACCCAATATGTGGGAGAAGAACAGTGTCATGGGCAATGTGATCAACCCCATAACTGGGATCTCCAGTCACTAGAGACACTGGGGAGCACTGGGGAGCACTGGGGGTGGTGATCAGCTGCATACAATGCTGAGGCTTGGGGAATTACTCAGGTGTGGCACTTCCTAAATTCACACCACCTCGTTTTCTTGCATTGCAGGCCTCAAACCGGTCCCATCTCCAGCTCCAGAGCAGAGTCCAGAGGGGAAGATGCCCTACCCAGACCCTCACACTGTCACACCTGGGCACACCAGAGCACCTGGGGCCCGCTCTGCACAGCTGCCCCACACATGTGTGCTTCCAGGACCCCATCTGTGGGATATGCCCAGCTGTACTACCCATCCCCAACAAGGCTCAGACGCCAGCACTGTCCCTGCCTGGGACATGCCCACAGCTCCCCAAGTCCCTTGTTCCCACAGAGGGTCTCTGCAATGTCCTGGCCCTGGGCCCAGGCCAGCACTGGACCTGAGCAGGAAGTGCCCATCCAAGGGGAAGTGGAGAAAGAGGAGCTTGTCCCCAGGCAGCCACTTGGAGCTAATTGGGCAAAGAGAGGTGTCCTGGGAGGAGGAGGGATGATGGTCCCCTGCCAGCATCTCTGATAAGCCCTGTTTGCCCAGGGCCCAAGGCACCATGAAGACATTCAGACATCTTGGCCTTCCTAGGGATGTGCAGCTCCTTGGGCAAGTTCCAGAGCAAAGAGTCAAGGCAGGCGCCTGAAATGCTTTCCCAGCTGGCCCACAACACATCTCAGATGGACCCACAGTGTCCCTGGGAAAGAGAGAAGCAGAACCCTTCACTAATGCCCTGGAATGTCAAACAGGAATCACAGCCAGGGACAGCTCTCGGGAATCACTTCCCTGTGGGTTTTTCCTTCTTGGTGATGCCATGATGATTTTTTGCCTTTTTTATCTATACCTTTTATATACCCTTTTATATAGCTTTTATGTGTCCTCAGTGCTTTTAGCATGCATACTTGTAGTTCCTTAAGCCTGATAATTTAGCATAGTCCTAATATTCCGTTAAGCCAGGAGAACAAACATCTTGGAAGCCTCACACTTAGGGCCAGAAAGTCCTATGCTATCCTGAGAAACCAAGGTCCTCCCTAGAACATATTCTGCAAACTAAGATAGGGCCATCCAGGGCGGAATTCCTCGGGATGGGGGGATATCACACTATTAATTTAAGCTTCTCATTGGGGAATCTTTGATAGATATGCTAATTTGCAAGGTCTATAAATTGTACACACGATCCATCGTGTGTGGGCATTTTGGGTGCATTTCCATGTGCATTTTGGTGCATTCCACCTGGACGAAGTCATGCACCTTAAGATCCTTAAATAAATACCAAGGTAAAAAGCCTTTTTCCCTTAAACCGTGTTTGGTTCTTAATTTTAAGACCAGGGAAAGGCAACATTGGAAGCTGGGACAGGCATCTGGATCCACCTGAGAACAAAGCAAGAGACACTGGGAATCTTTGAGCCTCAGGCAAGGCTCCCATGGGCTTCAGAACCCAAAGCAGATTTTTACCCACAGCCTTTGATTTGCAGCTTGGGTGTCCTCAAAAGATTTCTCCTCACACCTTTCTAGGCAGATCACTAAACCAGAGCAGGATTTTCCTGTCCCAGGGGCTGCTCGATGGTTTTGGAAGTGGATGGGTCTGGGAAGCACAGCTGGAAGGAATGTGGCACATCTCAGACAGAGGAGGAGTTTGCAGAGGAACCGTGGGAGCCTGTTGGAAGCTCGGGGGCTCATTGGGAGAGACCAGATCCCTCTCAAGAAACGGGACACCCGTGTTCCGGCCAGCCTGGGAAGGAGGACTTGAAACTGGCAACGACAGGGGAAGGGCAGAGTTCCAGAGAGCACCCAGACAGCAAGACAAGGATCCCATGGGGATAATTCAGGAAAGGAAGGCAGCCCAGGAAATGGCCACAAGACAGGTCAAGGGGGTGTCCTCTTGCATCCCTCCTGGGATACAGACACTCTCCAATGCCTTGCTGAAGGGCCTGGATCCCAAATCATGAGGGATGGGAAGAAAACCCAGAGACTGAGAGATGTGCGGTTGTGAGACTTGGATGTCTCCAAGAGATGGAGGGATGGCTCCATGGTTGCAGTGCTCTTGGGAATGGCTCCAGGGGTTTCAGAAAAGCAGGACAGGAAGGGGAGTGGTGGAGTTGCCATTTTTGAAGGGTAAGTTCAGTCCTCAGGAATCTCTGACCCAGGAGAGCAGGGAGAAGGAATGGTGAAACAAAGACATTCCCATGGCTCTGCCTTCCTGTGTCCCCAGCTCTGCCCCCCTCTACAGGCTCTCCCTGCTGCCAGGCCTGCAGGGAGCCCAGGCTTCCAGGCTGCCTTCAGCTCCTCTATGCACAGACTTCCCCTCAACCCAAAATGTCTGAATGTCTTCCTGGTGCCTCGGGCCCTGGGCAAACAGGGCTTATCAGAGATGCTGGCAGGGGACCATCATCCCTCCTCCTCCCAGGACACCTCTCTTTGCCCAATTAGCTCCAAGTGGCTGCCTGGGGACAAGCTCCTCTTCCTCCACTTCCCTTTGGATGGGCACTTCCTGCTCAGGTCCAGCGCTGGCCTGGGCCCAGGGCCAGGACATTGCAGAGACCCTCTGTGGGGACAAGGGCCTTGGGGAGCTGTGGGCATGTCCCAGGCAGGAACAGTGCTGGCGTCTGAGCCTTGTTGGGGATGGGTATTACAGGTGGGCATATCCCACAGATGGGGTCCTGGAAGCACACATGTGTGGGGCAGCTGTGCAGAGCGGGCCCCAGGTGCTCTGGTGTGCCCAGGTGTGACAGTGTGAGGGTCTGGGTAGGGCATCTTCCCCTCTGGACTCTGCTCTGGGGCTGGAGATGGGACTGGTTTGAGGCCTGCAATGCAAGAAAACGAGGTGGTGTGAATTTAGGAAGTGCCACACCTGAGTAATTCCCCAAGCCTCAGCATTGTATGCAGCTGATCACCACCCCCAGTACTCCTGAGCGCTCCCCAGTGTCTCCAGTGACTGGAGATCCCAGTTATGGGGTTGATCACATTGCCCATGACACTGTTCTTCTCCCACATATTGGGTCTGGGACTGGGCTCAGCTCTGGGCTGTCCCACAGGGAAAGCTCTGGGAGGGAAGGGGCAGCGGGAGATGGGGGATCTGGCTGTGGGGGCTGCAGGAGGATGGATTGTGGTGGAGTGGGGGTTGTCCCCACAGGGTCCCCAGCTGCCTTTGGCTCCCTATCCCCCCCAGGGCCTTGGCCCCCGCAGGTGCCTGGGCCATTCCAGGGGCAGCTGCCCCGTGCAGGAAGCTGGAGGGATGCCAGGCAAGGGGGCTGGATGCGTGCCGCAGGTGGGATGGACTCTGTGCCAGGGCCGGGCTTGTGGCCAGGGCTGGGGGCTGTGCCAAGCCGGGCTTTGGCCTGGGGGCTGTCGGGGAGGGTGCAGCGAGGAGTCCCGGCAGGGATAAAGGTGCTCCTGGCCCGGTGCAGCCTCAGCCAGCGCTGCCCAGTGCGAGAGGAAGATGAAGGTGGCTGTGCTCAGCGTGGCCCTGCTCTTCTCCATCCTGCTGTGCCTCCCGGCACAGGCCAAGGTGAGGCACCAGCCAAACAGGTCCCCACACCCTGCCTTTTCTGGCCTCTCATCCCACCCTTTTGGTGTCCCTTCAGGAATTTCCTCCTGGCTCTCTCCTCTATGTCCTAGCCAGCCTCCCCAAATGCCCTCCCACTGACCATTCCCAAGCCCTTTCCTTCCATGCCCCCCCCAGTCCTTTGCTTTTCTTCCTGGCCACTGCAGCGCTGTCTCCTGATACCATTCCTGGACTCACCCCCAGCTCCCAAACCCTCTCTCAGTCCTGTCGCTTTTGTCCTTGCCCATCCCCGTTCTTCTTTCCCCACCAAGCCCCTCCCTTGCACTCCCATGTCCCTACACCATAATTCCTTTCTCCTGCCCTGTACCTTACACCGTGCCCCTTCCACGGCCCCAGCCACGTCCCTTGGCTCCTCAATTTACCCCAGGTCAGTGTCTTTGGGTCTCCCCCAGCTCCAAACAGATCTCCTTGGAGGCCCTGAATTCCCATCCCTTTGCCTCCGCCCTGCTCCCTGCACCCGTGTTCCCCCCTCAGCCCCACAAGGTCCAATCCAGACCAAGCCTTTGTTGTCCTTTCCCAGGCACTCCTGGAAGGAACCCAAGATGATCTCCAGGAGGTGAGTGGGGGGCTGGGACTGGAGGGCATCCCCTCTGGTAATTGGGGGGCACTTTGGTTCCCCCCATCCCTTGCTGGCACTGGGGACATCCCAGTGACCAGCGAGATCTCCTGGTCTCTCTGCAGGTGGATGTAGTCAATGTCGACATCCTGAAGACGCCTCAGGTGGGTACCAGGAGTTCTGCCGGTGTCAGACCCTCCCCTCACACGGCCACCACACCCCAGGCCATCCCATGCTGCCCCAGCACAGCCCAGTGCAGCCCTGCTGACACCCCAGACACCTCCCCTGCCCCACGGATCCTTCCCAGGGAACCCCTTGCCCAGGGCCCCTGTTGCATTCCCATCCCAGGCCCCCCAGCACCCTCTGCAAGGCCCAGGCCACAGCCCCTGCCCCAGCTGTGCCTCTTGGCCAGGACCCCACTGCCGCTGGGCAGGAGCACAGCAGCTCCTGCACCCCATTGCTGCCCGCAGGCCCCTTCCCCAAGGACCCCTTTGCTTTCCCTTTTCCTCCCAGTGCAGCCCAGTGCCCCCAGTGTGTCTCTAACGCTGCCTTTGTCCCCAGCCTGCTCTGGATGAAAAGCTGGAGGCTCTTCTGCGGCAGAAGCGCCTGGCTGCTGCTCTACATGGATAGGTGAGCAACACTCGGGGGTCTCGTGGCCCCAGAGGGTCCTGGGGGTTTCTGGAGGGATCCCAGAACCTGCTGGGTGTTGCCAGAACTTGGGGACGGCAAAGGGACATGGTGGGGGGTTGTCCCAGATCCGTGTCCCAAGTGTGCTGGACAGAGCGGCCCCTAAGTCTTTCCTTGTCACTGGGGAGCTGTTGGGAACCCGACAGTCCCCATGTGGGCAGCAGGATTACCTGGAGATTTTGGGGCATCCTGGGGCTTGGGGGGGTCTTGGGGTTCTGTGGATCTGAGGAGCAAAATCCTGTCCTGGGTCTATCCAGGGCTCCAATTCCCTTCTCCTTCATGACAGGCATGGGGACGAGGACCCTCTCCCATCCCATTGGACACAGGGGGATCACATTTTGATGTCTGTGTTTTTAGATTGAACCAGGTGGGGAAAACCATGTCCTGTCCCCCTCCCGTGGAATGAGGAGATGATGATCATCCCTGGAGGAATCGCCTGATCCCCTGTGAGCCCTGGGCCTTTTTCCTCAAATGGCCAATAAACCCCTTCAGCAAATTTACACTCCGTGTCCATGTGTCTGTGTCCGGGCGTGTTTTCCAAAGGAAATTCCCCCAAATCTCCAAGAAGTTGATCCCCGAGGTGTTGTCCTGTCCCCCTGACCATCTGCACATCCCATCACTGTCTCACTGTCACCTCCACACATCTCTGAGCCTGCTGGCACCTCCCAGGTTTGCTCTGAACTCCTCCCTCCTGCTCCCCACCACCAGGAATGACCATGGGAGCTCAGACCAGGAGCACCCAGGCTAGGGATGGATAAGAAGCACCTGGCAGAGGCGGGAGGAATCCCCCATTTCAGGGGGGTTGTGGGGTGCAGGGGGAGCAGCTGAGTCCCCTCCCAGATCCAGGGCTACAAACCAGGGACAAGATGCCTCAAGTGCCTCAGCTGAATCGTTTCCCTCAGCCCTTGGCCCGGCAAGTCTCTGGCTGCAGCACAACCTGTGCAGGAGACTTTGCAATGGGAAGACAAAAGGAAGGAACTGGTCCTTCCCTCTCCCTCAGCCTTCCTCCTTGTGCTGATCTTCTTGTCATCCCTTAGCAAAACCAACCAAAAGTCATCTGCAGTGAGGTGTTTCCGAGGGTCCGTTCCCAAACAGGGCCACAGGAGGGTTTTCTGCCAGGGCAGAAGTGAGACCTGTGGGATTTGGTCAGACAGTTTAAAACATGACCATTTCTAAACGCTGGAAATCCAGAGGCTACAAAAAGAAAGTCTGCAGTTGGAATGGTCCATTATCCACCCTCTTCCCGCTGCTCAGCTGGCCAAGCCCAACTCCAGAGGAGCAGATCATGGAAAGCAGAGCTGCAGGGAGTGTTGGAGACTCATTCCCAGAGAGAGAGGGAGAAAGAGTGAAATAGGGACAAGAATTCCAATTGTTTTCTTGATCACAACCACCACAAACAGCTCTGTACTCAGTGTGCAACATCCCGATGCTGAGGCACACTCCTGGTTTTTCACCACAAATTGCATCATTTTGGAAACTGTCCCTGGATTACAACAAAACCACAGGCCAAAAATTGACTCCGTTTGCTTCCTACATCAGAAATCATTAAACCTCTACCAAGATGCGTTTCCCTGCAGCAGAAAAGGCCACTTGATTCCTTTTGTGCTGACTTTCTCCTGAGTTCACGACTTCAGATCAACTGAAAGTGTCCCGCTACCACCAAAGGTGGCCGCCAACAGCCAGGATCCAACCCCCGAGTCACCATCAAACGCGCTGGAGCCGCGCCTTCCGCAGCCCAGCAGCAATTCCTGCCGCTGCCCCCTGCTCTGGGTCAGCCTGACGGGCATGGTTCTGGTGTGTGGGGCCAGCTCCCACAGGACACAGCGCTCAGACCCGCTCTATGTCCCGCAGCTTGGGCATCTCAGGTGCTGCTCCACAGCTGCGGGGCCATTTCCCACTCTTTTTTCACCAATGTTCCACCGCTGCTGCACTGAATCACAGAATCCCAGAATTACCCAGGTTGGAAAAGACCTGTGATATCATCCAGTCCAACCTATGACCCAACACCACCTTGACACCAGACCATGGCAGCAAGTGCCACATCCAGTCTTTCCTTAAATACCTCCAGGGACGGCGACTCCACCACCTCCCTGGGCAGCCCATTCCAATGCCCAATCACCCTTGCTGTGAAGAAACTCTTTCTAATCTCCAGCCTAAACCTCCTCTGCTGCAGCTCAAGGCTGTGTCCTCTTGTCCTGTCTCTGGTCCCTGGGAGAAGAGACCGAGCCCCACCTGGCTGCCCCCTCCTGTCAGGGAGTTGTAGAGAGTGAGAAGGTCCCCCCTGAGCCTCCTCTTCTCCAGGATAAACAACCCCAGCTCCCTCAGCTGCTGCTCACGGGACTTGCATTCCACCGCTGTTCCACTGTTGCTCCGTGGCTGCTGCTGCTGCTGCTGCTGTTCCAGCGCAGCTGCAAAACCTCCCCTGGTGCTGCTCCCACTCCAGTGCTGCTCGTCTGTGACACTGCGGGGCCTCCTGGAACCGTGGGGACATTGTGACACCGCGGGGACACATGGAAGCAAAGGAACCCTGTGCCACTCCAGGATCTTGTGGAATCCACAGGCCCTGGGGCACTGTGGGGCCTCATGGAACCAAGGATCCATTGTGATCCCTGAGGGCCTCGTGGTTCCCAGGGAGCCTTGTGACACTGTGGGGCCTCATGGAACCAAGGATCCATTGTGATCCCTGAGGGCCTCGTGGTTCCCAGGGATCCTTGTGACACTGTGGGGCCTCATGGAACCAAAGATCCATTGTGACACTGCAGGGCCTCATGGAACCAAAGGGACCCTGGGACAATGTGAGACCTGATGGCAGAAAGGGGGAGCCTGTGACAATGTGGGGCCTCATGGAGCCAAGGCGACCCTGACATAATGTGGGACCTCGCAGCAGAAAGGGGACTCTGTAACAATGTGGGGCCTCGTGGAACCAAGGACCATTGTGACACCACAAGGGCTCATGGCACCAGAGGGATCCTGTGACACCGTGCGACCTCGTGGCCCAAAGGAGAAACCTGTGACACTGTGGGGCCTCAGGGAATCAAGGGGTCTCTGAGACACGGTGGGGCTCCTGGTTCTCAGTCTCTTCTGACACTTGTCTCCATCTACACAGAAGCCAAACAGGGCAGCCTGAGCCTCTGCATCCAGAATATTCCTGTCTCCATGGCAGGATGCTCCTGCTCCCAGTGGTGCTGTGTGTTCCCTCTGCTCCCTGGGGGAATTGCATCCTACAAGAGACACAGCGACCACTCCGGTAGCCGACACCACAGGGCAGGGCCTCCTTCTGGGTGGCAGCAGAGACATCTTTCACTCCATCAGAATGCTCAGAGCCCCGTCCAATGTGGTCTGGAATGTTTCCAGGGACGGGGCATCCACCAGCTCGCTGGCAAATCTGTGCCAGTGTTTCACCACTCTCAGCATTAGAATTTTCCCTTTTCTCTGCTCTGAACCCACTCTCTTTCAGTTGAAAACAATCTCCCCTTGTCCCCTTGGCACAGGCCCTACGGAAACATTTCTCCACATGTTTCCGAGGAGGTGCTTTGAAGTCTGAAAGGTCACACTGGGGTGTCCCCACGGCCTTTTCTGCTCCAGACTGAACAGGTCCAACTGTCCCAGCCTGTCTCTGTCACAGAGCTGCTCCAGTCCCCCGAGCATCTTGGTGGCCTCCTCTGGAAGTGTTCCACGACCTCCGAGTCTTTCCTGTGCTGAGGACCCTCTTGTCAATTGTTTTTACAGAAGACGCAGCATGGGGTGGCCCCTGCCAGGCCGCTGAGCAGGGACAAGGAGGCACTGAGGCCCCAGGGCTGCAAGGGTCACTTGTCTCCTGCTGGCCTCAGGGCCAGGGCCAGCAGCCGTGGCCAAAGTGCTGCACAAGTTGGCTCTGTCAGGGCCTTGCAGCTGCTGCCCATCCCTCTGCCCTCTGCAGCCCAGGCTGTCCCACGCTGTCCCTGCCCTGCGCCTCTGTCCCTGCAGGCTGTCCTCTTCCCCCCGGCTGCTCCAACTTGCCGGCCCCTTCCTTTGCTGGCAGCTCTGCGTCCTGCCTGCCTCTGCCTGGGCACACAAAGCCTTGGGCTGCTCCAGACTCCTTCTGGGGGACGTGTTGCAGCACAGCACTTCCCTGGGAGGGAAAGACCTTTCTCCTGGTGTCCAGTCTGGAGCTGCCCAGCTGCCCTTGGTGCCATTATTTCTTTGTCAGGCTGTTTTATACAATGAAGAAAAGCTCCTCCATCTTTGAAACCTCCCTTCAAGCCCTCCCAGGCTACTTCTCTTCTGTCCTCAGTCTCCACAGAACTGAGCCCAGGGCCCTCAGCTTCCACCTGCTGGTTTTGTGTTGAGGCCTCCAAAGCCCATCTTGGGAGATTTTTGGGTTCTCTCTAAGGTCTTTGAAAATGGAAACATAGTGATCGAGGTCCAAGATAAATGGAGTGTTATTTTTTCCCAAACCTTGCAGTGACAGAACAAGGGGCAATAGCTTTAAACTGAATGAGGGGGAATTTAGATTTGATCTAAGGAGGGAATATTTGACAGTGAGAGTGGCACAGAACTGCAGCTGTGCAAGGCAGAGAACGATGCTCCATCCCAAAATTCTTCAAGGTCAGGAGGTTTGTGCCAACCCCTCCACTCCCCAAGGATGGAATTCCTGTTGTGGGGGTTCTCTGATGTGCTGCGTGACCTCACAAAGCTTCTGGCCAGAATGTCTGCTGGGGGCCAGCCAGGCTGCTGCAGTGGCAGTGACCTCACAGCCATCACCATTCCGGCCCTGTCCCCTGGGCCTGGCTCTCCCCTTTCCTCTCTCCTGGTCTTGTCTCTGCAGGGATGAGTGGTTTTGTGATGAACACCTTGTCCCCAAGATATTCCTGAGACCAATCATTTGTCAGTCAGGCCCATGTCACAGCAGTGACCTCATTTTCAACTCGCTCAACTCCTCATCTCTGCTGGAGCCCACATTGAGCAGCCAAAGCCAGCCCCTGCTCTGGCCTTTCCCTCTGCCCTGCCCCAGGGCCTGACAGAGCCAGGCTGCCGCAGGTGACCTTGAGGTTGTGCAGGGCTCAGGCACAGGGGCTGTGCCAGACTCAGTGCTGAGCTCACACTCTGTGGGGTGGAGCAGAGCCCAGCCAGAATCACCCCCTGAAGCAGCAGCTCTGCAGTGGTGGCCACTGGGCCGGCTTGGCCAGGGAGGCTTCTGGCCATGCCCTGCAAGGAGCTGCTGCTGCCAAGGTGCCTTTGGTGTCTCAGGCTCTCCCTGGCACAGCTCCCACTCTGGCACTCTGCACTGAGGCCTTCAATGTCTTGGGCTGGCCTGGGGCTTCTCCTGCAGCAAGGTCTGCCCTGGTCATGGCACAGGAAAGGCAGTTCCTGCTGGAGCAGGAGGCTCTGCCTGGAATGGGCTCAAACAGCTCCAACAAGGCCCTGTTTGCAGAGCCCCCAGTGGGGAATGCAGAAGGGAGGTCCCGCTGCTTTTGGGTGGGAAGAATGCAGAACCCAGCCTGACTCCTCCATTTCAAAGTTCAACATCCTCAGAGGGAGCTGCAGCTGTGGCAGAGCTGGTAAAATCCCTGGAGAAAGGAACAACCAACCGAGTGACGCCACTGAGAGCTTCTCCAGAGCTGTGGAGTTGGCACAGCCTGGGCACATCTGACTGACAGGGCAGCACATCAGACTAGAAAAGCCCCGTCCCAAATTTTAATGGCAACGTCTTCTGACATTTCCCTTCTTGGGGGTGGTGGAGATCCCTCCCTGGAGTGGGGACACTCCTCAAGGTCACTGCTCAAGGCCGAGTCACAGACATTTGCCTACGGTCATTGATCTGGGTGAGTGACATCAATCTCTGCTTAAGGACTGGTTTTGCTTTAATACAAGTGCTTCAAAATTGCGTCCTAGAGCACTAGATTGTAATAGTTGTTACAGCTCCTATACTGTGCAGTACATAATTCTGATTGAGATCTTTTTCTCTAATCATGAGGGTAATCAATTAGATCTGTATTTATATAAATAGATCTGATTTGCTATTACTCATCCCGTGGGACAATTTACATAAAGCTTCAATTCCACCTGTCTAATCCTTGCCAAAAAACCATAAACCCTTGCCAAAATCTGGGGCTGGGATTGGATCCGGCCGTTCCCAGGCTCCCCTCACTGAAGGAGTTTAGAAAGCCCGGGGGTCCTGGAGGGATTTGGGGATCTATGGGGAGTGTTTGGGGGTCCCTTCTGCACCTCATGACCCAATGGCAGCTTCTCTAATAAACATCACCTGAAGCTCCCACTCTGCCCATGACAGGCACGCTGTGAGTGTCTGTGACATCCCGGCTCTAGGGCAGCCTGGGGACTCCTGGATGTCACCATGGAACCCCTGTGAGTGTCCGTCACCTCACGGTTCTTTAGGAGCACGGGGATTTCACCACTGGACTCCTGTCACTGACTGTGACATCCCGGCTCCTTGTCAGCATACAGACACGTCTGTTGTCACCATGGAGCCCCTGTGAGTATGTGTGAGCTCATGGCCCTTTGGAAGAAGACACCCTTTGCATTTCACATGAAACCCCTGTGACCGGGTCTTTAGCAGCCCAGAGACCCCTGAGATGTCACCGTGGAGTCCCTGTGGCTGTGTGTGACTAATGCATCTTTAGGAGCCTAGAGACCCCTAGGATATCACCGTGGAGCCTCTGTCACTGCCAGTGACCTCGTGGCTCTTTAGCAGCCTGGAGACACTTGGAATGTCACCGTGGAGCCCTTGTGAGTACCTGTGACAGATCAATGCCCCAGCAACATGAAGTCCCCTGGGATGTCACCATGCAATGGCTTTGACTGCCTCTGACCCCACGGCTTTTTATCATCCCAAGAAAAGCCTGGGATGTCACCACGGAACCCCTTTGACTGCTTGTGCCGTGGTTTAGGAATGATATTCCCCCATTTCATGCTCCTACTAAAACCGTGGCGCCTCTCACTCCCCTACTGCCTCCCATGGAAAGCACAAAAGACAAAGATCCTGGGCTGGGATAAGAACAATTTACTGGGAACAACAATGAGATAAGGAACAAACAGGAAGGGCAACAATATTGATAACAGAAGGGATAAGACAAAGAAGTTACTTACAGGGAAAACTGCAACACCACCAACCCTGCCCCTGTGTTCACCCAGGTGCCTGTGGAAAACCAGAATAAGGAGATCACCATCCAGGTGTCTTCCCAACGTGGATCACCAGGAATGTGGGTCACCAGCTCTCTTTGCAAAGTGGGTCCTCTGATGGAGGATGATGATGGGGCAGCAGACAAAGCTTTTCCTGCAGTTGGGGCGGTCCCAGGGCTTCCCTTACCGGTGGCTCTGCCGGTGATTAGTCAAGTAAGAACTCCGAGTGAAGCTCTTCCCACACTCAGGACACTTGTAGGGCCTCTCCCCAGTGTGGATGCGCTGATGGGGGACGAGGCTAGAGTTGCGGCAGAAGCCCTTCCCACAGTCGGGGCAGCGGAAGGGCCTCTCGTCTGTGTGAATCCGCTGATGCAGGAGGAGTTTGGAGCTGTCCCGACACCTCTTGCCACACTCGGGACACTCGTAGGGCTTCTCCCCGGTGTGGATCCTCTGGTGGTGAATCAGGGCCAAGCTCCTGCTGAACCTCTTCCCACATTCCCCACACTTGTAGGGCCGCTCCCCTGTGTGGGTCATCTGGTGGCGGATCAGGCTGGAGCTGACATTGAAGTCCTTCCCACATTCCAAGCACTTGTAGGGCCGTTCCCTGGTATGGATCCTCTCGTGGCGGATCAGGTGGGACCTCCAGCGGAAGCTCTTCCCACATTCACCACACTCATAGGGCTTCTCCGTATCATGAAGCTGCTCATGGACCACCAGGTCCGAGCTCTGGCTGGAGCTCCAGCTGCCATCCCGGCACAGGGTGGGTCTTTCCTCCTTGGAGCACCCTGGCCTGGGTTTGGAGCCCCTCTTTGTATGGCATCTTTGGGGCTTTTCCTTCCCGTTGCGTTCTTGTGACGTGGAGCCACTCAAAACGACCTCTTCCACAAGACTCTGTCGGGGGAATTTGCCCTTCCTGGTCTCCATCCTCAGCTCATTGTCTGGGGGAGGAAGAACAAAGAGAGGATGAGATTTGCTTCCATGTCAGAGGGAAGAGAAAGGAGATCCCCCAGTTCATCCTTGGCAGGATGGCGTCGGCAGCAGGGTTGTCCTGCAGCCAGGGGTGATGCTGGGCTGAGAGATGGAGCAGAAGAGAGGGGGAAAGGGGCAGTGACTTCTGCCTCACCTGTCTGGCTGTCCTGGGGCATCTTCCTCTTCCTCACAGCTTTCTCCTCCATCCGGCCAAGGTTTGGGAATGGGAACTCCTGCAATGGGGAAAAACAAGGTGTGAGCGCATTGGGTTGGGCGTTCCTCCTGCCCAAGTCCATCTCTAGAAGTCACCGGGCCTCTGGTGTCCATAAAAACCTCCAAAACACCAAGATTCAGTTCAAAAGAAGCCTCCTGCGAGTTCCCCCTCTCTGGTCCCTCTACTTTGAGCTTCTGGGGGCTCCCTCGTGTCCCTGCTGCTGGGGGTCCTGAATGTATTGGGTTTCCCCCACCTGCTTGGTCCCCACCCACCCCAGGCTGCCTGGCGTCCCTGGAATTACAAGGCTCCCTCCACTTTGGTCTCCAAACTTGGAGATCCTTTGTGTCCCTCTTCTCTGGCATCCCCTCACTTAGGAATGCTGGGGGGCTTTGGGAGTCCTGGGGTCCCTTCTCCCCTTATTCTCGGCTTCAGGGTGCCAGGGCTTCAAGGCATCCCCCCTTTCCCACTTGAGGGTCCTGGCAATCCTCGAGGTCCCCCCTCTCTGAGGTCCCCACTTCAGGGTGCAGGCAATCACAGGGTTCACCCTCTCCACATTCCCTCTCCTCCAGATTGCCGGCGTTCCCCCAGTCCCGATATTGTTCCTCTCTGCTCTCCTCCCTCTGCAGGTCCCAAGGTGCCCCTGCTCTGGCTCTTCTGGGGGGTCCCACAACCCCCTGGCTCTGGGCTGAAAGCAGCAGTGCCTGACCCAGGAAGGCCAACTCTCACTGTGGGGTCGGGACCTGGCATCCCCCCGCTCACCTTGGGGGCTCTGCTGGCAGCAGCTACCAGGACTGCCAGAAAAACCCTTCCTGGGGACACCCCAGCATCCCCCAGAGGATCTTTTTGCCTCAGCTTTGGAGTCCTGCAAGCTCCAAACAGCCCCTCCCAAAAAACACTGTGCTGCTTTTAAGGGAAACTGGCAGGAGAAATGAACCCGCCTCAACCACCTCAAGAGAGATTTCCGGTCAGGCTCACAATTCATTAAAGAGATTACAATAAACACAGCAATCAAGAGAAAACGGGTTTTAAGCCACAAAGACTGAGTACAACCTGGCACCGTGCTGGTCAGAGTGATGGTGGAGATCCTACCACGTGGTGGTCACAGTCTTGTCAAAAGTGCTGGTCCTGTGGAAGTTCTGCTCCTCCTCTGGATCCCTTGAGCAGCAGTGGTTTCCTAGTTCCCCCAAGCCAGGTTTTATATGCTCAGGTTCAGGTGGAAATGCTCAGTACCTCCCCCAGGTCAGGGAGGTTCACAATGGAATGATGTCACTCTCTGAGTCACAGGATATTTTGGGAGTCCTTGATTGTCTAAGTCCTTGCAGCTGCCCATTCTGCTGGTGGATAATGACCAATTAGCAGAGAAGTCCCCTCAGGCTGGGTGTGACTGCTGGTTGTTGTGGGTTTGTTTTTCTTTTCAGGAATTTTGTCCCATCTGAAAGGAAGAGGCAGTGAGGGCAGGGGGTTGCCCAGGAGACAATTAGGGGCAATTAGGAAACAAAAGAAATGGCCACGCCTCCTCACATACCATGGTGATGGCTCAGCCAGAGAAACCAGAGTTTGGAAGTGGTGGCTGGGGAGTGAGCTCTCTGGCTGGGGGGTTGGTTCTCAGCAATGGCAGAGATCCCATGAGAGGTTGGGGGCAAACCGAGACTTTGCTGATGTGTGGGGTCTGGGCTCTGCCCCCTTTGCTCGGCAATCGGAGGCACAGCGGTCACCTGTGGTGCTCGCAGTGGGTGCCTGTCCTTACCAAGATGGGGCTGCACTGTGCCTTGCTCTTGGCGTCTGCCCCCTTGTTTTACTGCTTCTCCTGGCTGCCGACACCAACTGCTGCTCAATCAGATCTGCTGCCTTCACCACTTCTGCCAGCTGCCGGTGAGTGACGCTGAGGTCCAGTGCTGCCTGATCGGACCTGCCTGCCTTTGCTGTTTGCTGCCCGCTGCCGGGGTTGGTGCTGAGACACATTGCTGTCCCGTGAGGCTGCAAAAGGAGAGCTGTCCCCTGTGCCCTCTTGCCCCAGCTGCCACTGCCAGCTGGAGAGGCTGCTGCATGGAGTTATAGAGGAAGCTGCCGCTGCTGCATCGCGTGAGCAAGAATGCTGAGAAGCGTGGAAGAAAGCTGATTACACAGGATCTGAAAACAGGAAAGGCGTCCTGTTTGTCAGGCTGCAAGCCTTCAGAAAAGAATGACAAACTGTCAAGACAACAGATTTATTAGGGGACTGTAACTGGTTTTTGAGCGAGCAGCTAAAACAGTTTCTCACACTCAAAAGTATGAACGCTCTCTAACTTTACAATAAACCTGATTCACTTACACCTACCTTGTGTCTCTCGCATCCATACATCACAATACCCAACCCGTCATCCTTCATGCTCAAGTACAAGATGGCATCACAGGTACCTGCAGGTAAGTGCAGCCATTCCTTGAGGGTTGATCAAACTTTTAGGTCAAGGGCCTTGAGGAACCCTGCTTTCAGCTCTGAATGGTCAGCCAGGTAGGTCACTTGAGGGATGGTATATGTTTTTGGGCTATCCATTTTTTGATTCCTAGAGTTTGAAGAGGGACTTTACCAATTCACTGTAACCAGAATGTGAGTTTTGTAGATAGGATGCATTTTGCTACACCAATCCAAGGGTCAATCTGCAGGCCCAGATCTTTTTCAGAGTCACCGGGGCCGGTCATGTTCAGGACTGTGCCGGTGATGGTCCAAGCAGTGCAGTTGTTGATGCTAGAAGAGTCCTTTGTTTGCTTGATGGAAAAGCCGTGGCACTCTTCCCCTTGTGTTTTGAGACCGGGGAGATTGCAGAAGGTCTCTAATATCTTGATGTTCTGCTTCATGTTTTCCCAGGAATCGCTCAATAAGACCAGATCGTCTGCAAATGCCATCGCTGTGATGCTGTTCATTCCCCAGTGGTACCCTCTGCCACTCTCTTCCAGCTTGCAAAAGGCAACATTGGGTTGCCCTGTTTGACTCACACCTGGATCTGGATGTGGTCTCTCTGTGTTTTCTTTGTGGTGATATATGTACGGATGTTCTCATACATATTGCTCACCAAGCTGATGATATGAGGCTCCACTTCCCTTTGCTGCAGACCATGTAGGATGTGCTGGTGGCTGACGGTGTCAAAAGCCTTAGTGATGTCCACAAATACAACCCCCAGCGGTTTGTGATATTTTTTGGCAGATCGAATTACTGTTTGCAGGAGTTTCACATTTTCAGAGCATCCTGCCATTCTTATAAAGCCTCTTTGCCTTGGGTTGAGGGAGCATGCTTTAGTCAACCTTGCTGTTAATATTCTGGAGAACAGTCTTAACAGGATGGAGCCAATCATGATGGGTCTCCAGTTATTAATGTCTTGGAAATGTTCTGGTTTGGTTGACTTTGGTGTTAATACAGTCCTGCATCCCCTCACCATGTCCGAGATTTTACCTGATGTTAACCAAAGGTTGAATATCTCCATGGTCTGGGAAAACTCAGGGTCTATCTTCTTGAGGTCCTTTAGGGTAATCCCGTCTGGACCAGGAGCTCAGCTTTTGCTCATCTCCTGCACAGTCTTCTCAGTTTCTTTGGCTGTAATTAAGTCCCTGGAAGCGCTATTGTCAGCTTTCCCATTGAATTTGCAAGTTCCCAAGGCTCTTAAACTTTCCAGGTGTTTCCCATCTGTCTTTAAATGCCACACAAATTTCACTGGGCAGAATTTTGCAGGACAGGCATTCAATGTCATGCAGAGTAATCTTGGCTGATTTCCCCCAATCTAGATGGAATAGGTGCTGGAAGTGCACCTCTCCTGATTGCTCTCTTAGTCAGCCACTTCTGGCAAGGTCTTCAGGAGTTTTCTTCCTGGGTCCCTGCTTTGTTCTTATCTCGGGCTGCTGTTCTTATCTCGGGCTGATGTTCTTATCTGGCTTATCATATTGAGGCATCTGAAGCAGCCCTGGGCTGACTCATTGACCAGTGATGTCATCTGCTGGCCATTAAGTACCTGCTTGAATGCCCATGGGAAGGAGTTGAGTTTCCCAGCTGAAAGACTTTGACTGAAAGTTCTCTGATAATGGGCCCGCAGCTGCCCTTCCCTCTGCTGGTTGATGTTCCCAGCTGTTCCTCCTCATTATCTGGCCAATGACTCATCCCAGCTGCTGTTCCCATGCCCACAGCTGGTTCCCTGGGCAGCAATCTCCTCTTATCACTCATCTGCTTCCCTGTCTTGGACAGAATGTGTTTGGCAATGAGTTTACTGATGGTTTTGTTTCCCCAAAACTGAGCCTTCAACCTTATCAGCAGATGCTCTTCCTCCTTAGACCAACACCTTTTGTGGGTGAAACATGGATTTAAAAGAAACATAAAGAGTTTAGTTATAGGCTAGCTGTGTTGCAGTTAGTTAGAAGAGGAAGGAATTTGGGCCCAGCTAGAGTTAATTAAAATGGTTAAGAGAGCTGGACCTGAAACAGTTTTCAAGATGTTAGGAATTGCTTATGGAATAATTGCTGATCTGTCATTTGTATGTTTGCTTAGCTGTGCTTAGAATGAGGAACAGAAACATTGATAAGTTGGTCTGGGGAACAAGGGCAATTACCAGTTTCCTCCCTCTGTGGGAACCTATTCAAAAGTCACGCAAGAGGAAACTTAGAGATGTGGGTGGGGATGTTGCTGGCAGGTTGTTCTCCAGCTCAGGAGGCAATGTTTCCAATGTTCCTTCCCTCTCCTTGCTGCTTTTTCCCCCGTTGTTTAGTACAAAAAGTCTCGGGAGACAGCTGTCTTCTCCCACACTTGGTTGAGTTTTAAGATGTTCTTACACCTCCCATAGCCTGGGAAAACCCTCCCAAACCGTAGGAAAATGAACACACTCCTTAGTGTCAAACACACCCGATGTGTAAAACTCCAGTGTCAGCAGTTCAAATGCATTTTCTGCTAAGTTAGGGAGGCCAGATGGTAAATTTAGAGAGCACAGGTAGGCCCTGTTTTTACACAAGGAATCTAGATTAAAAGTTTTAGATGCCAGGTCCACCCAATCAAAATGGGAAGTTTGGGTGCCGGTCAATGCCTGGTACAGGCGTATCGATGGACACATTTTAGAGATCCGGATAGTTAAAGTGTCCAAAATTTTAGGAGAGGAGGAATAAGATCGGCAGTAGACCGATCAATAAATTACCGGTTCTTGCCAGGCACAAATCCCTGGGCCAGAATTCGGGTAAAAAGCTGCACGGTCCTTACATAAAATTTGTTCAACTGTTTAGCAGGAGATTGTTGACTGGAGATTCCAATGATACCATGCCGGGGCAGAAGTCGGCTTCATTACACTTCAAAGGGCATACAGTGGTACCATGAGGAGGAGCGACCTTTGCAGCAGTGCCCACTTCGTAACAGGTATCTCCTCAGAAGATGGTAGTTACGCTGGCCGCTTACTCGCGCTTCATTGAATTTCTTCACTTTGACATTCAGAGCACTGGGCAGAAATCACATGGCGTCAACACCCGCCTCGGGCCTTCACGATGCTTTGTTTTAATTAAACAGTCGGATTCCCCTGGTCCACACCAGTTCTAAGCTGGCTGCTTTCTGATGTAGGAAGCAAATAGAGTCAATTTTTGGCCTGTGGTTTTGTTGTAATCCAGGGACAGTTTCCAAAATGATGCAATTTGTGGTGAAAAACCAGGAACGTGCCTCAGCATCGGGATGTTACACACTGAGTACAGAGCTGTTTGTGGTGGTTGTGATCAAGAAAACAACTGGAATTCTTGTCCCTATTTCACTCTTTCTCCCTCTCTCTCTGGGAATGAGTCTCCAACACTCCCTGCAGCTCTGCTTTCCATGATCTGCTCCTCTGGAGTTGGGCTTGGCCAGCTGAGCAGCGGGAAGCAGGAGGATAATGGCCCATTCCAACTGCAGACTTCCTTTTTGTAGCCTCTGGATTTCCAGCATTTAGAAATGGTCATGTTTTAAACTGTCTGACCAAATCCCACAGGTCTGACTTCTGCCCTGGCAGAAAACCCTCCTGTGGCCCTATTTGGGAACGGACCCTTGGAAACACCTCACTGCAGATGAGTTTTGGTTGGTTTTGCTAAGGGATGACAAGAAGATCAGCACAAGGAGGAAGGCTGAGGGAGAGGGAAGGACCAATTCCTTCCTTTTGTCTTCCCATTGGAAAGTCTCCTACAGAGGTTGTGCTGCAGCCAGAGACTTGCCGGGCCAAGGGCTGAGGGAAACGATTCAGCTGAGGCACTTGAGGCATCTTGTCCCCAGTTTGTAGCCCTGGATCTGGGAGGGGACTCAGCTGCTCCCCCTTGCACCCCACAACCCCCCTGAAATGGGGGATTCCTCCCGCCTCTGCCAGGTGCTTCTTATCCATCCCTAGCCTGGGTGCTCCTAGTCTGAGCTCCCATGGTCATTCCTGGTGGTGGGGAGCAGGAGGGAGGAGTTCAGAGCAAACCTGGGAGGTGCCAGCAGGCTCAGAGATGTGTGGAGGTGACAGTGAGACAGTGACGGGATGTGCAGATGGTCACGGGGACAGGACAACACCTCGGGGATCAACTTCTTGGAGATTTGGGGGAATTTCCTTAGGAAAGCACACACGGACACAGACACATGGACACGGAGTGTAAATTTGCTGAAGGGGTTTATTGGCCATTTGAGGAAAAAGGCCCAGGGCTCACAGGGGATCAGGCGATTCCTCCAGGGATGATCATCATCTCCTCATTCCACTGGAGGGGGACAGGACATGGTTTTCCCCACCTGGTTCAATCTAAAAACACAGACATCAAAATGTGATCCCCCTGTGTCCAATGGGATGGGAGAGGGTCCTCGTCCCCATGCCTGTCATGAAGGAGAAGGGAATTGGAGCCCTGGATAGACCCAGGACAGGATTTTGTTCCTCAGATCCACAGGACCCCCAGACCCCCCCAAGCCCCAGGATGCCCCAAAATCTCCAGGTAATCCTGCTGCCCACATGGGGACTGTCGGGTTCCCAACAGCTCCCCAGTGACAAGGAAAGACTTAGGGGCCGCTCTGTCCAGCACACTTGGGACACGGATCTGGGACAACCCCCCACCATGTCCCTTTGCCGTCCCCAAGTTCTGGCAACACCCAGCAGGTTCTGGGATCCCTCCAGAAACCCCCAGGACCCTCTGGGGCCACGAGACCCCCGAGTGTTGCTCACCTATCCATGTAGAGCAGCAGCCAGGCGCTTCTGCCGCAGAAGAGCCTCCAGCTTTTCATCCAGAGCAGGCTGGGGACAAAGGCAGCGTTAGAGACACACTGGGGGCATTGGGCTGCACTGGGAGGAAAAGGGAAAGCAAAGGGGTCCTTGGGGAAGGGGCCTGCGGGCAGCAATGGGGTGCAGGAGCTGCTGTGCTCCTGCCCAGCGGCAGTGGGGTCCTGGCCAAGAGGCACAGCTGGGGCAGGGGCTATGGCCTGGACCATGCGGGGGGTGCTGGGGGGCCTGGGATGGGAATGCAACAGGGGCCCTGGGCAAGGGGTTCCCTGGGAAGGATCCGTGGGGCAGGGGAGGTGTCTGGGGTGTCAGCAGGGCTGCACTGGGCTGTGCTGGGGCAGCATGGGATGGCCTGGGGTGTGGTGGCCGTGCGAGGGGAGGGTCTGACACCGGCAGAACTCCTGGTACCCACCTGAGGTGTCTTCAGGATGTCGACATTGACTACATCCACCTGCAGAGAGACCAGGAGATCTCGCTGGTCACTGGGGTGTCCCCGGTGCCAGCAAGGGATGGGGGGAACCAAAGTGCCCCCCAATTACCAGAGGGGATGCCCTCCAGTCCCAGCCCCCCACTCACCTCCTGGAGATCATCTTGGGTTCCTTCCAGGAGTGCCTGGGAAAGGACAACAAAGGCTTGGTCTGGATTGGACCTTGTGGGGCTGAGGGGGGAACACGGGTGCAGGGAGCAGGGCGGAGGCAAAGGGATGGGAATTCAGGGCCTCCAAGGAGATCTGTTTGGAGCTGGGGGAGACCCAAAGACACTGACCTGGGGTAAATTGAGGAGCCAAGGGACGTGGCTGGGGCCGTGGAAGGGGCACGGTGTAAGGTACAGGGCAGGAGAAAGGAATTGTGGTGTAGGGACATGGGAGTGCAAGGGAGGGGCTTGGTGGGGAAAGAAGAACGGGGATGGGCGAGGACAAAAGCGACAGGACTGAGAGAGGGTTTGGGAGCTGGGGGTGAGTCCAGGAATGGTATCAGGAGACAGCGCTGCAGTGGCCAGGAAGAAAGGCAAAGGACTGGGGGGGGCATGGAAGGAAAGGGCTTGGGAATGGTCAGTGGGAGGGCATTTGGGGAGGCTGGCTAGGACATAGAGGAGAGAGCCGGGAGGAAATTCCTGAAGGGACACCAAAAGGGTGGGATGAGAGGCCAGAAAAGGCAGGGTGTGGGGACCTGTTTGGCTGGTGGCTCACCTTGGCCTGTGCTGGGGGGCACAGCAGGATGGAGAAGAGCAGGGCCACGCTGAGCACAGCCACCTTCATCTTCCTCTCGCACTGGGCAGCACTGGCTGAGGCTGCGCCGGGCCAGGACCACCTTTATCCCTGCCAGGACTCCTCCCTGCACCCTCCCCGACAGCCCCCAGGCCAAAGCCTGGCTTGGCACAGCTCCCAGCCCTGGCCACAAGCCCGGCCCTGGCACAGAGTCCATCCCACCTGCGGCACGCATCCAGCCCCCTTGCCTGGCATCCCTCCAGCTTCCTGCACGGGGCAGCTGCCCCTGGAATGGCCCAGGCACCTGCGGGGGCCAAGGCCCTGGGGGGGGTAGGGAGCCAAAGGCAGCTGGGGACCCTGTGGGGACAACCCCCACTCCACCACAATCCATCCTCCTGCAGCCCCCACAGCCAGATCCCCCATCTCCCGCTGCCCCTTCCCTCCCAGAGCTTTCCCTGTGGGACACGCCAGAGCTGAGCCCAGTCCCAGACCCAATATGTGGGAGAAGAACAGTGTCATGGGCAATGTGATCAACCCCATAACTGGGATCTCCAGTCACTGGAGACACTGGGGAGCGCTCAGGAGTACTGGGGGTGGTGATCAGCTGCATACAATGCTGAGGCTTGGGGAATTACTCAGGTGTGGCACTTCCTAAATTCACACCACCTCGTTTTCTTGCATTGCAGGCCTCAAACCGGTCCACCTCCAGCCCCAGAGCAGAGTCCAGAGGGGAAGATGCCCTACCCAGACCCTCACACTGTCACCCCTGGGCACACCAGAGCACCTGGGGCCCGCTCTGCACAGCTGCCCCACACATGTGTGCTTCCAGGACCCCATCTGTGGGATATGCTCACCTGTACTACCCATCCCCAACAAGGCTCAGACGCCAGCACTGTCCCTGCCTGGGACATGCCCACAGCTCCCCAAGTCCCTTGTTCCCACAGAGAGTCTCTGCAATGTCCTGGCCCTGGGCCCAGGCCAGCGCTGGACCTGAGCAGGAAGTGCCCATCCAAAGGGAAGTGGAGAAAGAGGAGCTTGTCCCCAGGCAGCCACTTGGAGCTAATTGGGCAAAGAGAGGTGTCCTGGGAGGAGGAGGGATGATGGTCCCCTGCCAGCATCTCTGATAAGCCCTGTTTGCCCAGCGCCCGAGGCACCAGGAAGACATTCAGACATTTTGGGTTGAGGGGAAGTCTGTGCATAGAGGAGCTGAAGGCAGCCTGGAAGCCTGGGCTCCCTGCAGGCCTGGCAGCAGGGAGAGCCTGTAGAGGGGGGCAGAGCTGGGGACACAGGAAGGCAGAGCCATGGGAATGTCTTTGTTTCACCATTCCTTCTCCCTGCTCTCCTGGGTCAGAGATTCCTGAGGGCTGAACTTACCCTTCAAAAATGGCAACTCCACCACTCCCCTTCCTGTCCTGCTTTTCTGAAACCCCTGGAGCCATTCCCAAGAGCACTGCAACCATGGAGCCATCCCTCCATCTCTTGGAGACATCCAAGTCTCACAACCGCACATCTCTGTCTCTGGGTTTTCTTCCCATCCCTCATGATTTGGGATCCAGGCCCTTCAGCGAGGCATTGGAGAGTGTCTGTATCCCAGGAGGGATGCAAGAGGACACCCCCTTGACCTGTCTTGTGGCCATTTCCTGGGCTGCCTTCCTTTCCTGAATTATCCCCATGGGATCCTTGTCTTGCTGTCTGGGTGCTCTCTGGAACTCTGCCCTTCCCCTGTCGTTGCCAGTTTCAAGTCCTCCTTCCCAGGCTGGCCGAAACACGGGTGTCCCGTTTCTTGAGAGGGATCTGGTCTCTCCCAATGAGCCCCCGAGCTTCCAACAGGCTCCCACGGTTCCTCTGCAAACTCCTCCTCTGTCTGAGATGTGCCACATTCCTTCCAGCTGTGCTTCCCAGACCCATCCACTTCCAAAACCATCGAGCAGCCCCTGGGACAGGAAAATCCTGCTCTGGTTTAGTGATCTGCCTAGAAAGGTGTGAGGAGAAATCTTTTGAGGACACCCAAGCTGCAAATCAAAGGCTGTGGGTAAAAATCTGCTTTGGGTTCTGAAGCCCATGGGAGCCTTGCCTGAGGCTCAAAGATTCCCAGTGTCTCTTGCTTTGTTCTCAGGTGGATCCAGATGCCTGTCCCAGCTTCCAATGTTGCCTTTCCCTGGTCTTAAAATTAAGAACCAAACACGGTTTAAGGGAAAAAGGCTTTTTACCTTGGTATTTATTTAAGGATCTTAAGGTGCATGACTTCGTCCAGGTGGAATGCACCAAAATGCACATGGAAATGCACCCAAAATGCCCACACACGATGGATCGTGTGTACAATTTATAGACCTTGCAAATTAGCATATCTATCAAAGATTCCCCAATGAGAAGCTTAAATTAATAGTGTGATATCCCCCCATCCCGAGGAATTCCGCCCTGGATGGCCCTATCTTAGTTTGCAGAATATGTTCTAGGGAGGACCTTGGTTTCTCAGGATAGCATAGGACTTTCTGGCCCTAAGTGTGAGGCTTCCAAGATGTTTGTTCTCCTGGCTTAACGGAATATTAGGACTATGCTAAATTATCAGGCTTAAGGAACTACAAGTATGCATGCTAAAAGCACTGAGGACACATAAAAGCGATATAAAAGGGCATGTAAAAGGTATAGATAAAAAAGGCAAAAAATCATCATGGCATCACCAAGAAGGAAAAACCCACAGGGAAGTGATTCCTGAGAGCTGTCCCTGGCTGTGATTCCTGTTTGACATTCCAGGGCATTAGTGAAGGGTTCTGCTTCTCTCTTTCCCAGGGACACTGTGGGTCCATCTGAGATGTGTTGTGGGCCAGCTGGGAAAGCATTTCAGGCGCCTGCCTTGACTCTTTGCTCTGGAACTTGCCCAAGGAGCTGCACATCCCTAGGAAGGCCAAGATGTCTGAATGTCTTCATGATGCCTTGGGCCCTGGGCAAACAGGGCTTATCAGAGATGCTGGCAGGGGACCATCATCCCTCCTCCTCCCAGGACACCTCTCTTTGCCCAATTAGCTCCAAGTGGCTGCCTGGGGACAAGCTCCTCTTTCTCCACTTCCCTTTGGATGGGCACTTCCTGCTCAGGTCCAGCGCTGGCCTGGGCCCAGGGCCAGGACATTGCAGAGACTCTCTGTGGGAACAAGGGCCTTGGGGAGCTGTGGGCATGTCCCAGGCAGGGACAGTGCTGGCGTCTGAGCCTTGTTGGGGATGGGTAGTACAGGTGGGCATATCCCACAGATGGGGTCCTGGAAGCACACATGTGTGGGGCAGCTGTGCAGAGCGGGCCCCAGGTGCTCTGGTGTGCCCAGGGGTGACAGTGTGAGGGTCTGGGTAGGGCATCTTCCCCTCTGGACTCTGCTCTGGAGCTGGAGATGGGACCGGTTTGAGGCCTGCAATGCAAGAAAACGAGGTGGTGTGAATTTAGGAAGTGCCACACCTGAGTAATTCCCCAAGCCTCAGCATTGTATGCAGCTGATCACCACCCCCAGTGCTCCCCAGTGCTCCCCAGTGTCTCCAGTGACTGGAGATCCCAGTTATGGGGTTGATCACATTGCCCATGACACTGTTCTTCTCCCACATATTGGGTCTGGGACTGGGCTCAGCTCTGGGCTGTCCCACAGGGAAAGCTCTGGGAGGGAAGGGGCAGCGGGAGATGGGGGATCTGGCTGTGGGGGCTGCAGGAGGATGGATTGTGGTGGAGTGGGGGTTGTCCCCACAGGGTCCCCAGCTGCCTTTGGCTCCCTATCCCCCCCAGGGCCTTGGCCCCCGCAGGTGCCTGGGCCATTCCAGGGGCAGCTGCCCCGTGCAGGAAGCTGGAGGGATGCCAGGCAAGGGGGCTGGATGCGTGCCGCAGGTGGGATGGACTCTGTGCCAGGGCCGGGCTTGTGGCCAGGGCTGGGGGCTGTGCCAAGCCGGGCTTTGGCCTGGGGGCTGTCGGGGAGGGTGCAGGGAGGAGTCCCGGCAGGGATAAAGGTGCTCCTGGCCCGGTGCAGCCTCAGCCAGCGCTGCCCAGTGCGAGAGGAAGATGAAGGTGGCTGTGCTCAGCGTGGCCCTGCTCTTCTCCATCCTGCTGTGCCCCCCAGCACAGGCCAAGGTGAGGCACCAGCCAAACAGGTCCCCACACCCTGCCCTTTCTGGCCTCCCATCCCACCCTTTTGGTGTCCCTTCAGGAATTTCCTCCTGGCTCTCTCCTCTGTGTCCTAGCCAGCCTCCCCAAATGCCCTCCCACTGACCATTCCCAAGCCCTTTCCTTCCATGCCCCCCCCAGTCCTTTGCCTTTCTTCCTGACCACTGCAGCGCTGTCTCCTGATACCATTCCTGGACTCACCCCCAGCTCCCAAACCCTCTCTCAGTCCTGTCGCTTTTGTCCTTGCCCATCCCCGTTCTTCTTTCCCCACCAAGCCCCTCCCTTGCACTCCCATGTCCCTACACCACAATTCCTTTCTCCTGCCCTGTACCTTACACCGTGCCCCTTCTACGGCCCCAGCCACGTCCCTTGGCTCCTCAATTTACCCCAGGTCAGTGTCTTTGGGTCTCCCCCAGCTCCAAACAGATCTCCTTGGAGGCCCTGAATTCCCATCCCTTTGCCTCCGCCCTGCTCCCTGCACCCGTGTTCCCCCCTCAGCCCCACAAGGTCCAATCCAGACCAAGCCTTTGTTGTCCTTTCCCAGGCACTCCTGGAAGGAACCCAAGATGATCTCCAGGAGGTGAGTGGGGGGCTGGGACTGGAGGGCATCCCCTCTGGTAATTGGGGGGCACTTTGGTTCCTCCCATCCCTTGCTGGCACTGGGGACATCCCAGTGACCAGCGAGATCTCCTGGTCTCTCTGCAGGTGGATGTAGTCAATGTCGACATCCTGAAGACACCTCAGGTGGGTACCAGGAGTTCTGCCGGTGTCAGACCCTCCCCTCGCACGCCCACCACACCCCAGGCCATCCCATGCTGCCCCAGCACAGCCCAGTGCAGCCCTGCTGACACCCCAGACACCTCCCCTGCCCCACGGATCCTTCCCAGGGAACCCCTTGCCCAGGGCCCCTGTTGCATTCCCATCCCAGGCCCCCCAGCACCCTCTGCAAGGCCCAGGCCATAGCCCCTGCCCCAGCTGTGCCTCTTGGCCAGGACCCCACTGCCGCTGGGCAGGAGCACAGCAGCTCCTGCACCCCATTGCTGCCCGCAGGCCCCTTCCCCAAGGACCCCTTTGCTTTCCCTTTTCCTCCCAGTGCAGCCCAGTGCCCCCAGTGTGTCTCTAACGCTGCCTTTGTCCCCAGCCTGCTCTGCGTAAAAAGCTGGAGGAAGTTCTGCGGGTGAAGCGCCTGGCTGCCTCTCTGGATGCCTAGGTGAGCAGTGCCTGCAGGGAGAGGGCTGGGGCCAAGGCCCCTCTCATGTCCCCGTGGGCACCAGAGGTCACCTTCTGCGAATGTCTTTTAGGATTGCGAGTTGTGGGGACTATGGTGTCCTTTTCCCTACTAGTGGAATGAGGAGATGATCATCCCTGGAGGAATCCCCTGAACCCTTTGAGCCCAGGGCCATTTGCCCCTGACTAATCAATACACCCTTTTGGCAAAGCTACGCTCTGTGTCCGTGTGTCTGTGTCCGTGTGTGCTTTCCAAAGGAAATTTCCCCAAATCTCCAAGAAGGTGATCTTCGAGGTGTTGTCCTGTCCCCCTGACCATCTGCACATCCCGTCACTGTCTCACTGTCACCTCCACACATCTCTGAGCCTGCTGGCACCTCCCAGGTTTGCTCTGAACTCCTCCCTCCTGCTCCCCACCACCAGGAATGACCATGGGAGCTCAGACCAGGAGCACCCAGGCTAGGGATGGATAAGGAGCACCTGGCAGAGGCGGGAGGAATCCCCCATTTCAGGGGGGTTGTGGGGTGCAAGGGGGGCAGCTGAGTCCCCTCCCAGATCCAGGGCTACAAACCAGGGACAAGATGCCTCAAGTGCCTCAGCTGAATCGTTTCCCTCAGCACTTGGCCCGGCAAGTCTCTGGCTGCAGCACAACCTCTGTAGGTTCCATTGCATTGTTTGCAATGGGAAGACAAAAGGAAGGAATTGGTCCTTCCCTCTCCCTCAGCCTTCCTCCTTGTGCTGATCTTCTTGTCATCTCTTAGCAAAACCAACCAAAACTCATCTGCAGTGAGGTGTTTCTGAGGGTCCGTTCCCAAATAGGGCCACAGGAGGGTTTTCTGCCAGGGCAGAAGTCAGACCTGTGGGATTTGGTCAGACAGTTTAAAACATGACCATTTCTAAATGCTGGAAATCCAGAGGCTACAAAAAGGAAGTCTGCAGTTGGAATGGTCCATTATCCTCCTGCTTCCCGCTGCTCAGCTGGCCAAGCCCAACTCCAGAGGAGCAGATCATGGAAAGCAGAGCTGCAGGGAGTGTTGGAGACTCATTCCCAGAGAGAGAGGGAGAAAGAGTGAAATAGGGACAAGAATTCCAATTGTTTTCTTGATCACAACCACCACAAACAGCTCTGTACTCAGTGTGCAACATCCCGATGCTGAGGCACATTCCTGGTTTTTCACCACAAATTGCATCATTTTGGAAACTGTCCCTGGATTACAACAAAACCACAGGCCAAAAATTGACTCCGTTTGCTTCCTACATCAGAAATCATTAAACCTCTACCAAGATGTGTTTCCCTGCAGCAGAAAAGGCCACTTGATTCCTTTTGTGCTGACTTTCTCCTGAGTTCACGACTTCAGATCAACTGAAAGTGTCCCGCTACCACCAAAGGTGGCCGCCAACAACCAGGATCCAACCCCCGAGTCACCATCAAACGCGCTGGATCCGCACCTTCCGCAGCCCAGCAGCAATTCCTGCCGCTGCCCCCTGCTCTGGGTCAGCCTGACGGGCATGGTTCTGGTGTGTGGAGCTGGCTCCCACAGGACACAGCGCTCAGACCCGCTCTGTGTCCCGCAGCTTGGGCATCTCAGGTGCTGCTCCACAGCTGCGGGGCCATTTCCCACTCTTTTTCCACCAAGGTTCCACCGCTGCTGCACTGAATCACAGAATCCCAGAATTACCCAGGTTGGAAAAGATCTGAGAGATCATCCAGTCCAACCTTTGACCCAACACCACCTTGACACCAGACCATGGCAGCGAGTGCCACATCCAGTCTTTCCTTAAATACCTCCAGGGACGGTGACTCCACCACCTCCCTGGGCAGCCCATTCCAATGCCCAATCACCCTTGCTGTGAAGAAACTCTTTCTAATCTCCAGCCTAAACCTCCTCTGCTGCAGCTCAAGGCTGTGTCCTCTTGTCCTGTCTCTGGTCCCTGGGAGAAGAGACCGAGCCCCACCTGGCTGCCCCCTCCTGTCAGGGAGTTGTAGAGAGTGAGAAGGTCCCCCCTGAGCCTCCTCTTCTCCAGGATAAACAACCCCAGCTCCCTCAGCCGCTCCTCACGGGACTTGCATTCCACCACTGTTCCACTGTTGCTCCGTGGCTGCTGCTGCTGCTGCTGCTGTTCCAGCGCAGCTGCAAAACCTCCTCTGGTGCTGCTCCCACTCCAGTGCTGCTCGTCTGTGACACTGCGGGGCCTCCTGGAACCGTGGGGACATTGTGACACCGCGGGGACACATGGAAGCAAAGGAACCCTGTGCCACTCCAGGATCTTGTGGAATCCACAGGCCCTGGGGCACTGTGGGGCCTCATGGAACCAAGGATCCATTGTGATCCCTGAGGGCCTCGTGGTTCCCAGGGATCCTTTGTGACACTGCAGGGCCTCATGGAACCAAAGAGACCCTGGGACAATGTGAGACCTGATGGCAGAAAGGGGGAGCCTGTGACAATGTGGGGCCTCATGGAGCCAAGGCAACCCTGACATAATGTGGGACCTCACAGCAGAAAGGGCACTCTGTAACAATGTGGGGCCTCGTGGAACCAAGGACCATTGTGACACCACAAGGGCTCATGGCACCAGAGGGATCCTGTGACACCGTGCGACCTTGTGGCCCAAAGGAGAAACCTGTGACACTGTGGGGCCTCAGGGAATCAAGGGGTCTCAGAGACACGGTGGGGGCTCCTGGTTCTCAGTCTCTTCTGACACTTGTCTCCATCTACACAGAAGCCAAACAGGGCAGCCTGAGCCTCTGCATCCAGAATATTCCTGTCTCCATGGCAGGATGCTCCTGCTCCCAGTGGTGCTGTGTGTTCCCTCTGCTCCCTGGGGGAATTGCATCCTACAAGAGACACAGCGACCACTCCGGTACCCGACACCACAGGGCAGGGCCTCCTTCTGGGTGGCAGCAGAGACATCTTTCACTCCATCAGAATGCTCAGAGCCCCGTCCAATGTGGTCTGGAATGTTTCCAGGGACGGGGCATCCAGCAGCTCGCTGGCAAATCTGTGCCAGTGTTTCACCACTCTCAGCATCAAGAATTTTTTTATCTCTGCTCTGAACCCACTCTCTTTCAGTTGAAAACAATCTCCCCTTGTCCCCTTGGCACAGGCCCTACGGAAACATTTCTCCACATGTTTCCGAGGAGGTGCTTTGAAGTCTGAAAGGTCACACTGGGGTGTCCCCACGGCCTTTTCTGCTCCAGACTGAACAGGTCCAACTGTCCCAGCCTGTCTCTGTCACAGAGCTGCTCCAGTCCCCCGCGCATCTTGGTGGCCTCCTCTGGAAGTGCTCCACGAGCTCCGAGTCTTTCCTGTGCTGAGGACCCTCTTGTCAATTGTTTTTACAGAAGACGCAGTCGCTAGGAGAGGGGAAACTCATCCTTCCTGAAATGCTGGCACAAGAGCAGGGACAGTTTCTGCAGGGCTGAGACACAGCCCCGAGGGAGGCAGGGACATTCCCATGGCGTCCCTGCAGCTGGGGGCCAATCTGCCGGCACTGGGAGCCTCTGTGTGTGTCCAGCTCATTCTCCCACGGCCGTTGGCACGTGGTCAGCGGCCGTCCAATGCCATCCCCCTGATTGGCACTGATCTCCAAGGCAGCCTGGAGCTTTT
The DNA here is from genome assembly GCF_020740725.1 of Corvus hawaiiensis. Lineage (NCBI taxonomy): Eukaryota > Metazoa > Chordata > Aves > Passeriformes > Corvidae > Corvus > Corvus hawaiiensis. Next base: position 605,631 of record NW_025963366.1, on the reverse strand, counting down.
CTGGGCCAACGTTCCCTAATTAGGACCCTGCGGACACTTCCTCAATTCTTGTCCAAACCAATGTCAGCACACCAATGACGTCACAGCACTTGTCCATGAGGTCAAGAATCCCCCATGGGGACGCTCTGCTCTCTCCTCCATGGGGCACAAAGCAGCAACACTCCCAAGGAAAATCGTTTCCCATGGGCCCTGCGGCTCCTTGGGAAGTTCCAGAGCAAACAGTCAAGGCAGGCGCCTGAAATGCTTTCCCAGCTGGCCCACAACACATCTCAAACGGATCCACAGTGTCCCTGGGAAAGAGAGAAGCAGAACCCTTCACTAATGCCCTGGAACGTCCAACAGGAACCAAAGCCATGAACAGCTCTCAGGAACCACTTCTCAGTGGATTTTAACAGCTTGGAAGCCCAAGGAGTCTGAATGTCTTCCTGGTGCCTCGGGCCCTGGGCAAACAGGGCTTATCAGAGATGCTGGCAGGGGACCATCATCCCTCCTCCTCACAGGACACCTCTCTTTGCCCAATTAGTTCCGAGTGACTGCCTGGGGACAAGCCCCTCTTTCTCCACTTCCCTTTGGATGGGCACTTCCTACTCAGGTCCAGCGCTGGCCTGGGCCCAGGGCCAGGGAACTGCAGAGACTCTCTGTGTGGACAAGGGCCTTTGGGGACCTGCAGCAAATTGCATCCAGGCACAGTGCTGGAGTTTGAGCCTTACTGGGGATGGGGTCCCTGGCACCCTGCATGTGGAGCAGCTGTGCAGAGCTGGAGCCAGGTGCTCTGTGTGGGCACGGTGGCTGTGGGTGGGACAGGGGGAGGGTCAGGGCAGGACATTTTCCCCTCTGAACTCTGCTCTGGGGCTGGAGGTGGAACTGTTTTGGGGCCTGTGAGGAAAGGGAATGGAGTGGTCCAGCTGTGGGAAGAAGCACACCTGAGCCATTTCCCAAGCCTCAGCCTTGTCTTGGGGTGATCAACATTGCCCAGTGCTTCCCAGTGTCTCCAGTGACTGCAGATCCCAATCAGCTGCCTACCCTTGACTCAAAGTCCTCCCACATTCCTGTTTTCCCTGATTCCGGGGTCCTGGAAGAGGGGTCAGTGCCCAGCCCTGTTTTCTCAAAGTGCCTGAGTGGGAATAGGGGCAACTGTGCTGGGACCCAAGAGAGTTTGGGACGGGCTCAGCTCTGGGCTGTCCCACAGGGAAAGCTCTGGGAGGGAAGGGGCAGCAGGAGATGGGGGATCTGGCTGTGGGGGCTGCAGGAGGATGGATTGTGGTGGAGTGGGCGCTGTTCTCACATTGGGATCCCGCTGCCTTTGGCTCCCTGCCCTGCAGGCTGAGAGTTGCCCCTGGCAGCTGGCAGATCCCCTGTCCTGGCAAAGACAGGGATGCAGGACGGCTCTGCAGGACAGCGCTGGGCACCCCTGGCTGCACCTCCACCTTCACACCCTGCAGCCATCCCTGGGAGAGGAGGCATTTGGGCTTTTCACAGGGAGAGGGCTGCATTGGAGGGGATCCTATGGATGTCACCCCAAGACAGGAGACCTCTCAACTCTCCTGACACAACATTTCTGGGTTTCATTTTCTGTCATTCCCTGATCTTATCTCTGCTTCCTGGAGATTTTCCTCCTGGACTTGTTTGCCTGGGCCTGATCGGTCCCTGCCACCACTCACAGACCGCAAATCTCTGTGCACTCTCCTTGACCCTGCAGGAACCTGCCTCTTTGCAGGGCACTGGCTGGGGGCAGTTTCTGTTTGCAGCTTGGAAAAAGAACAGGTCACACTAAGACTGATCACTAAAAATAAGACTTCAGATGTCTCAGGGACTTGTCAAAATTCATAATACCATTTATATATATATCCCCTCCCTGCCATTCCCCAGTAGAACGAAACTGAAAACAAAGTCTCAGGAAATGTCCTCATTTTTATCAAAATCCTTGGCTTGGAAATATTCTGGGACAGATCACAAACCCTCAGCATTGTCAGAGCTTCATGAGCATTTCACTCCCCCTGCACTCGAGATGTTCTGAGCTGTACTCACAGAATCTGTAGGCATTGGGATGTTCCAGCTTCAGGAGATCCCTCCAGGAGCTGCAGCTGCCTTGTCCTGCAGCCAGAGGCTTCCTGAGTCAAGAGCTGGCAATGATTCTGCTCCAGCAACTTCTCAGCACCTTTGCAGCCTTGGCTGAGTTTAAGCCCTGTGTGCCTCTGTGCTGTGCCCGGGCTGGCTGCAGGCAGTGGCCCAGCCCTGCTGGGCTGGGCCCAGGAGCTGCTCCTGGCCACAGCTGTCTCTCTGCAGCGCTGCCGCTTGCCAGGAGCCGCCTCTGTGCCAGGAGCCCGGCCCAGCTCAGCAGCACAGACACAGCACAAGGACTCTGATGACCCTCTTGGGGCTTGGTGCTGAGGCCCTGAACATCAGTCCCTGAGAGGGAGCTGAAGCAATCTCTCAAGAATTCAAAGTCAATATCAATCTCCAGAGTTTCCTGAAGTTTTAATGGGTCCCACTGAGGAACACTGAGGATGAGAAAGTGTCCCCAGGTTCCAGTTAGAGCAGAACACTGGAGGCAGTGGTGGCAGGTGAGGACAAGCAAGGAAAGGTGTCTGTGAGGCTGAGGAAACCTGGATGTGTTCCATGACTCCAAAGGGCCATGGCCTGAGCCCCAGCCCCTGGCAAGGCAGATCCTGTCCCTCCCTCAGTGCGCAGGGCTCTTGCCGGGGCACTGGGATGTGGGGATGTGCAGTGCCAAGGGCAGCACCATGGGGTGGCCCCTGCCAGGCCGCTGAGCAGGGACAAGGAGGCCCTGAGGCCCCAGGGCTGCAAGGGTCACTTGTCTCCTGCTGGCCTCAGGGCCAGGGCCAGCAGCCGTGGCCAAAGTGCTGCACAAGTTGGCTCTGTCAGGGCCCTGCAGCTGCTGCCCATCCCTCTGCCCTCTGCAGCCCAGGCTGTCCCACGCTGTCCCTGCCCTGCGCCTCTGTCCCTGCAGGCTGTCCTCTTCCCCCCGGCTGCCCCACCTTGCCGGCCCCTTCCTTTGCTGGCAGCTCTGCGTCCTGCCTGCCTCTGCCTGGGCACACAAAGCCTTGGGCTGCTCCAGACTCCTTCTGGGGGACGTGTTGCAGCACAGCACTTCCCTGGGAGGGAAAGACTTTTCTCCTGGTGTCCAGTCTGGAGCTGCCCAGCTGCCCTTGGTGCCATTATTTCTTTGTCAGGCTGTTTTATACAATGAAGAAAAGCTCCTCCATCTTTGAAACCTCCCTTCAAGCCCTCCCAGGCTACTTCTCTTCTGTCCTCAGTCTCCACAGAACTGAGCCCAGGGCCCTCAGCTTCCACCTGCTGGTTTTGTGATGAGGCCTCCAAAGCCCATCTTGGGAGATTTTTGGGTTCTCTCTAAGGTCTTTGAAAATGGAAACATAGTGATCGAGGTCCAAGATAAATGGAGTGTTATTTTTTCCCAAACCTTGCAGTGACAGAACAAGGGGCAATAGCTTTAAACTGAATGAGGGGGAATTTAGATTTGATCTAAGGAGGGAATATTTGACAGTGAGAGTGGCACAGAACTGCAGCTGTGCAAGGCAGAGAACGATGCTCCATCCCAAAATTCTTCAAGGTCAGGAGGTTTGTGCCAACCCCTCCACTCCCCAAGGATGGAATTCCTGTTGTGGGGGTTCTCTGATGTGCTGCGTGACCTCACAAAGCTTCTGGCCAGAATGTCTGCTGGGGGCCAGCCAGGCTGCTGCAATGGCAGTGACCTCACAGCCATCACCATTCCAGCCCTGTCCCCTGGGCCTGGCTCTCCCCTTTCCTCTGTCCTGGTCTTGTCTCTGCAGGGATGAGTGGTTTTGTGATGAACACCTTGTCCCCAAGATATTCCTGAGACCAATCATTTGTCAGTCAGGCCCATGTCACAGCAGTGACCTCATTTTCAACTCGCTCAACTCCTCATGTCTGCTGGAGCCCACATTGAGCAGCCAAAGCCAGCCCCTGCTTTGGCCTTTCCCTCTGCCCTGCCCCAGGGCCTGACAGAGCCAGGCAGCCGCAGGTGACCTTGAGGTTGTGCAGGGCTCAGGCACAGGGGCTGTGCCAGACTCAGTGCTGAGCTCACACTCTGTGGGGTGGAGCAGAGCCCAGCCAGAAGTCACCCCCTGAAGCAGCAGCTCTGCCGTGCTGGCCACTGGGCCGGCTTGGCCAGGGAGGCTTCTGGCCATGCCCTGCAAGGAGCTGCTGCTGCCAAGGTGCCTTTGGTGTCTCAGGCTCTCCCTGGCACAGCTCCCACTCCGGCACTCTGCACTGAGGCCTTCAATGTCTTGGGCTGGCCTGGGGCTCCTCCTGCAGCAGGGTCTGCCCTGGTCATGGCACAGGAAAGGCAGTTCCTGCTGGAGCAGGAGGCTCTGCCTGGAATGGGCTCAAACAGCTCCAACAAGGCCCTGTTTGCAGAGCCCCCAGTGGGGAATGCAGAAGGGAGGTCCCGCTGCTTTTGGGGTGAAGAATGCAGAACCCAGCCTGACTCCTCCATTTCAAAGTTCAACATCCTCAGAGGGAGCTGCAGCTGTGGCAGAGCTGGTAAAATCCCTGGAGAAAGGAACAACCAACCAAGTGACGCCACTGAGAGCTTCTCCAGAGCTGTGGAGTTGGCACAGCCTGGGCACATCTGACTGACAGGGCAGCACGTCAGACTAGAAAAGCCCCGTTCCAAATTTTAATGGCAACGTCTTCTGACATTTCCCTTCTTGGAGGTGGTGGAGATCCCTCCCTGGAGTGGGGACACTCCTCAAGGTCACTGCTCAAGGCCGAGTCACAGACATTTGCCTACGGTCATTGATCTGGGTGAGTGACATCAATCTCTGCTTAAGGACTGGTTTTGCTTTAATACAAGTGCTTCAAAATTGCGTCCTAGAGCACTAGATTGTAATAGTTGTTACAGCTCCTATACTGTGCAGTAAATAATTCTGATTAAGATCTTTTTCTCTAATCATGAGGGTAATCAATTAGATCTGTATTTATATAAATAGATCTGATTTGCTATTACTCATCCCGTGGGACAATTTACATAAAGCTTCAATTCCACCTGTCTAATCCTTGCCAAAAAAACCATAAACCCTTGCCAAAATCTGAGGCTGGGATTGGATCCGGCCGTTCCCAGGCTCCCCTCACTGAAGGAGTTTAGAAAGCCTGGGGGTCCTGGAGGGATTTGGGGATCTATGGGGAGTGTTTGGGGGTCCCTTCTGCACCTCATAACCCAGTGGCAGCTTCTCTAATAAACTTTGCCTGAAACTCCCACTCTGCCCATGACAGGCACGCTGTGAGTGTCTGTGACATCCCGGCTCTAGGGCAGCCTGGGGACTCCTGGATGTCACCATGGAACCCCTGTGAGTGTCCGTCACCTCACGGTTCTTTAGGAGCACGGGGATTTCACCACTGGACTCCTGTCACTGACTGCGACATCCCGGCTCCTTGTCAGCATACAGACACGTCTGTTGTCACCATGGAGCCCCTGTGAGTATGTGTGAGCTCATGGCCCTTTGGAAGAAGACACCCTTTGCATTTCACATGAAGCCCCTGTGACCGGGTCTTTAGCAGCCCAGAGACCCCTGAGATGTTACTGTGGAGCCCCTGCGCTTGTCTGTGAGCTCTCAGCTTCTGAGCAGGCTGAAGACAACTGTGATGTCACCGTGGAGTCCCTGTGGCTGTGTGTGACTAATGCATCTTTAGGAGCCTAGAGACCCCTGGGATATCACCGTGGAGCCTCTGTCACTGCCAGTGACCTCGTGGCTCTTTAGCAGCCTGGAGACACTTGGAATGTCACCATGGAGCCCTTGTGAGTACCTGTGACAGATCAATGCCCCAGCAACATGAAGTCCCCTGGGATGTCACCATGCAATGGCTTTGACTGCCTCTGACCCCACGGCTTTTTATCATCCCAGGAAAAGCCTGGGATGTCACCACGGAACCCCTTTGACTGCTTGTGCCGTGGTTTAGGAATGATATTCCCCCATTTCATGCTCCTACTAAAACTGCGGTGCCTCTCACTCCCCTAATGCCTCCCATGGAAAGCACAAAAGACAAAGATCCTGGGCTGGGATAAGAACAATTTACTGGGAACAGCAATGAGATAAGGAACAAACAGGAAGGGCAACAATATTGATAACAGAAGGGATAAGACAAAGAAGTTACTTGCAGGGAAAACTGCAACACCACCAACCCTGCCCCTGTGTTCACTCAGGTGCCTGTGGAAAACCAGAATAAGGAGATCACCATCCAGGTGTCTTCCCAACGTGGATCACCAGGAATGTGGGTCACCAGCTCTCTTTGCAAAGTGGGTCCTCTGATGGAGGATGAAGTTGGGGCAGCGGACAAAACTTTTCCTGCAGTTGGGGCGGTCCCAGGGCTTCCCTTACCGGTGGCTCTGCCGGTGATTAGTCAAGTAAGAACTCTGAGTGAAGCTCTTCCCACACTCTGGACACTTGTAGGGCCTCTCCCCAGTGTGGATGCGCTGATGGGGGACGAGGCTAGAGTTGCGGCAGAAGCCCTTCCCACAGTCGGGGCAGCAGAAGGGCCTCTCGTCTGTGTGAACCCACTGATGCAGGAGGAGTTTGGAGCTGTCCCGACACCTCTTGCCACACTCGGGACACTCGTAGGGCTTCTCCCCGGTGTGGATCCTTTGGTGGTGAATCAGGGCCAAGCTCCTGCTGAACCTCTTCCCACATTCCTCACACTTGTAGGGCCGTTCCCCTGTGTGGGTCATCTGGTGGCGGATCAGGCTGGAGCTGACATTGAAGTCCTTCCCACATTCCAAGCACTTGTAGGGCCGTTCCCCGGTATGGATCCTCTCGTGGCGGATCAGGTGGGACCTCCAGCGGAAGCTCTTCCCACATTCACCACACTCATAGGGTTTCTCCCTATCATGAAGCTGCTCATGGACCACTAGGTCTGAGCTCTGGCTGGAGCTGCAGCTGCCATCCCGGCACAGGGTGGGTCTTTCCTCCTTGGAGCACCCTGGCCTGGGTTTGGAGCCCCTCTTTGTATGGCATCTTTGGGGCTTTTCCTTCCCGTTGCATTCTTGTGACATGGAGCCACTCAAAACGACCTCTTCCACAAGACTCTGTCGGGGGAATTTGCCCTTCCTGGTCTCCATCCTCAGCTCGTTGTCTGGGGGAGGAAGGACAAAGAGAGGATGGGATTTGCTTCCATGTCAGAGGGAAGAGAAAGGAGATCCCCCAGTTCATCTTTGGCAGGATAGCGTCGGCAGCAGGGTTGTCCTGCAGCCAGGGGTGATGCTGGGCTGAGAGATGGAGCAGAAGAGAGGGGGAAAGGGGCAGTGACTTCCGCCTCACCTGTCTGGCTGTCCTGGGGCATCTTCCTCTTCCTCACAGCTTTCTCCTCCATCTGGCCAAGGTTTGGGAATGGGAACTCCTGCAATGGGGAAAAACAAGGTGTGAGCGCATTGGGTTGGGCGTTCCTCCTGCCCAAGTCCATCTCTAGAAGTCACCGGGCCTCTGGTGTCCATAAAAACCTCCAAAACACCAAGATTCAGTTCAAAAGAAGCCTCCTGCGAGTTCCCCCTCTCTGGTCCCTCCACTTTGAGCTTCTGGGGGCTCCCTCGTGTCCCAGCTGCTGGGGGTCCTGAATGTATTGGGTTTCCCCCACCTGCTTGGTCCCCACCCACCCCAGGCTGCCTGGCGTCCCTGGAATTCCAAGGCTCCCCCCACTTTGGTCTCCAAACTTGGAGATCCTTTGTGTCCCTCTTCTCTGGCATCCCCTCACTTAGGAATGCTGGGGGGCTTTGGGAGTCCTGGGGTCCCTTCTCCCCTTATTCTCGGCTTCAGGGTGCCAGGGCTTCAAGGCATCCCCCCTTTCCCACTTGAGGGTCCTGGCAATCCTTGAGGTCCCCCCTCTCTGAGGTCCCCACTTCAGGGTGCAGGCAATCACAGGGTTCACCCTCTCCACATTCCCTCTCCTCCAGATTGCCGGCGTTCCCCCAGTCCCGATATTGTTCCTCTCTGCTCTCCTCCCTCTGCAGGTCCCAAGGTGCCCCTGCTCTGGCTCTTCTGGGGGGTCCCACAACCCCCTGGCTCTGGGCTGAAAGCAGCAGTGCCTGACCCAGGAAGGCCAACTCTCACTGTGGGGTCGGGACCTGGCATCCCCCCGCTCACCTTGGGGGCTCTGCTGGCAGCAGCTACCAGGACTGCCAGAAAAACCCTTCCTGGGGACACCCCAGCATCCCCCAGAGGATCCTTTTGCCTCAGCTTTGGAATCCTGCAAGCTCCAAACAGCCCCTCCCAAAAAACACTGTGCTGCTTTTAAGGGAAACTGGCAGGAGAAATGAACCCGCCTCAACCACCTCAAGAGAGATTTCCGGTCAGGCTCACAATTCATTAAAGAGATTACAATAAACACAGCAATCAAGAGAAAACGGGTTTTAAGCCACAAAGACTGAGTACAACCTGGCACCGTGCTGGTCAGAGTGATGGTGGAGATCCTACCACGTGGTGGTCACAGTCTTGTCAAAAGTGCTGGTCCTGTGGAAGTTCTGCTCCTCCTCTGGATCCCTTGAGCAGCAGTGGTTTCCTAGTTCCCCCAAGCCAGGTTTTATATGCTCAGGTTCAGGTGGAAATGCTCAGTACCTCCCCCAGGTCAGGGAGGTTCACAATGGAATGATGTCATTCTCTGAGTCACAGGATATTTTGGGAGTCCTTGATTGTCTAAGTCCTTGCAGCTGCCCATTCTGCTGGTGGATAATGACCAATTAGCAGAGAAGTCCCCTCAGGCTGGGTGTGACTGCTGGTTGTTGTGGGTTTGTTTTTCTTTTCAGGAATTTTGTCCCATCTGAAAGGAAGAGGCAGTGAGGGCAGGGGGTTGCCCAGGAGACAATCAGGGGCAATTAGGAAACAAAAGAAATGGCCACGCCTCCTCACATACCATGGTGATGGCTCAGCCAGAGAAACCAGAGTTTGGAAGTGGTGGCTGGGGAGTGAGCTCTCTGGCTGGGGGGTTGGTTCTCAGCAATGGCAGAGATCCCATGAGAGGTTGGGGGCAAACCGAGACTTTGCTGATGTGTGGGGTCTGGGCTCTGCCCCCTTTGCTCGACAATCGGAGGCACAGCGGTCACCTGTGGTGCTCGCAGTGGGTGCCTGTCCTTACCAAGATGGGGCTGCACTGTGCCTTGCTCTTGGCGTCTGCCCCCTTGTTTTACTGCTTCTCCTGGCTGCCAACACCAACTGCTGCTCAATCAGATCTGCTGCCTTCACCACTTCTGCCAGCTGCCGGTGAGTGACGCTGAGGTCCAGTGCTGCCTGATCGGACCTGCCTGCCTTTGCTGTTTGCTGCCCGCTGCCGGGGTTGGTGCTGAGACACATTGCTGTCCCGTGAGGCTGCAAAAGGAGAGCTGTCCCCTGTGCCCTCTTGCCCCAGCTGCCACTGCCAGCTGGAGAGGCTGCTGCGTGGAGTTATAGAGGAAGCTGCCGCTGCTGCATCGCGTGAGCAAGAATGCTGAGAAGCGTGGAAGAAAGCTGATTACACAGGATCTGAAAACAGGAAAGGCGTCCTGTTTGTCAGGCTGCAAGCCTTCAGAAAAGAATGACAAACTGTCAAGACAACAGATTTATTAGGGGACTGTGACTGGTTTTTGAGCGAGCAGCTAAAACAGTTTCTCACACTCAAAAGTATGAACGCTCTCTAACTTTACAATAAACCCAATTCACTTACACCTACCTTGTGTCTCTCGCATCCATACATCACAATACCCAACCCGTCATCCTTCATGCTCAAGTACAAGATGGCATCACAGGTACCTGCAGGTAAGTGCAGCCATCCCTTGAGGGTTGATCAAACTTTTAGGTCAAGGGCCTCGAGGAACCCTGCTTTCAGCTCTGAATGGTCAGCCAGGTAGGTCACTTGAGGGATGGTATATGTTTTTGGGCTATCCATTTTTTGATTCCTAGAGTTTGAAGAGGGACTTTACCAATTCACTGTAACCAGAATGTGAGTTTTGTAGATAGGATGCATTTTGCTACACCAATCCAAGGGTCAATCTGCAGGCCCAGATCTTTTTCAGAGTCACCGGGGCCGGTCATGTTCAGGACTGTGCCGGTGATGGTCCAAGCAGTGCAGTTGTTGATGCTAGAAGAGTCCTTTGTTTGCTTGATGGAAAAGCCGTGGCACTCTTCCCCTTGTGTTTTGAGACCGGGGAGATTGCAGAAGGTCTCTAATATCTTGATGTTCTGCTTCATGTTTTCCCAGGAATCGCTCAATAAGACCAGATCGTCTGCAAATGCCATCGCTGTGACGCTGTTCATTCCCCAGTGGTACCCTCTGCCACTCTCTTCCAGCTTGCAAAAGGCAACATTGGGTTGCCTTGTTTGACTCACACCTGGATCTGGATGTGGTCTCTCTGTGTTTTCTTTGTGGTGATATATGTACGGATGTTCTCATACATATTGCTCACCAAGCTGATGACATGAGGCTCCACTTCCCTTTGCTGCAGACCATGTAGAATGTGCTGGTGGCTGACGGTGTCAAAAGCCTTAGTGATGTCCACAAATACAATCCCCAGCGGTTTGTGATATTTTTTGGCAGATCGAATTACTGTTTGCAGGAGTTTCAAATTTTCAGAGCATCCTGCCATTCTTATAAAGCCTCTTTGCCTTGGGTTGAGGGAGCATGCTTTAGTCGACCTTGCTGTTAATATTCTGGAGAACAGTCTTAGAAGGATGGAGCCAATCATGGTGGGTCTCCAGTTATTAATGTCTCGGAAACGTTCCCGTTTGGTTGACTTTGGTGTTAATACAGTCCTGCATCCCCTCACCATGTCCGAGATTTTACCTGATGTTAATCAAAGGTTGAATATCTCCATGGTCTGGGAAAACTCAGGGTCTGTCTTCTTGAGGTCCTTTAGGGTAATCCCGTCTGGACCAGGAGCTCAGCTTTTGCTCATCTCCTGCACAGTCTTCTCAATTTCTTTGGTAGTAATTATGTCCCTGAAAGCACTATTTTCAGCTTTCCCATTGAATTTGGAAGTTCCCAAGGCTCTTAAACTTTCCAGGTGTTTCCCATCTGTCTTTAAATGCCACACAAATTTCACTGGGTAGAATTTTGCAGGACAGGCATTCAATGTCATGCAGAGTAATCTTGGCTGATTTCCCCCAATCTAGATGGAATAGGTGCTGGAAGTGCACCTCTCCTGATTGCTCTCTTAGTCAGCCACTTCTGGCAAGGTCTTCAGGAGTTTTCTTCCTGGGTCCCTGCTTTGTTCTTATCTTGGGCTGCTGTTCTTATCTCGGGCTGATGTTCTTATCTGGCTTATCATATTGAGGCATCTGAAGCAGCCCTGGGCTGACTCATTGGCCAGTGATGTCATCTGCTGGCCATTAAGTACCTGCTTGAATGCCCATGGGAAGGAGTTGAGTTTCCCAGCTGAAAGACTTTGACTGAAAGTTCTCTGATAATGGGCCCGCAGCTGCCCCTCCCTCTGCTGGTTGATGTTCCCAGCTGTTCCTCCTCATTATCTGGCCAATGACTCATCCCAGCTGCTGTTCCCATGCCCACAGCTGGTTCTCTGGGCAGCAATCTCCTCTTATCACTCATCTGCTTCCCTGTCTTGGACAGAATGTGTTTGGCAATGAGTTTACTGATGGTTTTGTTTCCCCAAAACTGAGCCTTCAACCTTATCAGCAGATGCTCTTCCTCCTTAGACCAACACCTTTTGTGGGCGAAACATAGATTTAAAAGAAACATAAAGAGTTTAGTTATAGGCTAGCTGTGTTGCAATTAGTTAGAAGAGGAAGGAATTTGGGCCCAGCTAGAGTTAATTAAAATGGTTAAGAGAGCTGGACCTGAAACAGTTTTCAAGATGTTAGGAATTGCTTATGGAATAATTGCTGATCTGTCATTTGTATGTTTGCTTAGCTGTGCTTAGAATGAGGAACAGAAACATTGATAAGTTGGTCTGGGCAACAGGAACAATTACCAATTTCCTCCCTCTGTGGGAACCTATTCAAAAGTCACGCAAGAGGAAACTTAGAGATGTGGGTGGGGATGTTGCTGGCAGGTTGTTCTCCAGCTCAGGAGGCAATGTTTCCAATGTTCCTTCCCTCTCCTTGCTGCTCTTTCCCCCGTTGGTTAGTACAAAAAAGTCTCGGGAGACAGCTGTCTTCTTCCACACTTGGTTGAGGTTTAAGATGTTCTTACACCTCCCATAGCCTGGGAAAACCCTCCCAAACCGTAGGAAAACGAACACACTCCTTAGTGTCAAACACACCCGATGTGTAAAACTCCAGTGTCAGCAGTTCAAATGCATTTTCTGCCAAGTTAGGGAGGCCAGATGGTAAATTTAGAGAGCACAAGTAGGCCCTGTTTTTACACAAGGAATCTAGATTAAAAGTTTTAGATGCCAGGTCCACCCAATCAAAATGGGAAGTTTGGGTGCCGGTCAATGCCTGGTACAGGCGTATCGATGGACACATTTTAGAGATCCGGATAGTTAAAGTGTCCAAAATTTTAGGAGAGGAGGAATAAGATCGGCAGTAGACCGATCAATAAATTACCGGATCTTGCCAGGCACAAATCCCTGGGCCGGAATTCGGGTAAAAAGCTGCACGGTCCTTACATAAAATTTGTTCAACTGTTTAGCAGGAGATTGTTGACTGGAGATTCCAATGGTACCATGCCGGGGCAGAAGTCGGCTTCATTACACTTCAAAGGGCATACAGTGGTACCATGAGGAGGAGCGACCTTTGCAGCAGTGCCCACTTCGTAACAGGTATCTCCTCAGAAGATGGTAGTTACGCTGGCCGCTTACTCGCGCTTCATTGAATTTCTTCACTTTGACATTCAGAGCACTGGGCAGAAATCACATGGCGTCAACACCCGCCTCGGGCCTTCGCGATGCTTTGTTTTAATTAAACAGTCGGATTCCCCTGGTCCACACCAGTTCTAAGCTGGCTGCTTTCTGATGTAGGAAGCAAATAGAGTCAATTTTTGGCCTGTGGTTTTGTTGTAATCCAGGGACAGTTTCCAAAATGATGCAATTTGTGGTGAAAAACCAGGAACGTGCCTCAGCATCGGGATGTTGCACACTGAGTACAGAGCTGTTTGTGGTGGTTATGATCAAGAAAACAATTGGAATTCTTGTCCCTACTTCACTCTTTCTCCCTCTCTCTCTGGGAATGAGTCTCCAACACTCCCTGCAGCTCTGCTTTCCATGATCTGCTCCTCTGGAGTTGGGCTTGGCCAGCTGAGCAGCGGGAAGCAGGAGGATAATGGACCATTCCAACTGCAGACTTCCTTTTTGTAGCCTCTGGATTTCCAGCATTTAGAAACGGTCATGTTTTAAACATTCTGACCAAATCCCACAGGTCTCACTTCTGCCCTGGCAGAAAACCCTCCTGTGGCCCTATTTGGGAACGGACCCTTGGAAACACCTCACTGCAGATGAGTTTTGGTTGGTTTTGCTAAGGGATGACAAGAAGATCAGCACAAGGAGGAAGGCTGAGGGAGAGGGAAGGACCAATTCCTTCCTTTTGTCTTCCCATTGTGTCCTGGGTTGCAGTGTATTCTATTACCATCCTCAGGAGCTGTTGAAACCAGGTGGGGCACTGTTTCCTTGCCTCCTCCCCCCAGACTATCTTTCTGTTAATTGCCCATCATTGTCCTGCCGCCTGACTCAGAGATAACTCACTCCGGACTATCTTCTGTTAATGAGCCTAATCAACACTTTGCCTCATGACTCATTACCCCATTGTGAGATGCTCCACCCAGAGGGAGGAACCAAGCATCCCATCCTGGATATAATCTGGGACTCTGACCACCAGAGACAACCCTTCCCACTGGATTTCCAGAGGACAGGAGCTACACAGCCGCCACTGGACTTTCTGAGGAAGAGCAGACTCTTTTACTACAGGATCACTGCTTCAGGGGACTGCAGCCACCATTCTACCAGACTGCTACCACCACCGTGCCTAACAGGGTGTCAGGTTGTACCTTGACTCTGTCAGTTTGACAGTGTTTTCTTTTACTTTTTTCTCCCTTTTCTTTAATTTCCATTAAATTGTTATTCTGACTTGGTGCCTCCCACTGGTTTGTTTTCAAACTAGTACACATTGCAAAGTCTCCTGCAGAGGTTGTGCTGCAGCCAGAGACTTGCCGGGCCAAGGGCTGAGGGAAACGATTCAGCTGAGGCACTTGAGGCATCTTGTCCCCGGTTTGTAGCCCTGGATCTGGGAGGGGACTCAGCTGCCCCCCTTGCACCCCACAACCCCCCTGAAATGGGGGATTCCTCCCGCCTCTGCCAGGTGCTTCTTATCCATCCCTAGCCTGGGTGCTCCTGGTCTGAGCTCCCATGGTCATTCCTGGTGGTGGGGAGCAGGAGGGAGGAGTTCAGAGCAAACCTGGGAGGTGCCAGCAGGCTCAGAGATGTGTGGAGGTGACAGTGAGACAGTGACGGGATGTGCAGATGGTCACGGGGACAGGACAACACCTCGGGGATCAACTTCTTGGAGATTTGGGGGAATTTCCTTAGGAAAGCACACACGGACACAGACACACGGACACAGAGCGTAGCTTTGCCAAAAGGGTGTATTGATTAGTCAGGGGCAAATGGCCCTGGGCTCAAAGGGTTCAGGGGATTCCTCCAGGGATGATCATCTCCTCATTCCACTGGTAGGGAAAAGGACACCATAGTCCCCACAACTTGCAATTCTAAAAGACATTCGCAGAAGGTGACCTCTGGTGCCCACTGGGACATGAGAGGGGCCTTGGCCCCAGCCCTCTCCCTGCAGGCACTGCTCACCTAGGCATCCAGAGAGGCAGCCAGGCGCTTCACCCGCAGAAGAGCCTCCAGCTTTTCATCCAGAGCAGGCTGGGGACAAAGGCAGCGTTAGAGACACACTGGGGGCACTGGGCTGCACTGGGAGGAAAAGGGAAAGCAAAGGGGTCCTTGGGGAAGGGGCCTGCGGGCAGCAATGGGGTGCAGGAGCTGCTGTGCTCCTGCCCAGAGGCAGTGGGGTCCTGGCCAAGAGGCACAGCTGGGGCAGGGGCTGTGGCCTGGACCATGCGGGGGGTGCTGGGGGGCCTGGGATGGGAATGCAACAGGGGCCCTGGGCAAGGGGTTCCCTGGGAAGGATCCGTGGGGCAGGGGAGGTGTCTGGGGTGTCAGCAGGGCTGCACTGGGCTGTGCTGGGGCAGCATGGGATGGCCTGGGGTGTGGTGGCCGTGCGAGGGGAGGGTCTGACACCGGCAGAACTCCTGGTACCCACCTGAGGCGTCTTCAGGATGTCGACATTGTCTACATCCACCTGCAGAGAGACCAGGAGATCTCGCTGGTCACTGGGATGTCCCCAGTGCCAGCAAGGGATGGGGGGAACCAAAGTGCCCCCCAATTACCAGAGGGGATGCCCTCCAGTCCCAGCCCCCCACTCACCTCCTGGAGATCATCTTGGGTTCCTTCCAGGAGTGCCTGGGAAAGGACAACAAAGGCTTGGTCTGGATTGGACCTTGTGGGGCTGAGGGGGGAACACGGGTGCAGGGAGCAGGGCGGAGGCAAAGGGATGGGAATTCAGGGCCTCCAAGGAGATCTGTTTGGAGCTGGGGGAGACCCAAAGACACTGACCTGGGGTAAACTGAGGAGCCAAGGGACGTGGCTGGGGCCGTAGAAGGGGCACGGTGTAAGGTACAGGGCAGGAGAAAGGAATTGTGGTGTAGGGACATAAGAGTGCAAGGGAGGGGCTTGGTGGGGAAAGAAGAACGGGGATGGGCGAGGACAAAAGCGACAGGACTGAGAGAGGGTTTGGGAGCTGGGGGTGAGTCCAGGAATGGTATCAGGAGACAGCGCTGCAGTGGCCAGGAAGAAAGGCAAAGGACTGGGGGGGGCATGGAAGGAAAGGGCTTGGGAATGGTCAGTGGGAGGGCGTTTGGGGAGGCTGGCTAGGACATAGAGGAGAGAGCCGGGAGGAAATTCCTGAAGGGACACCAAAAGGGTGGGATGAGAGGCCAGAAAGGGCAGGGTGTGGGGACATATTTGGCTGGTGCCTCACCTTGGCCTGTGCTGGGAGGCACAGCAGGATGGAGAAGAGCAGGGCCACGTTGAGCACAGCCACCTTCATCTTCCTCTCGCACTGGGCAGCGCTGGCTGAGGCTGCACCGGGCCAGGAGCACCTTTATCCCTGCCGGGACTCCTCGCTGCACCCTCCCCGACAGCCCCCAGGCCAAAGCCCGGCTTGGCACAGCCCCCAGCCCTGGCCACAAGCCCGGCCCTGGCACAGAGTCCATCCCACCTGCGGCACGCATCCAGCCCCCTTGCCTGGCATCCCTCCAGCTTCCTGCACGGGGCAGCTGCCCCTGGAATGGCCCAGGCACCTGCGGGGGCCAAGGCCCTGGGGGGGGTAGGGAGCCAAAGGCAGCTGGGGACCCTGTGGGGACAACCCCCACTCCACCACAATCCATCCTCCTGCAGCCCCCACAGCCAGATCCCCCATCTCCCGCTGCCCCTTCCCTCCCAGAGCTTTCCCTGTGGGACACGCCAGAGCTGAGCCCAGTCCCAGACCCAATATGTGGGAGAAGAACAGTGTCATGGGCAATGTGATCAACCCCATAACTGGGATCTCCAGTCACTGGAGACACTGGGGAGCACTGGGGAGCACTGGGGAGCACTGGGGGTGGTGATCAGCTGCATACAATGCTGAGGCTTGGGGAATTACTCAGGTGTGGCACTTCCTAAATTCACACCACCTCGTTTTCTTGCATTGCAGGCCTCAAACCAGTCCCATCTCCAGCTCCAGAGCAGAGTCCAGAGGGGAAGATGCCCTACCCAGACCCTCACACTGTCACACCTGGGCACACCAGAGCACCTGGGGCCCGCTCTGCACAGCTGCCCCACACATGTGTGCTTCCAGGACCCCATCTGTGGGATATGCTCACCTGTACTACCCATCCCCAACAAGGCTCAGACGCCAGCACTGTCCCTGCCTGGGACATGCCCACAGCTCCCCAAGGCCCTTGTCCCCACAGAGGGTCTCTGCAATGTCCTGGCCCTGGGCCCAGGCCAGCGCTGGACCTGAGCAGGAAGTGCCCATCCAAGGGGAAGTGGAGAAAGAGGAGCTTGTCCCCAGGCAGCCACTTGGAGCTAATTGGGCAAAGAGAGGTGTCCTGGGAGGAGGAGGGATGATGGTCCCCTGCCAGCATCTCTGATAAGCCCTGTTTGCCCAGGGCCCGAGGCTCCAGGAAGACATTCGGACTCCTTGGGCTTCCAAGAAGTTAAAATCCACTGAGAAGTGGTTCCTGAGAGCTGTTCATGGCTTTGGTTCCTGTTGGACGTTCCAGGGCATTAGTGAAGGGTTCTGCTTCTGTCTTTCCCAGGGACACTGTGGATCCATCCGAGATGTGTTGTGGGCCAGCTGGGAAAGCATTTCAGGCGCCTGCCTTGACTCTTTGCTCTGGAACTTCCCAAGGAGCCGCAGGGCCCACGGGGGAAGATTTTCCTTGGGAGTGTTGCTGCTTTGTGCCCCATGGAGGAGAGAGCAGAGTGTCCCCATGGGGGATTCTTGACCTCATGGACAAGTGCTGTGACGTCTTTGGTGTGCTGAAGTTGGTTTGGACAAGAATTGAGGAAGTGTCCTCAGGGTCCTAATTAGGGAACATTGGCCCAGGAGAGCTCCAGGCTGCCTTGGAGATCAGTGCCAATCAGGGGGATGGCATTGGACGGCTGCTGACCACGTGCCAACGGCCGTGGGAGAATGAGCTGGACACACACAGAGGCTCCCAGTGCCGGCAGATTGGCCCCCAGCTGCAGGGACACCATGGGAATGTCCCTGCCTCCCTCGGGGCTGTGTCTCAGCCCTGCAGAAACTGTCCCTGCTCTTGTGCCAGCATTTCAGGAAGGATGAGTTTCCCCTCTCCTAGCGACTGCGTCTTCTGTAAAAACAATTGACAAGAGGGTCCTCAGCACAGGAAAGACTCGGAGCTCGTGGAGCACTTCCAGAGGAGGCCACCAAGATGCTCGGGGGACTGGAGCAGCTCTGTGACAGAGACAGGCTGGGACAGTTGGACCTGTTCAGCCTGGAGCAGAAAAGGCCGTGGGGACACCCCAGTGTGACCTTTCAGACTTCAAAGCACCTCCTCGGAAACATGTGGAGGAATGTTTCCATAGGGCCTTTGTCAAGGGGACAAGGGGAGATCGTTTTCAACTGAAAGAGAGTGGGTTCAGAGCAGAGATAAGGGAAAATTCTAATGCTGAGAGTGGTGAAACACTGGCACAGATTTGCCAGCGAGCTGCTGGATGCCCCGTCCCTGGAAACATTCCAGACCACATTGGACGGGGCTCTGAGCATTCTGATGGAGTGAAAGATGTCTCTGCTGCCACCCAGAAGGAGGCCCTGCCCTGTGGTGTCGGCTACCGGAGTGGTCGCTGTGTCTCTTGTAGGATGCAATTCCCCCAGGGAGCAGAGGGAACACACAGCACCACTGGGAGCAGGAGCATCCTGCCATGGAGACAGGAATATTCTGGATGCAGAGGCTCAGGCTGCCCTGTTTGGCTTCTGTGTAGATGGAGACAAGTGTCAGAAGAGACTGAGAACCAGGAGCCCCCACCGTGTCTCTGAGACCTCTTGATTCCCTGAGGCCCCACAGTGTCACAGGTTCTCCTTTGGGCCACGAGGTCCCCCGGTGTCACAGGATCCCTCTGGTGCCATGAGCCCTTGTGGTGTCACAATGGTCCTTGGTTCCACGAGGCCCCACATTGTTACAGAGTCCCCTTTCTGCTGCGAGGTCCCACATTATGTCAGGGTCGCCTTGGCTCCATGAGCCCCCACATTGTCACAGGCTCCCCCCTTTCTGCCATCAGGTCTCACATTGTCCCAGGGTCTCTTTGGTTCCATGAGGCCCCGCAGTGTCACAGGTTCCCCCTTTCTGCCATCAGGTCTCACATTGTCCCAGGGTCCCTTTGGTTCCTTGAGGCCCTGCAGTGTCACAATGGATCTTTGGTTCCATGAGGCCCCACAGTGTCACAAGGATCCCTGGGAACCACGAGGCCCTCAGGGATCACAATGGATCCTTGGTTCCATGAGGCCCCACAGTGCCCCAGGGCCTGTGGATTCCACAAGATCCTGGAGTGGCACAGGGTTCCTTTGCTTCCATGTGTCCCCGCGGTGTCACAATGTCCCCATGGTTCCAGGAGGCCCCGCAGTGTCACAGACGAGCAGCACTGGAGTGGGAGCAGCACCAGGGGAGGGTTTGCAGCTGCGCTGGAACAGCAGCAGCAGCAGCAGCCACGGAGCAACAGTGGAACAGCGGTGGAATGCAAGTCCCGTGAGGAGCGGCTGAGGGAGCTGGGGTTGTTTATCCTGGAGAAGAGGAGGCTCAGGGGGGACCTTCTCACTCTCTACAACTCCCTGACAGCAGGGGGCAGCCAGGTGGGGCTCGGTCTCTTCTCCCAGGGAACACAGACAGGACAAGAGGACACAGCCTTGAGCTGCAGCAGAGGAGGTTTAGGCTGGAGATTAGAAAGAGTTTCTTCACAGCAAGGGTGATTGGGCATTGGAATGGGCTGCCCAGGGAGGTGGTGGAGTCACCGTCCCTGGAGGTATTTAAGGAAAGACTGGATGTGGCACTCGCTGCCATGGTCTGGTGACAAGGTGGTGTTGGGTCATAGGTTGGACTGGATGATCTCACAGGTCTTTTCCAACCTGGGTAATTCTGGGATTCTGTGGTTCAGTGCAGCAGCGGTGGAACCTTGGTGGAAAAAGAGTGGGAAATGGCCCCGCAGCTGTGGAGCAGCACCTGAGATGCCCAAGCTGCGGGACACAGAGCGGGTCTGAGCGCTGTGTCCTGTGGGAGCCGGCCCCACACACCAGAACCATGCCCGTCAGGCTGACCCAGAGCAGGGGGCAGCGGCAGGAATTGCTGCTGGGCTGCGGAAGGCGCGGATCCAGCGCATTTGATGGTGACTCGGGGGTTGGATCCTGGTTGTTGGCGGCCACCTTTGGTGGTAGTGGGACACTTTCAGTTGATCTGAAGTCGTGAACTCAGGAGAAAGTCAGCACAAAAGGAATCAAGTGGCCTTTTCTGCTGCAGGGAAACGCATCTTGGTAGAGGTTTAATGATTTCTGATGTAGGAAGCAAACGGAGTGAATTTTTGGCCTGTGGTTTTGTTGTAATCCAGGGACAGTTTCCAAAATGATGCAATTTGTGGTGAAAAACCAGGAGTGTGCCTCAGCATCGGGATGTTGCACACTGAGTACAGAGCTGTTTGTGGTGGTTGTGATCAAGAAAACAATTGGAATTCTTGTCCCTATTTCACTCTTTCTCCCTCTCTCTCTGGGAATGAGTCTCCAACACTCCCTGCAGCTCTGCTTTCCATGATCTGCTCCTCTGGAGTTGGGCTTGGCCAGCTGAGCAGCGGGAAGCAGGAGGATAATGGACCATTCCAACTGCAGACTTCCTTTTTGTAGCCTCTGGATTTCCAGCATTTAGAAATGGTCATGTGTCCTGGGTTGCAGTGTATTCTATTACCATCCCCATCAGCTGTTGAAATCAGGTGGGGCAGTGTTTCCTTGCCTCCTCCCCCCAGGCTATCTTTCTGTTGTTAATTGCCCATCATTGTCCTGCCGCCTGACTCAGAGATAACTCCCTCCGGACTATCTTCTGTTAATGAGCCTAATCAACACTTTGCCTCATGACTCATTACCCCATTGTGAGATGCTCCACCCAGAGGGAGGAACCAAGCATCCCATCCTGGATATAAGCTGAGGCTGAACACCAGAGACACCGGCTTCCCACTGGATTTCCAGAGGACAGGAGCTACACAGCCACCACTGGACTTTCTGAGGAAGAGCAGACTGTTTTACTACAGGATCACTGCTTCAGAGGACTGCAGCCACCATTCTACCAGACTGCTACCACCACCGTGCCTAACAGGGTGTCAGGTTGTACCTTGACTCTGTCAGTTTGACAGTGTTTTCTTTTACCTTTTTTCCCCTTTTCTTTAATTTCCATTAAATTGTTATTCTGACTTGGTGTCTCCCACTGGTTTGTTTTCAAACTAGTACATAATTTGGCGCCCAATGTGGGGCTTGCTCTGAGAAAAGCTCAGAATTACAATTTTGTATAAACAGAAATCTATTCACCATGGTGCTCAGCTGGTCTGCATGGGTACTGTATCTTGCTCTCTATATTTTTCCTCACGTGGGGAACTACCTGCCTGTTGTATTACTCCTGTTAAAACCAGGGAATGGTATGAGAATTGCTTTATTGGTTTATTATGTCTATAGCATAATAACCTGTGAGGCGATGAATACCATTCGGAATATATACTCAATTTTGTTTGGCTGTCCTAGTCTGGGCTCCTATGTCTGGGACCTCTTCAACAATCACAGCCAGCCCCTGGTGGGAGGAGTAGAGAGTGGTTTCTTCCAGCCTTTCAGGCCAGGCACAGCAGTTTTTGAAAAAATTGAGTTCCCTCTGGATGTTAAGGATGGTATAATCTTCTTGTCAGTTCTCTTCTCTTTTTTCTCTATGGCCTGCATTGTGTACACCATGCTTAGAAACAAAACACTACTTAGTGTGGTGCAACGTCTGCTTGAGGAGGAGGTAAAAAGGAGCAAAGCAGCAAATACCATGTCTACACAGACTGTCACACAGAAAGGAGCCAAAAGCAAAGCAACCGCATCCATTTCTACGCAGACCGTCACAGAGGAGAAAGGAGCCAAAAGCAAAGCAACCGCATCCATTTCTACGCAGACCGTCACAGAGGAGAAAGGAACCAAGAGCAAAGCAACCGCATCCATTTCTACGCAGACCGTCACAGAGGAGAAAGGAACCAAGAGCAAAGCAACCGCATCCATCTCTACGCAGACTGACACAGAGGAGAAAGGAACCAAACAAAAAGCAACAGTGTCCATCTCTACACAGACTGTCACAGAGGAGAAAGGAACCAAATGTAAAACAACAGCGTCCATGTCTACGCAGACTGACTCAGAGGAGAAAGGAACCAAAAGCACTTTCAGCGTCCCCATGCAAACCATCACTGAACCAGAACAGCCTAAACCGATTGCAGTTGCCCCCGTGCAGAAGAAGAAATCAAAAAGCAAATCAGTCCGCATAGTGACTGACGAGGATGCAGCAGGACCTTCGCACCCAGCAGAAGAGGCAGAGCCAGAGATCATCACTCGGTCGCTATCCCTGGGTGAGCTGCGAGACCTGCGGAGGGAATTCACCCGCCAGACGAACGAGTCTATCCTGACCTGGCTGCTCCGCATCTGGGACACTGCAACCAATGACACCATTCTGGACGGAAGTGAGGCCAGGCAACTGGGATCTCTGTCCCGGGATGTGGTCATTGACCAGGGGATCGGGAGAACCCAAGAAACCCTCAGCCTCTGGCGGCGACTGCTTACAAGTGTAAGGGACAGGTACCTTTGTAAAGAAGACCTCCAGGTGCACCAAGGAAAATGGAGCACAATGGAACAAGGTATCCGGTGCCTGAGGGAATTGGCTGTGCTGGAGATCATTTTCTCAGAAGATGAGAGATTTCCTAAGAGCCCAGATGGTGTCCAGTGCACGTCACAGATGTGGTTGAGGTTCGCACGCCTTGGACCAGAGATATACTCCCGTTACCTGGCAACGCTGCAATGGAGGGAAGGCGAGGACAGGGTGGGCGTCTTGGTGAACAAACTGAGGATTTACGAGGACACCGTCACAGCCCCGTTTCGCACCCATGTCTCATCCGTGGAAACAAGTCTTTCGGCTGAGCAAGTCCGGAGCTTGATTGAAGAAGGCCATCAGAAACTGAAAAAGGAACTTAAGGAAGAGATTTACCACATCCCACCAGAACCAACAAGAGTCTCTGCCATTAGGAGCCGGCGACCCCCAACCAGGGAGAGAGGATACACCCCACGAGGTAACCTCTGGTTTTTCCTTCAGGAACATGGAGAAGACATGAGTAAGTGGGATGGAAAACCCACCTCCTCCTTAGCAGCTCGGGTACGTGAACTAAAAAGAGGGACAACTACCACAAGAAGCGCATCTAGAGTCAACATTGCTCCGGTCTCTCGCACACAGAACTCCAGACGGTACCGGAATGATAATATGACCGATCCTCTTGAAGGGACCTCAGGAACGTATTCACCGGAAGAGAGCAACATGCAACATGACCAGGAATAGAGGGGCCCTGCCTCTAGCCAGGTAGAGGAAAGGGAGAATCGGGTCTTTTGGACTGTGTGGGTCCGATGGCCTGGCACATCTGACCCACAAAGATACACGGCTTTGGTTGACACCGGTGCTCAATGTACTCTGATGCCATCAAGGTATGTGGGAGCAGAACCCATTTCTATTTCTGGGGTGACAGGAGGATCCCAGCAGCTGACTGTACTGGAAGCTGAAGTGAGTTTAACTGGGAACGAGTAGCAGAAACACCCCATCGTGACTGGCCCGGAGGCCCCGTGCATTCTCGGCATAGACTATCTCAGAAATGGATATTTCAAGGACCCAAAAGGACATCGTTGGGCTTTTGGGATAGCTGCTGTGGAGACAGAAGATATCAGACAACTGAGTACATTGCCTGGCCTCTCAGATGACCCCTCTGCCGTGGGACTGCTAAGAGTTGCAGAACAACAGGTGCCAATCGCCACAGCAACAGTGCACCGCCGGCAATACCGCACCGACAGAGACTCTGTGGTTCCCATCCATGAGATGATTCGCAAACTGGAGAGCCAAGGGGTGGTCAGCAAGGCCCATTCACCTTTCAACAGCCCTATATGGCCAGTGCGTAAGTCCAGTGGAGAATGGAGGCTGACGGTGGACTACCGTGGCCTGAATGAGGTCACGCCACCATTGAGCGCCGCTGTGCCGGACATGTTGGAACTTCAGTACGAGCTGGAGTCCAAAGCAGCGAAGTGGTACGCCACTATTGACATTGCCAATGCCTTCTTCTCCATTCCTTTGGCAGCAGAATGCAGGCCCCAGTTTGCTTTTACCTGGAAGGGTGTGCAATACACCTGGAACCGACTGCCCCAGGGGTGGAAGCACAGTCCCACCATTTGCCACGGACTGATCCAGACTGCATTGGAAAAGGGTGAGGCTCCAGAACATCTGCAATACATCGATGACATCATCGTGTGGGGAAACACAGCAAAGGAAGTGTTTGAGAAAGGAGAGAAAATCATCCAGATTCTCCTGGAAGCTGGCTTTGCCATCAAAAGGAGCAAAGTCAAGGGACCTGCCCAAGAGATCCAGTTCCTGGGAGTAAAGTGGCAAGATGGACGACGTCAGATTCCCACCGAGGTCATCAATAAGATCACTGCGATGTCTCCACCGACCAGCAAGAAGGAAACACAAGCTTTCCTAGGCGCCATAGGTTTCTGGAGGATGCACATTCCCGAGTACAGCCAGATCGTGAGCCCTCTCTACCTGGTTACCCGCAAGAAGAATGATTTCCACTGGGGCCCCGAACAGCAGCAAGCCTTTGCCCAGATCAAGCAGGAAATCGCTCATGCGGTAGCCCTTGGCCCAGTCAGGACAGGACCAGAGGTGAAGAATGTGCTCTACTCTGCAGCCGGGAGCCATGGTCTGTCCTGGAGCCTCTGGCAGAAGGTGCCTGGTGAGACTCGTGGCTGACCACTGGGATTCTGGAGCCGAAGCTACAGAGGGTCTGAAGCCAACTACACTCCCACAGAGAAGGAAATCTTGGCAGCCTATGAAGGAGTCCAAGCTGCCTCAGAGGTAATCGGCACTGAAGCACAGTTGCTTCTGGCACCCCGACTACCGGTGCTGGGTTGGATATTCAAGGGAAAGGTTCTTTCCACGCATCATGCCACTGACACCACATGGAGCAAGTGGATCGCCCTCATCACACAGCGTGCCCGTATTGGAAACCCGAATTGCCCTGGGATTCTAGAAATTATAACAAACTGGCCTGAAGGTGAGACTTTTGGATTATCCTCTGAAGAAGAGGAAGAGCAAGTGACTCGTGCTGAGGAAGCCCCACCATATAATGAGCTACCGGAGACTGAAAGACGTTATGCCCTCTTCACTGATGGTTCCTGCCGAATTGTAGGCGCTAATCAAAAGTGGAAAGCTGCAGTATGGAGCCCCACACGACGAGTTGCACAAGCTACCGAGGGACAAGGTGGATCGAGTCAGGTTGCAGAGCTTAAAGCCATCCAGCTGGCTTTGGATATTGCTGAACGAGAGAAGTGGCCGAGGCTCTATCTCTACACCGACTCATGGATGGTAGCTAATGCTCTGTGGGGATGGCTGGATCGCTGGAGAAAGGCCAACTGGCAGCGCAGAGGGAAACCCATCTGGGCCGCTGAGATTTGGCAGGACATCGCCGCCCGAGTAGAGAAGCTGACCGTGAAGGTTCGACACGTGGATGCGCACGTACCCAAGAGTCGGGCTAATGAAGAGCATCGCAACAACGAGCAGGTGGACCGAGCTGCCAAGGTGAAAGTATCACAGGTGGATCTGGACTGGCAGCACAAGGGAGAATTATTCCTAGCTCGTTGGGCCCATGATGCCTCTGGTCATCAGGGGAGAGATGCAACATACCGATGGGCCCGTGACCGAGGGGTGGACCTTTCCATGGACAGCATCTCACAGGTCATCCACAGTTGTGAGACCTGAGCTGCAATCAAACAGGCCAAGCGGGTGAAGCCTCTGTGGTATGGTGGACGATGGTCAAAGTACAGGTATGGTGAAGCCTGGCAAGTTGACTACATCACCCTTCCCCAAACCCGCCAAGGCAAGCACTACGTGTTGACCATGGTTGAAGCAACCACTGGATGGCTGGAGACCTACCCTGTGCCTCATGCTACAGCCCGGAACACCATCTTGGGCCTGGAAAAGCAAGTCCTGTGGAGACATGGCACCCCTGATAGGATCGAATCAGACAACGGGACTCATTTTAAGAACAGCCTCATCAACACCTGGGCCAGAGAACACGGTATCGAATGGATATATCATATTCCTTATCATGCACCAGCTGCTGGAAAAGTTGAACGCTGCAATGGACTACTTAAAACTACCCTAAAGGCACTTGGTGGGGGGACCTTCAAAAATTGGGAAGTGAACTTAGCAAAGGCCACCTGGATGGTCAATACCCGAGGGTCCATCAATCGAGCTGGTCCCGCCGAGTCTGAACCCTTGCACACAGTGGATGGAGATAGAGTCCCTGTGGTACACCTGAGAGGTATTTTAGGAAAGACTGTTTGGATTAGTCCCACCTCAGGCAAAGGCAAACCCATCCGTGGGATTGTCTTTGCTCAAGGACCTGGTTGCACTTGGTGGGTAATGCAGAAAGATGGGGAAACCCGTTGTGTACCACAAGGAGACCTAATCTTAGGTGAGAACGGTGTGTAGGTTTCACTGTGTATATATATATATATATATATATATATGTGTGTGTGTGTGTTTTAGAGTTTAAGAAGGTATTGATTTGGGATAATGTAGATGGTAATAGAATAAGGGGTGGAAAATGTCCTGGGTTGCAGTGTATTCTATTACCATCCCCATCAGCTGTTGAAATCAGGTGGGGCAGTGTTTCCTTGCCTCCTCCCCCCAGGCTATCTTTCTGTTGTTAATTGCCCATCATTGTCCTGCCGCCTGACTCAGAGATAACTCCCTCCGGACTATCTTCTGTTAATGAGCCTAATCAACACTTTGCCTCATGACTCATTACCCCATTGTGAGATGCTCCACCCAGAGGGAGGAACCAAGCATCCCATCCTGGATATAAGCTGAGGCTGAACACCAGAGACACCGGCTTCCCACTGGATTTCCAGAGGACAGGAGCTACACAGCCACCACTGGACTTTCTGAGGAAGAGCAGACTGTTTTACTACAGGATCACTGCTTCAGAGGACTGCAGCCACCATTTCTACCAGACTGCTACCACCACCGTGCCTAACAGGGTGTCAGGTTGTACCTTGACTCTGTCAGTTTGACAGTGTTTTCTTTTACTTTTTTCTCCCTTTTCTTTAATTTCCATTAAATTGTTATTCTGACTTGGTGTCTCCCACTGGTTTGTTTTCAAACTAGTACATCATGTTTTAAACATTCTGACCAAATCCCACTTCTGCCCTGGCAGAAAACCCTCCTGTGGCCCTGTTTGGGAACGGACCCTCGGAAACACCTCACTGCAGATGACTTTTGGTTGGTTTTGCTAAGGGATGACAAGAAGATCAGCACAAGGAGGAAGGCTGAGGGAGAGGGAAGGACCAATTCCTTCCTTTTGTCTTCCCATTGGAAAGTCTCCTGCAGAGGTTGTGCTGCAGCCAGAGACTTGCCGGGCCAAGGGCTGAGGGAAACGATTCAGCTGAGGCACTTGAGGCATCTTGTCCCCGGTTTGTAGCCCTGGATCTGGGAGGGGACTCAGCTGCCCCCCTTGCACCCCACAACCCCCCTGAAATGGGGGATTCCTCCCGCCTCTGCCAGGTGCCCCTTATCCATCCCTAGCCTGGGTGCTCCTAGTCTGAGCTCCCATGGTCATTCCTGGTGGTGGGGAGCAGGAGGGAGGAGTTCAGAGCAAACCTGGGAGGTGCCAGCAGGCTCAGAGATGTGTGGAGGTGACAGTGAGACAGTGACGGGATGTGCAGATGGTCACGGGGACAGGACAACACCTCGGGGATTACCTTCTTGGAGATTTGGGGGAATTTCCTTAGGAAAGCACACACGGATGCAGTCACATGGACACGGAGTGTAAATTTGCTGAAGAGGTTTATTGAGCATTTGAGGAAAAAGGCCCAGGGCTCACAGGGGATCAGGCAATTCCTCCAGGGATGATCATCATCTCCTCATGCCACTGGAGGGGGACAGGACATGGTTTTCCCCACCTGGTCCAATCGCGCAGGGGAGGGTCCCCGGATGGGGTCCCCAGGCCGGCGCCCCGCCTCGGCCGGCGCCAAGCAGCCAGCTTAGAACTGGTGCGGACGAGGGGAATCCGACTGTTTAATTAAAACAAAGCATCGCGAAGGCCCGAGGCGGGTGTTGACGCCATGTGATTTCTGCCCAGTGCTCTGAATGTCAAAGTGAAGAAATTCAATGAAGCGCGAGT
The DNA here is from genome assembly GCF_020740725.1 of Corvus hawaiiensis. Taxonomy (NCBI): domain Eukaryota; kingdom Metazoa; phylum Chordata; class Aves; order Passeriformes; family Corvidae; genus Corvus; species Corvus hawaiiensis. Next base: position 577,613 of record NW_025963366.1, on the reverse strand, counting down.
AAGCGGCCAGCGTAACTACCATCTTCTGAGGAGATACCTGTTACGAAGTGGGCACTGCTGCAAAGGTCGCTCCTCCTCATGGTACCACTGTATGCCCTTTGAAGTGTAACGAAGCCGACTTCTGCCCCGGCATGGTATCATTGGAATCTCCAGTCAACAATCTCCTGCTAAACTGTTAAACAAATTTTATGTAAGGACCGTGCAGCTTTTTACCCGAATTCTGGCCCATGGATTTGTGCCTGGCAAGATTTGGTAATTTATTGAGGGGTCTACTGCCGATCTTATTCCTCCTCTCCTAAAATTTTGGACACTTTAACTATCCGGATCCCTAAAATGTGTCCATCGATACGCCTGTACCAGGCATTGACCGGCACCCAAACTTCCCATTTTGATTGGGTGGACCTGGCATCTAAAACTTTTAATCTAGATTCCTTGTGTAAAAACAGGGCCTACTTGTGCTCTCTAAATTTACCATCTGGCCTCCCTAACTTGGCAGAAAATGCATTTGAACTGCTGACACTGGAGTTTTACACATTGGGTGTGTTTGACACTGTGTGTTCGTTTTCCTATGGTTTGGGAGGGTTTTCCCAGGCTATGGGAGGTGTAAGAACATCTTAAACCTCAACCAAGTGTGGAAGAAGACAGCTGTCTCCCGAGACTTTTTTGTACTAAACAACGGGGGAAAAAGCAGCAAGGAGAGGGAAGGAACATTGGAAACATTGCCTCCTGAGCTGGAGAAAAACCTGCCAGCAACATCCCCACCCACACCAGGGAACAGCGTGAATCGGACTCCAGAGGACATTCCAACGCTGACTATTCCCTGACAGCAATCCACCATATCCTTGGTGTGGAACCCAGGCGGACCATGTGCTGGGCTTGATTGAACACCTGAAAGAGCCCACGGGAAAAGGAGGATTTGACATTTTCGATGGAGTAAGTGTGAGAGAGAAAAGAGTAATTTTCACAGTATTTCTTGTCATTTTCCCAAATGCAGGGCAATGGTCAAAACGGCTCCAAGTGGGGAGTAGATCTGTGAGGTATGTGGACTTGAGTTCAAAGCAAAAATCAGCCTGGGACAGCACAAAGGATGGGCACGCCCTCTTCTCAGGGAATCAGGCAAAGATCCTTGCTTCCCACCGGAAGGAGACCTCTGCCTTAGGAGCCCTGATTTACCAAAATATGAATATCGATCTAATATCCATATCCAACTGAGACGGACAAAAACTCTCTAACAGTTTAGAGTTAGCAAGTGTATGTTTTATTTGGTGCCAGGCACTGCGTGGGATAGCTCCCCAAGACACAGGGCCCCGATACAAGCAAACAGAAAGCTTTTTATTTACAGAAATTATGACTATCCAAAATACAAGTGCATATTCATAATATTAACACCTCCCGTTCTCCACTTTGTATGGAAATGAGCTTAAATGTCATTAAGCATGTGTAGCGTGTGTTCTGAATTGAGTCGGTGGTCTTGAATTGGGTGAGTGGTCCTAAAAGAGATGAAGTAAGCTCATCTTCCTCATTTTGACCTTTTTGCCTTTCTGGACTTTAACAATCCTAATTACTTTAGTGACCTCTACATTTCCTCTTGCGTGACTTTTGAATAGGTTCCCACAGAGGGAGGAAACTGGTAATTGCCCTTGTTCCCCAGACCAACTTATCAATATTTCTGTTCCTCATTCTAAGCACAGCTAAGCAAACATACAAATGACAGATCAGCAATTATTCCATAAGCAATTCCTAACATCTTGAAAACTGTTTCAGGTCCAGCTCTCTTAACCATTTTAATTAACTCTAGCTGGGCCCAAATTCCTTCCTCTTCTAACTAACTGCAACACAGCTAGCCTATAACTAAACGCTTTATGTTTCTTTTAAATCCATGTTTCGCCCACAAAAGGTGTTGGTCTAAGGAGGAAGAGCATCTGCTGATAAGGTTGAAGGCTCAGTTTTGGGGAAACAAAACCCTCAGTAAACTCATTGCCAAACACATTCTGTCCAAGACAGGGAAGCAGATGAGTGATAAGAGGAGATTGCTGCCCAGGGAACCAGCTGTGGGCATGGGAACAGCAGCTGGGATGAGTCATTGGCCAGATAATGAGGAGGAACAGCTGGGAACATCAACCAGCAGAGGGAGGGGCAGCTGCGGGCCCATTATCAGAGAACTTTCAGTCAAAGTCTTTCAGCTGGGAAACTCAACTCCTTCCCATGGGCATTCAAGCAGGTACTTAATGGCCAGCAGATGACATCACTGGTCAATGAGTCAGCCCAGGGCTGCTTCAGATGCATCAATATGATAAGCCAGATAAGAACATCAGCCCAAGATAAGAACAGCAGCCCAAGAACAAAGCAGGGACCCAGGAAGAAAACTCCTGAAGACCTTGCCAGAAGTGGCTGACTAAGAGAGCAATCAGGAGAGGTGCACTTCCAGCACCTATTCCATCTAGATTGGGGGAAATCAGCCAAGATTACTCTGCATGACATTGAATGCCTGTCCTGCAAAATTCTACCCAGTGAAATTTGTGTGGCATTTAAAGACAGATGGGAAACACCTGGAAAGTTTAAGAGCCTTGGGAACTTGCAAATTCAATGGGAAAGCTGACAATAGCGCTTCCAGGGACTTAATTACAGCCAAAGAAACTGAGAAGAGTGTGCAGGAGATGAGCAAAAGCTGAGCTCCTGGTCCAGACAGGATTACCCTAAAGGACCTCAAGAAGACAGACCCTGAGTTTTCCCAGACCATGGAGATATTCAACCTTTGATTAACATCAGGTAAAATCTCAGACATGGTGAGGGGATGCAGGACTGTATTAACACCAAAGTCAACCAAACCAGAACATTTCCAAGACATTAATAACTGGAGACCCATCATGATTGGCTCCATCCTGTTAAGACTGTTCTCCAGAATATTAACAGCAAGGTCGACTAAAGCATGCTCCCTCAACCCAAGGCAAAGAGGCTTTATCAGAATGGCAGGATGCTCTGAAAATGTGAAACTCCTGCAAACAGTAATTCGGTCTGCCAAAAAATATCACAAACCGCTGGGGGTTGTATTTGTGGACATCACTAAGGCTTTTGACACCGTCAGCCACCAGCACATCCTACATGGTCTGCAGCAAAGGGAAGTGGAGCCTCATGTCATCAGCTTGGTGAGCAATATGTATGAGAACATCCGTACATATATCACCACAAAGAAAACACAGAGAGACCACATCCAGATCCAGGTGTGAGTCAAACAGGGCAACCCAATGTTGCCTTTTGCAAGCTGGAAGAGAGTGGCAGAGGGTACCACTGGGGAATGAACAGCGTCACAGCGATGGCATTTGCAGACGTTCTGGTCTTATTGAGCGATTCCTGGGAAAACATGAAGCAGAACATCAAGATATTAGAGACCTTCTGCAATCTCCCCGGTCTCAAAACACAAGGGGAAGAGTGCCACAGCTTTTCCATCAAGCAAACAAAGGACTCTTCTAGCATCAACAACTGCACTGCTTGGACCATCACCGGCACAGTCCTGAACATGACCGGCCCCGGTGACTCTGAAAAAGATCTGGGCCTGCAGATTGACCCTTGGATTGGTGTAGCAAAATGCATCCTATCTACAAAACTCACATTCTGGTTACAGTGAATTGGTAAAGTCCCTCTTCAAACTCTAGGAATCAAAAAATGGATAGCCCAAAAACATATACCATCCCTCAAGTGACCTACCTGGCTGACCATTCAGAACTGAAAGCAGGGTTCCTCAAGGCCCTTGACCTAAAAGTTTGATCAACCCTCAAGGAATGGCTGCACTTACCTGCAGGTACCTGTGATGCCATCTTGTACTTGAGCATGAAGGATGACGGGTTGGGTATTGTGATGTATGGATGCGAGAGACACAAGGTAGGTGTAAGTGAATTGGGTTTATTGTAAAGTTAGAGAGCGTTCATACTTTTGAGTGTGAGAAACTGTTTTAGCTGCTCGCTCAAAAACCAGTCACAGTCCCCTAATAAATCTGTTGTCTTGACAGTTTGTCATTCTTTTCTGAAGGCTTGCAGCCTGACAAACAGGACGCCTTTCCTGTTTTCAGATCCTGTGTAATCAGCTTTCTTCCACGCTTCTCAGCATTCTTGCTCACGCGATGCAGCAGCGGCAGCTTCCTCTGTAACTCCACGCAGCAGCCTCTCCAGCTGGCAGTGGCAGCTGGGGCAAGAGGGCACAGGGGACAGCTCTCCTTTTGCAGCCTCACGGGACAGCAATGTGTCTCAGCACCAACCCCGGCAGCGGGCAGCAAACAGCAAAGGCAGGCAGGTCCGATCAGGCAGCACTGGACCTCAGCGTCACTCACCGGCAGCTGGCAGAAGTGGTGAAGGCAGCAGATCTGATTGAGCAGCAGTTGGTGTTGGCAGCCAGGAGAAGCAGTAAAACAAGGGGGCAGAGCCCAAGAGCAAGGCACAGTGCAGCCCCATCTTGGTAAGGACAGGCACCCACTGCGAGCACCACAGGTGACCGCTGTGCCTCCGATTGCCGAGCAAAGGGGGCAGAGCCCAGACCCCACACATCAGCAAAGTCTCGGTTTGCCCCCAACCTCTCATGGGATCTCTGCCATTGCTGAGAACCAACCCCCCAGCCAGAGAGCTCACTCCCCAGCCACCACTTCCAAACTCTGGTTTCTCTGGCTGAGCCATCACCATGGTATGTGAGGAGGCGTGGCCATTTCTTTTGTTTCCTAATTGCCCCTGATTGTCTCCTGGGCAACCCCCTGCCCTCACTGCCTCTTCCTTTCAGATGGGACAAAATTCCTGAAAAGAAAAACAAACCCACAACAACCAGCAGTCACACCCAGCCTGAGGGGACTTCTCTGCTAATTGGTCATTATCCACCAGCAGAATGGGCAGCTGCAAGGACTTAGACAATCAAGGACTCTCAAAATATCCTGTGACTCAGAGAATGACATCATTCCATTGTGAACCTCCCTGACCTGGGGGAGGTACTGAGCATTTCCACCTGAACCTGAGCATATAAAACCTGGCTTGGGGGAACTAGGAAACCACTGCTGCTCAAGGGATCCAGAGGAGGAGCAGAACTTCCACAGGACCAGCACTTTTGACAAGACTGTGACCACCACGTGGTAGGATCTCCAGCACCACTCTGACCAGCACGGTGCCAGGTTGTACTCAGTCTTTGTGGCTTAAAACCCGTTTTCTCTTGATTGCTGTGTTTATTGTAATCTCTTTAATGAATTGTGAGCCTGACCGGAAATCTCTCTTGAGGTGGTTGAGGCGGGTTCATTTCTCCTGCCAGTTTCCCTTAAAAGCAGCACAGTGTTTTTTGGGAGGGGCTGTTTGGAGCTTGCAGGACTCCAAAGCTGAGGCAAAAAGATCCTCTGGGGGATGCTGGGGTGTCCCCAGGAAGGGTTTTTCTGGCAGTCCTGGAAGCTGCTGCCAGCAGAGCCCCCAAGGTGGGCGGGGGGATGCCAGGTCCCGACCCCCCAGTGAGAGTTGGCCTTCCTGGGTCAGGCACTGCTGCTTTCAGCCCAGAGCCAGGGGGTTGTGGGACCCCCCAGAAGAGCCAGAGCAGGGGCACCTTGGGACCTGCAGAGGGAGGAGAGCAGAGAGGAACAATATCGGGACTGGGGGAACCCCAGCAATCTGGAGGAGAGGGAATGTGGAGAGGGTGAACCCTGTGATTGCCTGCACCCTGAAGTGGGGACCTCAGAGAGGGGGGACCTCAAGGATTGCCAGGACCCTCAAGTGGGAAAGGGGGGATGCCTTGGAGCCCTGGCACCCTGAAGCCGAGAATAAGGGGAGAAGGGACCCCAGGACTCCCAAAGCCCCCCAGCATTCCTAAGTGAGGGGATGCCAGAGAAGAGGGACACAAAGGATCTCCAAGTTTGGAGACCAAAGTGGGGGGAGCCTTGGAATTCCAGGGACGCCAGGCAGCCTGGGGTGGGTGGGGACCAAGCAGGTGGGGGAAACCCAATACATTCAGGACCCCCAGCAGCAGGGACACGAGGGAGCCCCCAGAAGCTCAAAGTAGAGGGACCAGAGAGGGGGAACTCGCAGGAGGCTTCTTTTGAACTGAATCTTGGTGTTTTGGAGGTTTTTATGGACACCAGAGGCCCGGTGACTTCTAGAGATGGACTTGGGCAGGAGGAACGCCCAACCCAATGCGCTCACACCTTGTTTTTCCCCATTGCAGGAGTTCCCATTCCCAAACCTTGGCCGGATGGAGGAGAAAGCTGTGAGGAAGAGGAAGATGCCCCAGGACAGCCAGACAGGTGAGGTGGAAGTCACTGCCCCTTTCCCCCTCTCTTCTGCTCCATCTCTCAGCCCAGCATCACCCCTGGCTGCAGGACAACCCTGCTGCCGACGCTATCCTGCCAAGGATGAACTGGGGGATCTCCTTCCCCTTCCCTCTGACATGGAAGCAAATCCCATCCTCTCTTTGTCCTTCCTCCCCCAGACAATGAGCTGAGGATGGAGACCAGGAAGGGCAAATTCCCCCGACAGAGTCTTGTGGAAGAGGTCGTTTTGAGTGGCTCCACGTCACAAGAATGCAACGGGAAGGAAAAGCCCCAAAGATCCCACACAAAGAGGGGCTCCAAACCCAGGCCAGGGTGCTCCAAGGAGGAAAGACCCACCCTGTGCCGGGATGGCAGCTGCAGCTCCAGCCAGAGCTCAGACCTAGTGGTCCATGAGCAGCTTCACGACAGGGAGAAGCCCTATGAGTGTGGTGAATGTGGGAAGAGCTTCCGCTGGAGGTCCCACCTGATCCGCCACGAGAGGATCCATACCGGGGAACGGCCCTACAAGTGCTTGGAATGTGGGAAGGACTTCAATGTCAGCTCCAGCCTGATCCGCCACCAGATGACCCACACAGGGGAGCGGCCCTACAAGTGTGGGGAATGTGGGAAGAGGTTCAGCAGGAGCTTGGCCCTGATTCACCACCAGAGGATCCACACCGGGGAGAAGCCCTACGAGTGTCCCGAGTGTGGCAAGAGGTGTCGGGACAGCTCCAAACTCCTCCTGCATCAGCGGATTCACACAGACGAGAGGCCCTTCCGCTGCCCCGACTGTGGGAAGGGCTTCTGCCGCAACTCTAGCCTCGTCCCCCATCAGCGCATCCACACTGGGGAGAGGCCCTACAAGTGTCCTGAGTGTGGGAAGAGCTTCACTCGGAGTTCTTACTTGACTAATCACCGGCAGAGCCACCGGTAAGGGAAGCCCTGGGACCGCCCCAACCGCAGGAAAAGCTTTGTCTGCTGCCCCATCATCATCCTCCATCAGAGGACCCACTTTGCAAAGAGAGCTGGTGACCCACATTCCTGGTGATCCACGTTGGGAAGACACCTGGATGGTGATCTCCTTATTCTGGTTTTCCACAGGCATCTGGGTGAACACAGCGGCAGGGTTGGTGGTGTTGCAGTTTTCCCTGTAAGTAACTTCTTTGTCTTATCCCTTCTGTTATCAATATTGTTGCCCTTCCTGTTTGTTCCTTATCTCATTGCTGTTCCCAGTAAATTGTTCTTATCCCAGCCCAGGATCTTTGTCTTTTGTGCTTTCCATGGGAGGCAGTAGGGGAGTGAGAGGCACCGTGGTTTTAGTAGGAGCATGAAATGGGGGAATATCATTCCTAAACCACGGCACAAGCAGTCAAAGGGGTTCCGTGGTGACATCCCAGGCTTTTCCTGGGATGATAAAAAGCCGTGGGGTCAGAGGCAGTCAAAGCCATTGCATGGTGACATCCCAGGGGACTTCATGTTGCTGGGGCATTGATCTGTCACAGGTACTCACAAGGGCTCCATGGTGACATTCCAAGTGTCTCCAGGCTGCTAAAGAGCCACGAGGTCACTGGCAGTGACAGAGGCTCCACGGTGATATCCCAGGGGTCTCTAGGCTCCTAAAGATGCATTAGTCACACACAGCCACAGGGACTCCACGGTGACATCACAGTTGTCTTCACCTGCTCTGAAGCTGAGAGCTCACAGACAAGCGCAAGGGCTCCACAGTAACATCTCAGGGGTCTCTGGGCTGCTAAAGACCCGGTCACAGGGGTTTCATGTGAAATGCAAAGGGTGTCTTCTTCCAAAGGGCCATGAGCTCACACATACTCACAGGGGCTCCATGGTGACAACAGACGTGTCTGTATGCTGACAAGGAGCCGGGATGTCGCAGTCAGTGACAGGAGTCCAGTGGTGAAATCCCCGTGCTCCTAAAGAACCGTGAGGTGACGGACACTCACAGGGGTTCCATGGTGACATCCAGGAGTCCCCAGGCTGCCCTAGAGCCGGGATGTCACAGACACTCACAGCGTGCCTGTCATGGGCAGAGTGGGAGCTTCAGGCAAAGTTTATTAGAGAAGCTGCCATTGGGTCAGAAGGGACCCCCAAACACTCCCCATAGATCCCCAAATCCCTCCAGGACCCCCAGGCTTTCTAAACTCCTTCAGTGAGGGGAGCCTGGGAACGGCCGGATCCAATCCCAGCCCCAGATTTTGGCAAGGGTTTATGGTTTTTTTGGCAAGGATTAAACAGGTGGAATTGAAGCTTTATGCAAATTGTCCCACGGGATGAGTAACAGCAAACCAGATCTATTTATATAAATACAGATCTAATTGATTACCCTCATGATTAGAGAAAAAGATCTCAATCAGAATTATTTACTGCACAGTACAGGAGCTGTAACAACTATTACAATCTAGTGCTCTAGGACGCAATTTTGAAGCACTTGTATTAAAGCAAAACCAGTCCTTAAGCAGAGATTGATGTCACTCACCCAGATCAATGACCGTGGGCAAATCTCTGTGACTCGGCCTTGAGCAGTGACCTTGAGGAGTGTCCCCACTCCAGGGAGGGATCTCCACCACCCCCAAGAAGGGAAATGTCAGAAGACGTTGCCATTAAAATTTGGGACGGGGCTTTTCTAGTCTGACGTGCTGCCCTGTCAGTCAGATGTGCCCAGGCTGTGCCAACTCCACAGCTCTGGAGAAGCTCTCAGTGGCGTCACTTGGTTGGTTGTTCCTTTCTCCAGGGATTTTACCAGCTCTGCCACAGCTGCAGCTCCCTCTGAGGATGTTGAACTTTGAAATGGAGGAGTCAGGCTGGGTTCTGCATTCTTCACCCCAAAAGCAGCGAGACCTCCCTTCTGCATTCCCCACTGGGGGCTTTGCAAACAGGGCCTTGTTGGAGCTGTTTGAGCCCATTCCAGGCAGAGCCTCCTGCTCCAGCAGGAACTGCCTTTCCTGTGCCATGACCAGGGCAGACCCTGCTGCAGGAGGAGCCCCAGGCCAGCCCAAGACATTGAAGGCCTCAGTGCAGAGTGCCGGAGTGGGAGCTGTGCCAGGGAGAGCCTGAGACACCAAAGGCACCTTGGCAGCAGCAGCTCCTTGCAGGGCATGGCCAGAAGCCTCCCTGGCCAAGCCGGCCCAGTGGCCACCACTGCAGAGCTGCTCCTTCAGGGGGTGATTCTGGCTGGGCTCTGCTCCACCCCACAGAGTGTGAGCTCAGCACTGAGTCTGGCACAGCCCTTGTGCCTGAGCCCTGCACAACCTCAAGGTCACCTGCGGCAGCCTGGCTCTGTCAGGCCCTGGGGCAGGGCAGAGGGAAAGGCCAGAGCAGGGGCTGGCTTTGGCTGCTCAATGTGGGCTCCAGCAGAGATGAGGAGTTGAGCGAGTTGAATATGAGGTCACTGCTGTGACATGGGCCTGACTGACAAATGATTGGTCTCAGGAATATCTTGGGGACAAGGTGTTCATCACAAAACCACTCATCCCTGCAGAGACAAGACCAGGAGAGAAGAAAGGGGAGAGCCAGGCCCAGGGGACAGGGCCAGAATGGTGATGGCTGTGAGGTCACTGCCACTGCAGCAGCCTGGCTGGCCCCCAGCAGACATTCTGGCCAGAAGCATTGTGAGGTCACGCAGCACATCAGAGAACCCCCACAACAGGAATTCCATCCTTGGGGAGTGGAGGGGTTGGCACAAACCTCCTGACCTTGAAGAATTTTGGGATGGAGCATTGCTCTCTGGCTTGCATGGTTGCAGTTCTGTGCCACTCTCACTGTCAAATATTTCCTCCTTAGATCAAATCTAAATTCCCCCTCATTCAGTTTAAAGCTATTGCCCCTTGTTCTGTCACTGCAAGGTTTGGGAAAAAATAACACTCCATTTATCTTGGACCTCGATCACTATGTTTCCATTTTCAAAGACCTTAGAGAGAACCCAAAAATCTCCCAAGATGGGCTTTGGAGGCCTCAACACAAAACCAGCAGGTGGAAGCTGAGGGCCCTGGGCTCAGTTCTGTGGAGACTGAGGACAGAAGAGAAGTAGCCTGGGAGGGCTTGAAGGGAGGTTTCAAAGATGGAGGAGCTTTTCTTCATTGTATAAAACAGCCTGACAAAGAAATAATGGCACCAAGGGCAGCTGGGCAGCTCCAGACTGGACACCAGGAGAAAGGTCTTTCCCTCCCAGGGAAGTGCTGTGCTGCAACACGTCCCCCAGAAGGAGTCTGGAGCAGCCCAAGGCTTTGTGTGCCCAGGCAGAGGCAGGCAGGACGCAGAGCTGCCAGCAAAGGAAGGGGCCGGCAAGGTGGGGCAGCCGGGGGATGAGGACAGCCTGCAGGGACAGAGGCGCAGGGCAGGGACAGCGTGGGACAGCCTGGGCTGCAGAGGGCAGAGGGATGGGCAGCAGCTGCAAGGCCCTGACAGAGCCAACTTGTGCAGCACTTTGGCCACGGCTGCTGGCCCTGGCCCTGAGGCCAGCAGGAGACAAGTGACCCTTGCAGCCCTGGGGCCTCAGTGCCTCCTTGTCCCTGCTCAGCGGCCTGGCAGGGGCCGCCCCATGGTGCTGCCCTTGGCACTGCACATCCCCACATCCCAGTGCCCCGGCAAGAGCCCTGCGCACTGAGGGAGGGACAGGATCTGCCTTGCCAGGGGCTGGGGCTCAGGCCATGGCCCTTTGGAGTCATGGAACACATCCAGGTTTCCTCAGCCGCACAGACACCTTTCCTTTGCTTGTCCCCACCTGCCATCACTGCCTCCAGTGTTCTGCTCTAACTGGAACCTGGGGACACTTTCTCATCCTCAGTCTTCCTCAGTGGGACCCATTAAAACTTCAGGAAACTCTGGAGATTGATATTGACTTTGAATTCTTGAGAGATTGCTTCAGCTCCCTCTCAGGGACTGATGTTCAGGGCCTCAGCACCAAGCCCCAAGAGGGTCATCAGAGTCCTTGTGCTGTGGCTGTGCTGCTGAGCTGGGCCGGGCTCCTGGCACAGAGGCGGCTCCTGGCAAGCGGCAGCGCTGCAGAGAGACAGCTGTGGCCAGGAGCAGCTCCTGGGCCCAGCCCAGCAGGGCTGGGCCACTGCCTGCAGCCAGCCCGGGCACAGCACAGAGGCACACAGGGCTTAAACTCAGCCAAGGCTGCAAAGGTGCTGAGAAGTTGCTGGAGCAGAATCATTGCCAGCTCTTGACTCAGGAAGCCTCTGGCTGCAGGACAAGGCAGCTGCAGCTCCTGGAGGGATCTCCTGAAGCTGGAACATCCCAATGCCTACAGATTCTGTGAGTACAGCTCAGAACATCTCGAGTGCAGGGGAGGTCAGACATGAAGCTCTGACAATGCTGAGGGTTTCTGATCTGTCCCAGAGTATTTCCAAGCCAAGGATTTTGATAAAAATGAGGACATTTCCTGAGACTTTGTTTTCAGTTTCGTTCTACTGGGGAATGGCAGGGAGGGGATATATATATAAATGGTATTATGAATTTTGACAAGTCCCTGAGACATCTGAAGTCTTATTTTTAGTGATCAGTCTTAGTGTGACCTGTTCTTTTTCCAAGCTGCAAACAGAAACTGCCCCCAGCCAGTGCCCTGCAAAGAGGCAGGTTCCTGCAGGGTCAAGGAGAGTGCACAGAGATTTGCGGTCTGTGAGTGGTGGCAGGGACAGATCAGGCCCAGGCAAACAAGTCCAGGAGGAAAATCTCCAGGAAGCAGAGATAAGATCAGGGAATGACAGAAAATGAAACCCAGAAATGTTGTGTCAGGAGAGTTGAGAGGTCTCCTGTCTTGGGGTGACATCCATAGGATCCCCTCCAATGCAGCCCTCTCCCTGTGAAAAGCCCAAATGCCTCTTCTCCCAGGGATGGCTGCAGGGTGTGAAGGTGGAGGTGCAGCCAGGGGTGCCCAGCGCTGTCCTGCAGAGCCATCCTGCATCCCTGTCTTTGCCAGGACAGGGGATCTGCCAGCTGCCAGGGGCAACTCTCAGCCTGCAGGGCAGGGAGCCAAAGGCAGCTGGATCCCAATGTGAGAACAGCGCCCACTCCACCACAATCCATCCTCCTGCAGCCCCCACAGCCAGATCCCCCATCTCCTGCTGCCCCTTCCCTCCCAGAGCTTTCCCTGTGGGACAGCCCAGAGCTGAGCCCATCCCAAACTCTCTTGGGTCCCAGCACAGTTGCCCCTATTCCCACTCAGGCACTTTGAGAAAATAGGGCTGGGCACTGACCCCTCTTCCAGGACCCCGGAATCAGGGAAAACAGGAATGTGGGAGGACTTTGAGTCAAGGGTAGGCAGCTGATTGGGATCTGCAGTCACTGGAGACACTGGGGAGCACTGGGCAATGTTGATCACCCCAAGACAAGGCTGAGGCTTGGGAAATGGCTCAGGTGTGCTTCTTCCCACAGCCAGACCACTCCATTCCCTTTCCTCGCAGGCCCCAAAACAGTTCCACCTCCAGCCCCAGAGCAGAGTTCAGAGGGGAAAATGTCCTGCCCTGACCTTCCCCCTGTCCCACCCACAGCCACCGTGCCCACACAGAGCACCTGGCTCCAGCTCTGCACAGCTGCTCCACATGCAGGGTGCCAGGGACCCCATCCCCAGTAAGGCTCAAACTCCAGCACTGTGCCTGGATGCAATTTGCTGCAGGTCCCCAAAGGCCCTTGTCCACACAGAGAGTCTCTGCAGTTCCCTGGCCCTGGGCCCAGGCCAGCGCTGGACCTGAGTCGGATGTGCCCATCCAAAGGGACGTGGAGAAAGAGGGGCTTGTCCCCAGGCAGCCACTTGGAGCTAATTGGACAAAGAGAGGTGTCCTGTGAGGAGGAGGGATGATGGTCCCCTGCCAGCATCTCTGATAAGCCCTGTTTACCCATGGCCCGAGGCACCAGGAAGACATTCAGACTCCTTGGGCTTCCAAGCTGTTAAAATCCACTGAGAAGTGGTTCCGGAGAGCTGTTCAGGGCTGTGATTCCTGTTGGACGTTCCAGGGCATTAGTGAAGGGTTCTGCATCTGTCTTTCCCAGGGACACTGTGGATCCATCCGAGATGTGTTGTGGGCCAGCTGGGAAAGCATTTCAGGCGCCTGCCTTGACTCTTTGCTCTGGAACTTCCCAAGGAGCCGCAGGGCCCACGGGGGAAGATTTTCCTTGGGAGTGTTGCTGCTTTGTGCCCCATGGAGGAGAGAGCAGAGTGTCCCCATGGGGGATTCTTGACCTCATGGACAAGTGCTGTGATGTCATTGGTGTGCTGACATTGGTTTGGACAAGAATTGAGGAAGTGTCCTCAGGGTCCTAATTAGGGAACATTGGCCCAGGAGAGCTCCAGGCTGCCTTGGAGATCAGTGCCAATCAGGGGGATGGCATTGGACGCTGGCCGCTGACCACGTGCCAACGGCCGTGGGAGAATGAGCTGGACACACACAGAGGCTCCCAGTGCCGGCAGATTGGCCCCCAGCTGCAGGGACGCCATGGGAATGTCCCTGCCTCCCTCGGGGCTGTGTCTCAGCCCTGCAGAAACTGTCCCTGCTCTTGTGCCAGCATTTCAGGAAGGATGAGTTTCCCCTCTCCTAGCGACTGCGTCTTCTGTAAAAACAATTGACAAGAGGGTCCTCAGCACAGGAAAGACTCGGAGCTCGTGGAGCACTTCCAGAGGAGGCCACCAAGATGCTCGGGGGACTGGAGCAGCTCTGTGACAGAGACAGGCTGGGACAGTTGGACCTGTTCAGCCTGGAGCAGAAAAGGCCGTGGGGACACCCCAGTGTGACCTTTCAGACTTCAAAGCACCTCCTCGGAAACATGTGGAGAAATGTTTCCGGAGGGCCTGTGTCAGGGGGACAAGGGGAGATTGTTTTCAACTAAAAGAGAGTGGGTTCAGAGCAGAGATAAGGGAAAATTCTGATGCTGAGAGTGGTGAAACACTGGCACAGATTTGCCAGCGAGCTGGTGGATGCCCCGTCCCTGGAAACATTCCAGACCGCATTTGACGGGGCTCTGAGCATTCTGATGGAGTGAAAGATGTCTCTGCTGCCACCCAGAAGGAGGCCCTGCCCTGTGGTGTCGGCTACCGGAGTGGTCGCTGTGTCTTGTAGGATGCAATTCCCCCAGGGAGCAGAGGGAACACACAGCACCACTGGGAGCAGGAGCATCCTGCCATGGAGACGGGAATATTCTGGATGCAGAGGCTCAGGCTGCCCTGTTTGGCTTCTGTGTAGATGGAGACAAGTGTCAGAAGAGACTGAGAACCAGGAGCCCCCACCGTGTCTCTGAGTCCCCTTGATTCCCTGAGGCCCCACAGTGTCACAGGTTCTCCTTTGGGCCACGAGGTCGCACGGTGTCACAGGATCCCTCTGGTGCCATGAGCCCCTGTGGTGTCACAATGGTCCTTGGTTCCACGAGGCCCCACATTGTTACAGAGTCCCCTTTCTGCTGCGAGGTCCCACATTATGTCAGGGTCGCCTTGGCTCCATGAGGCCCCACATTGTCACAGGTTCCCCCCATTCTGCCATCAGGTCTCACATTGTAACAGGGTCCCTTTGGTTCCATGAGGCCCTGCAGTGTCACAATGGATCTTTGGTTCCATGAGGCCCTGCAGTGTCACAAAGGATCCCTGGGAACCACGAGGCCCTCAGGGATCACAATGGATCCTTGGTTCCATGAGGCCCCACAGTGCCCCAGGGCCTGTGGATTCCACAAGATCCTGGAGTGGCACAGGGTTCCTTTGCTTCCACGTGTCCCCGCGGTGTCACAATGTCCCCACGGTTCCAGGAGGCCCCGCAGTGTCACAGACGAGCAGCATTGGAGTGGGAGCAGCACCAGGGGAGTTTTTGCAGCTGCGCCGGAACAGCAGCAGCAGCAGCAGCCACGGAGCAACAGTGGAACAGCGGTGGAATGCAAGTCCCGTGAGGAGCGGCTGAGGGAGCTGGGGTTGTTTATCCTGGAGAAGAGGAGGCTCAGGGGGGACCTTCTCACTCCCTACAACTCCCTGACAGGAGGGGGCAGCCAGGTGGGGCTCGGTCTCTTCTCCCAGGGACCAGAGACAGGACAAGAGGACACAGCCTTGAGCTGCAGCAGAGGAGGTTTAGGCTGGAGATTAGAAGGAGTTTCTTCACAGCAAGGGTGATTGGGCATTGGAATGGGCTGCCCAGGGAGGTGGTGGAGTCGCCGTCCCTGGAGGTATTTAAGGAAGGACTGGATGTGGCACTCGCTGCCATGGTCTGGTGTCAAGGTGGTGTTGGGTCATAGGTTGGACTGGATGATCTCTCAGGTCTTTTCCAAGCTGGTTAATTCTGGGATTCTGTGATTCAGTGCAGCAGCGGTGGAACCTTGGTGGAAAAAGAGTGGGAAATGGCCCCACAGCTGTGGAGCAGCACCTGAGATGCCCAAGCTGCGGGACACAGAGCGGGTCTGAGCGCTGTGTCCTGTGGGAGCCGGCCCCACACACCAGAACCATGCCCGTCAGGCTGACCCAGAGCAGGGGGCAGCAGCAGGAATTGATGCTGGGCTGCGGAAGGCGCAGATCCAGCGCGTTTGATGGTGACTCGGGGGTTGGATCCTGGTTGTTGGCGGCCACCTTTGGTGGTAGCGGGACACTTTCAGTTGATCTGAAGTCGTGAACTCAGGAGAAAGTCAGCACAAAAGGAATCAAGTGGCCTTTTCTGCTGCAGGGAAACGCATCTTGGTAGAGGTTTAATGATTTCTGATGTAGGAAGCAAACGGAGTCAATTTTTGGCCTGTGGTTTTGTTGTAATCCAGGGACAGTTTCCAAAATTATGCAATTTGTGGTGAAAAACCAGGAACGTGCCTCAGCATCGGGATGTTGCACACTGAGTACAGAGCTGTTTGTGGTGGTTATGATCAAGAAAACAATTGGAATTCTTGTCCCTACTTCACTCTTTCTCCCTCTCTCTCTGGGAATGAGTCTCCAACACTCCCTGCAGCTCTGCTTTCCATGATCTGCTCCTCTGGAGTTGGGCTTGGCCAGCTGAGCAGCGGGAAGCAGGAGGATAATGGCCCATTCCAACTGCAGACTTCCTTTTTGTAGCCTCTGGATTTCCAGCATTTAGAAACGGTCATGTTTTAAACTGTCTGACCAAATCCCACAGGTCTCACTTCTGCCCTGGCAGAAAATCCTCCTGTGGCCCTATTTGGGAACGGACCCTTGGAAACACCTCACTGCAGATGACTTTTGGTTGGTTTTGCTAAGGGATGACAAGAAGATCAGCACAAGGAGGAAGGCTGAGGGAGAGGGAAGGACCAATTCCTTCCTTTTGTCTTCCCATTGTGTCCTGGGTTGCAGTGTATTCTATTACCATCCTCAGGAGCTGTTGAAACCAGGTGGGGCACTGTTTCCTTGCCTCCTCCCCCCAGACTATCTTTCTGTTAATTGCCCATCATTGTCCTGCCGCCTGACTCAGAGATAACTCACTCCGGACTATCTTCTGTTAATGAGCCTAATCAACACTTTGCCTCATGACTCATTACCCCATTGTGAGATGCTCCACCCAGAGGGAGGAACCAAGTATCCCATCCTGGATATAATCTGGGACTCTGACCACCAGAGACAACCCTTCCCACTGGATTTCCAGAGGACAGGAGCTACACAGCCACCATTGGACTTTCTGAGGAAGAGCAGACTCTTTTACTACAGGATCACTGCTTCAGGGGACTGCAGCCACCATTCTACCAGACTGCTACCACCACCGTGCCTAACAGGGTGTCAGGTTGTACCTTGACTCTGTCAGTTTGACAGTGTTTTCTTTTACTTTTTTCTCCCTTTTCTTTAATTTCCATTAAATTGTTATTCTGACTTGGTGCCTCCCACTGGTTTGTTTTCAAACTAGTACACATTGGAAAGTCTCCTGCAGAGGTTGTGCTGCAGCCAGAGACTTGCCGGGCCAAGGGCTGAGGGAAACGATTCAGCTGAGGCACTTGAGGCATCTTGTCCTTGGTTTGTAGCCCTGGATCTGGGAGGGGACTCAGCTGCCCCCCTTGCACCCCACAACCCCCCTGAAATGGGGGATTCCTCCCGCCTCTGCCAGGTGCCCCTTATCCATCCCTAGCCTGGGTGCTCCTAGTCTGAGCTCCCATGGTCATTCCTGGTGGTGGGGAGCAGGAGGGAGGAGTTCAGAGCAAACCTGGGAGGTGCCAGCAGGCTCAGAGATGTGTGGAGGTGACAGTGAGACAGTGATGGGATGTGCAGATGGTCACGGGGACAGGACAACACCTCGGGGATCAACTTCTTGGAGATTTGGGGGAATTTCCTTAGGAAAGCACACACGGACACAGACACACGGACACAGAGCGTAGCTTTGCCAAAAGGGTGTATTGATTAGTCAGGGGCAAATGGCCCTGGGCTCAAAGGGTTCAGGGGATTCCTCCAGGGATGATCATCTCCTCATTCCACTGGTAGGGAAAAGGACACCATAGTCCCCACAACTTGCAATTCTAAAAGACATTCGCAGAAGGTGACCTCTGGTGCCCACTGGGACATGAGAGGGGCCTTGGCCCCAGCCCTCTCCCTGCAGGCACTGCTCACCTAGGCATCCAGAGAGGCAGCCAGGCGCTTCACCCGCAGAAGAGCCTCCAGCTTTTTACACAGAGCAGGCTGGGGACAAAGGCAGCGTTAGAGACACACTGGGGGCACTGGGCTGCACTGGGAGGAAAAGGGAAAGCAAAGGGGTCCTTGGGGAAGGGGCCTGCGGGCAGCAATGGGGTGCAGGAGCTGCTGTGCTCCTGCCCAGAGGCAGTGGGGTCCTGGCCAAGAGGCACAGCTGGGGCAGGGGCTGTGGCCTGGACCATGCGGGGGGTGCTGGGGGGCCTGGGATGGGAATGCAACAGGGGCCCTGGGCAAGGGGTTCCCTGGGAAGGATCCGTGGGGCAGGGGAGGTGTCTGGGGTGTCAGCAGGGCTGCACTGGGCTGTGCTGGGGCAGCATGGGATGGCCTGGGGTGCGGTGGCCGTGCGAGGGGAGGGTCTGACACCGGCAGAACTCCTGGTACCCACCTGAGGCGTCTTCAGGATGTCGACATTGTCTACATCCACCTGCAGAGAGACCAGGAGATCTCGCTGGTCACTGGGATGTCCCCAGTGCCAGCAAGGGATGGGAGGAACCAAAGTGCCCCCCAATTACCAGAGGGGATGCCCTCCAGTCCCAGCCCCCCACTCACCTCCTGGAGATCATCTTGGGTTCCTTCCAGGAGTGCCTGGGAAAGGACAACAAAGGCTTGGTCTGGATTGGACCTTGTGGGGCTGAGGGGGGAACACGGGTGCAGGGAGCAGGGCGGAGGCAAAGGGATGGGAATTCAGGGCCTCCAAGGAGATCTGTTTGGAGCTGGGGGAGACCCAAAGACACTGACCTGGGGTAAACTGAGGAGCCAAGGGACGTGGCTGGGGCCGTGGAAGGGGCACGGTGTAAGGTACAGGGCAGGAGAAAGGAATTGTGGTGTAGGGACATGGGAGTGCAAGGGAGGGGCTTGGTGGGGAAAGAAGAACGGGGATGGGCGAGGACAAAAGCGACAGGACTGAGAGAGGGTTTGGGAGCTGGGGGTGAGTCCAGGAATGGTATCAGGAGACAGCGCTGCAGTGGCCAGGAAGAAAAGCAAAGGACTGGGGGGGGGCATGGAAGGAAAGGGCTTGGGAATGGTCAGTGGGAGGGCATTTGGGGAGGCTGGCTAGGACATAGAGGAGAGAGCCGGGAGGAAATTCCTGAAGGGACACCAAAAGGGTGGGATGAGAGGCCAGAAAGGGCAGGGTGTGGGGACCTGTTTGGCTGGTGCCTCACCTTGGCCTGTGCCGGGAGGCACAGCAGGATGGAGAAGAGCAGGGCCACGCTGAGCACAGCCACCTTCATCTTCCTCTCGCACTGGGCAGCGCTGGCTGAGGCTGCACCGGGCCAGGAGCACCTTTATCCCTGCCGGGACTCCTCGCTGCACCCTCCCCGACAGCCCCCAGGCCAAAGCCCGGCTTGGCACAGCCCCCAGCCCTGGCCACAAGCCCGGCCCTGGCACAGAGTCCATCCCACCTGCGGCACGCATCCAGCCCCCTTGCCTGGCATCCCTCCAGCTTCCTGCACGGGGCAGCTGCCCCTGGAATGGCCCAGGCACCTGCAGGGGCCAAGGCCCTGCGGGGGGTAGGGAGCCAAAGGCAGCTGGGGACCCTGTGGGGACAACCCCCACTCCACCACAATCCATCCTCCTGCAGCCCCCACAGCCAGATCCCCCATCTCCCGCTGCCCCTTCCCTCCCAGAGCTTTCCCTGTGGGACACGCCAGAGCTGAGCCCAGTCCCAGACCCAATATGTGGGAGAAGAACAGTGTCATGGGCAATGTGATCAACCCCATAACTGGGATCTCCAGTCACTAGAGACACTGGGGAGCACTGGGGAGCACTGGGGGTGGTGATCAGCTGCATACAATGCTGAGGCTTGGGGAATTACTCAGGTGTGGCACTTCCTAAATTCACACCACCTCGTTTTCTTGCATTGCAGGCCTCAAACCAGTCCCATCTCCAGCCCCAGAGCAGAGTCCAGAGGGGAAGATGCCCTACCCAGACCCTCACACTGTCACACCTGGGCACACCAGAGCACCTGGGGCCCGCTCTGCACAGCTGCCCCACACATGTGTGCTTCCAGGACCCCATCTGTGGGATATGCCCACCTGTAATACCCATCCCCAACAAGGCTCAGACGCCAGCACTGTCCCTGCCTGGGACATGCCCACAGCTCCCCAAGTCCCTTGTTCCCACAGAGGGTCTCTGCAATGTCCTGGCCCTGGGCCCAGGCCAGCGCTGGACCTGAGCAGGAAGTGCCCATCTAAGGGGAAGTGGAGAAAGAGGAGCTTGTCCCCAGGCAGCCACTTGGAGCTAATTGGGCAAAGAGAGGTGTCCTGGGAGGAGGAGGGATGATGGTCCCCTGCCAGCATCTCTGATAAGCCCTGTTTGCCCAGGGCCCGAGGCTCCAGGAAGACATTCAGACTCCTTGGGCTTCCAAGAAGTTAAAATCCACTGAGAAGTGGTTCCTGAGAGCTGTTCATGGCTTTGGTTCCTGTTGGACGTTCCAGGGCATTAGTGAAGGGTTCTGCTTCTGTCTTTCCCAGGGACACTGTGGATCCATCCGAGATGTGTTGTGGGCCAGCTGGGAAAGCATTTCAGGCACCTGCCTTGACTCTTTGCTCTGGAACTTCCCAAGGAGCCGCAGGGCCCACGGGGGAAGATTTTCCTTGGGAGTGTTGCTGCTTTGTGCCCCATGGAGGAGAGAGCAGAGTGTCCCCATGGGGGATTCTTGACCTCATGGACAAGTGCTGTGACGTCTTTGGTGTGCTGAAGTTGGTTTGGACAAGAATTGAGGAAGTGTCCTCAGGGTCCTAATTAGGGAACATTGGCCAGGGAGAGCTCCAGGCTGCCTTGGAGATCAGTGCCAATCAGGGGGATGGCATTGGACGGCTGCTGACCACGTGCCAACGGCCGTGGGAGAATGAGCTGGACACACACAGAGGCTCCCAGTGCCGGCAGATTGGCCCCCAGCTGCAGGGACGCCATGGGAATGTCCCTGCCTCCCTCGGGGCTGTGTCTCAGCCCTGCAGAAACTGTCCCTGCTCTTGTGCCAGCATTTCAGGAAGGATGAGTTTCCCCTCTCCTAGCGACTGCGTCTTCTGCAAAAACAATTGACAAGAGGGTCCTCAGCACAGGAAAGACTCGGAGCTCGTGGAGCACTTCCAGAGGAGGCCACCAAGATGCTCGGGGGACTGGAGCAGCTCTGTGACAGAGACAGGCTGGGATAGTTGGACCTGTTCAGCCTGGAGCAGAAAAGGCCGTGGGGACACCCCAGTGTGACCTTTCAGACTTCAAAGCACCTCCTCGGAAACATGTGGAGAAATGTTTCCGGAGGGCCTTTGTCAAGGGGACAAGGGGAGATTGTTTTCAACTAAAAAAGGGTGGGTTCAGAGCAGAGATAAAAAAATTCTTGATGCTGAGAGTGGTGAAACACTGGCACAGATTTGCCAGCGAGCTGGTGGATGCCCCGTGCCTGGAAACATTCCAGACCACATTGGACGGGGCTCTGAGCATTCTGATGGAGTGAAAGATGTCTCTGCTGCCACCCAGAAGGAGGCCCTGCCCTGTGGTGTCGGCTACCGGAGTGGTCGCTGTGTCTTGTAGGATGCAATTCCCCCAGGGAGCAGAGGGAACACACAGCACCACTGGGAGCAGGAGCATCCTGCCATGGAGACAGGAATATTCTGGATGCAGAGGCTCAGGCTGCCCTGTTTGGCTTCTGTGTAGATGGAGACAAGTGTCAGAAGAGACTGAGAACCAGGAGCCCCCACCGTGTCTCTGAGTCCCCTTGATTCCCTGAGGCCCCACAGTGTCACAGGTTCTCCTTTGGGCCACGAGGTCGCACGGTGTCACAGGATCCCTCTGGTGCCATGAGCCCTTGTGGTGTCACAATGGTCCTTGGTTCCACGAGGCCCCACATTGTTACAGAGTCCCCTTTCTGCTGTGAGGTCCCACATTATGTCAGGGTCGCCTTGGCTCCATGAGGCCCCACATTGTCACAGGCTCCCCCTTTCTGCCATCAGGTCTCACATTGTCCCAGGGTCTCTTTGGTTCTATGAGGCCCTGCAGTGTCACAATGGATCTTTGGTTCCATGAGGCCCCACAGTGTCACAAGGCTCCCTGGGAACCACGAGGCCCTCAGGGATCACAATGGATCCTTGGTTCCATGAGGCCCCACAGCTCCCCAGGGCCTGTGGATTCCACAAGATCCTGGAGTGGCACAGGGTTCCTTTGCTTCCATGTGTCCCCGCGGTGTCACAATGTCCCCACGGTTCCAGGAGGCCCCGCAGTGTCACAGACGAGCAGCACTGGAGTGGGAGCAGCACCAGGGGAGGTTTTGCAGCTGCGCTGGAACAGCAGCAGCAGCAGCAGCCACGGAGCAACAGTGGAACAGTGGTGGAATGCAAGTCCCGTGAGGAGCGGCTGAGGGAGCTGGGGTTGTTTATCCTGGAGAAGAGGAGGCTCAGGGGGGACCTTCTCACTCTCTACAACTCCCTGACAGCAGGGGGCAGCCAGGTGGGGCTCGGTCTCTTCTCCCAGGGACCAGAGACAGGACAAGAGGACACAGCCTTGAGCTGCAGCAGAGGAGGTTTAGGCTGGAGATTAGAAAGAGTTTCTTCACAGCAAGGGTGATTGGGCATTGGAATGGGCTGCCCAGGGAGGTGGTGGAGTCGCCGTCCCTGGAGGTATTCAAGGAAAGACTGGATGTGGCACTTGCTGCCATGGTCTGGTGACAAGGTGGTGTTGGATGATCTCACAGATCTTTTCCAAGCTGGTTAATTCTGGGATTCTGTCATTCAGTGCAGCAGCGGTGGAACCTTGGTGGAAAAAGAGTGGGAAATGGCCCCGCAGCTGTGGAGCAGCACCTGAGATGCCCAAGCTGCGGGACACAGAGCGGGTCTGAGCGCTGTGTCCTGTGGGAGCTGGCCCCACACACCAGAACCATGCCCGTCAGGCTGACCCAGAGCAGGGGGCAGCGGCAGGAATTGCTGCTGGGCTGCGGAAGGCGCGGATCCAGCGCGTTTGATGGTGACTCGGGGGTTGGATCCTGGTTGTTGGTGGCCACCTTTGGTGGTAGCGGGACACTTTCAGTTGATCTGAAGTCGTGAACTCAGGAGAAAGTCAGCACAAAAGGAATCAAGTGGCCTTTTCTGCTGCAGGGAAACGCATCTTGGTAGAGGTTTAATGATTTCTGATGTAGGAAGCAAACGGAGTCAATTTTTGGCCTGTGGTTTTGTTGTAATCCAGGGACAGTTTCCAAAATGATGCAATTTGTGGTGAAAAACCAGGAACGTGCCTCAGCATCGGGATGTTGCACACTGAGTACAGAGCTGTTTGTGGTGGTTATGATCAAGAAAACAATTGGAATTCTTGTCCCTACTTCACTCTTTCTCCCTCTCTCTCTGGGAATGAGTCTCCAACACTCCCTGCAGCTCTGCTTTCCATGATCTGCTCCTCTGGAGTTGGGCTTGGCCAGCTGAGCAGCGGGAAGCAGGAGGATAATGGCCCATTCCAACTGCAGACTTCCTTTTTGTAGCCTCTGGATTTCCAGCATTTAGAAACGGTCATGTTTTAAACTGTCTGACCAAATCCCACAGGTCTGACTTCTGCCCTGGCAGAAAATCCTCCTGTGGCCCTATTTGGGAACGGACCCTTGGAAACACCTCACTGCAGATGAGTTTTGGTTGGTTTTGCTAAGGGATGACAAGAAGATCAGCACAAGGAGGAAGGCTGAGGGAGAGGGAAGGACCAATTCCTTCCTTTTGTCTTCCCATTGTGTCCTGGGTTGCAGTGTATTCTATTACCATCCTCAGGAGCTGTTGAAACCAGGTGGGGCACTGTTTCCTTGCCTCCTTCCCCCAGACTATCTTTCTGTTAATTGCCCATCATTGTCCTGCCGCCTGACTCAGAGATAACTCACTCCGGACTATCTTCTGTTAATGAGCCTAATCAACACTTTGCCTCATGACTCATTACCCCATTGTGAGATGCTCCACCCAGAGGGAGGAACCAAGCATCCCATCCTGGATATAATCTGGGACTCTGACCACCAGAGACAACCCTTCCCACTGGATTTCCAGAGGACAGGAGCTACACAGCCACCATTGGACTTTCTGAGGAAGAGCAGACTCTTTTACTACAGGATCACTGCTTCAGGGGACTGCAGCCACCATTCTACCAGATTGCTACCACCACCGTGCCTAACAGGGTGTCAGGTTGTACCTTGACTCTGTCAGTTTGACAGTGTTTTCTTTTACTTTTTTCTCCCTTTTCTTTAATTTCCATTAAATTGTTATTCTGACTTGGTGCCTCCCACTGGTTTGTTTTCAAACTAGTACACATTGGAAAGTCTCCTGCAGAGGTTGTGCTGCAGCCAGAGACTTGCCGGGCCAAGGGCTGAGGGAAACGATTCAGCTGAGGCACTTGAGGCATCTTGTCCCCGGTTTGTAGCCCTGGATCTGGGAGGGGACTCAGCTGCCCCCCTTGCACCCCACAACCCCCCTGAAATGGGGGATTCCTCCCGCCTCTGCCAGGTGCCCCTTATCCATCCCTAGCCTGGGTGCTCCTAGTCTGAGCTCCCATGGTCATTCCTGGTGGTGGGGAGCAGGAGGGAGGAGTTCAGAGCAAACCTGGGAGGTGCCAGCAGGCTCAGAGATGTGTGGAGGTGACAGTGAGACAGTGATGGGATGTGCAGATGGTCACGGGGACAGGACAACACCTCGGGGATCAACTTCTTGGAGATTTGGGGGAATTTCCTTAGGAAAGCACACACGGACACAGACACACGGACACAGAGCGTAGCTTTGCCAAAAGGGTGTATTGATTAGTCAGGGGCAAATGGCCCTGGGCTCAAAGGGTTCAGGGGATTCCTCCAGGGATGATCATCTCCTCATTCCACTGGTAGGGAAAAGGACACCATAGTCCCCACAACTTGCAATTCTAAAAGACATTCGCAGAAGGTGACCTCTGGTGCCCACTGGGACATGAGAGGGGCCTTGGCCCCAGCCCTCTCCCTGCAGGCACTGCTCACCTAGGCATCCAGAGAGGCAGCCAGGCGCTTCACCCGCAGAAGAGCCTCCAGCTTTTTACACAGAGCAGGCTGGGGACAAAGGCAGCGTTAGAGACACACTGGGGGCACTGGGCTGCACTGGGAGGAAAAGGGAAAGCAAAGGGGTCCTTGGGGAAGGGGCCTGCGGGCAGCAATGGGGTGCAGGAGCTGCTGTGCTCCTGCCCAGCGGCAGTGGGGTCCTGGCCAAGAGGCACAGCTGGGGCAGGGGCTGTGGCCTGGACCATGCGGGGGGTGCTGGGGGGCCTGGGATGGGAATGCAACAGGGGCCCTGGGCAAGGGGTTCCCTGGGAAGGATCCGTGGGGCAGGGGAGGTGTCTGGGGTGTCAGCAGGGCTGCACTGGGCTGTGCTGGGGCAGCATGGGATGGCCTGGGGTGTGGTGGCCGTGCGAGGGGAGGGTCTGACACCGGCAGAACTCCTGGTACCCACCTGAGGCGTCTTCAGGATGTCGACATTGTCTACATCCACCTGCAGAGAGACCAGGAGATCTCGCTGGTCACTGGGATGTCCCCAGTGCCAGCAAGGGATGGGAGGAACCAAAGTGCCCCCCAATTACCAGAGGGGATGCCCTCCAGTCCCAGCCCCCCACTCACCTCCTGGAGATCATCTTGGGTTCCTTCCAGGAGTGCCTGGGAAAGGACAACAAAGGCTTGGTCTGGATTGGACCTTGTGGGGCTGAGGGGGGAACACGGGTGCAGGGAGCAGGGCGGAGGCAAAGGGATGGGAATTCAGGGCCTCCAAGGAGATCTGTTTGGAGCTGGGGGAGACCCAAAGACACTGACCTGGGGTAAACTGAGGAGCCAAGGGACGTGGCTGGGGCCGTGGAAGGGGCACGGTGTAAGGTACAGGGCAGGAGAAAGGAATTGTGGTGTAGGGACATGGGAGTGCAAGGGAGGGGCTTGGTGGGGAAAGAAGAACGGGGATGGGCGAGGACAAAAGCGACAGGACTGAGAGAGGGTTTGGGAGCTGGGGGTGAGTCCAGGAATGGTATCAGGAGACAGCGCTGCAGTGGCCAGGAAGAAAAGCAAAGGACTGGGGGGGGGCATGGAAGGAAAGGGCTTGGGAATGGTCAGTGGGAGGGCATTTGGGGAGGCTGGCTAGGACATAGAGGAGAGAGCCGGGAGGAAATTCCTGAAGGGACACCAAAAGGGTGGGATGAGAGGCCAGAAAGGGCAGGGTGTGGGGACCTGTTTGGCTGGTGCCTCACCTTGGCCTGTGCCGGGAGGCACAGCAGGATGGAGAAGAGCAGGGCCACGCTGAGCACAGCCACCTTCATCTTCCTCTCGCACTGGGCAGCACTGGCTGAGGCTGCACCGGGCCAGGAGCACCTTTATCCCTGCCGGGACTCCTCGCTGCACCCTCCCCGACAGCCCCCAGGCCAAAGCCCGGCTTGGCACAGCCCCCAGCCCTGGCCACAAGCCCGGCCCTGGCACAGAGTCCATCCCACCTGCGGCACGCATCCAGCCCCCTTGCCTGGCATCCCTCCAGCTTCCTGCACGGGGCAGCTGCCCCTGGAATGGCCCAGGCACCTGCGGGGGCCAAGGCCCTGGGGGGGATAGGGAGCCAAAGGCAGCTGGGGACCCTGTGGGGACAACCCCCACTCCACCACAATCCATCCTCCTGCAGCCCCCACAGCCAGATCCCCCATCTCCCGCTGCCCCTTCCCTCCCAGAGCTTTCCCTGTGGGACACGCCAGAGCTGAGCCCAGTCCCAGACCCAATATGTGGGAGAAGAACAGTGTCATGGGCAATGTGATCAACCCCATAACTGGGATCTCCAGTCACTGGAGACACTGGGGAGCACTGGGGAGCACTGGGGGTGGTGATCAGCTGCATACAATGCTGAGGCTTGGGGAATTACTCAGGTGTGGCACTTCCTAAATTCACACCACCTCGTTTTCTTGCATTGCAGGCCTCAAACCAGTCCCATCTCCAGCCCCAGAGCAGAGTCCAGAGGGGAAGATGCCCTACCCAGACCCTCACACTGTCACACCTGGGCACACCAGAGCACCTGGGGCCCGCTCTGCACAGCTGCCCCACACATGTGTGCTTCCAGGACCCCATCTGTGGGATATGCCCAGCTGTACTACCCATCCCCAACAAGGCTCAGACGCCAGCACTGTCCCTGCCTGGGACATGCCCACAGCTCCCCAAGTCCCTTGTTCCCACAGAGGGTCTCTGCAATGTCCTGGCCCTGGGCCCAGGCCAGCGCTGGACCTGAGCAGGAAGTGCCCATCTAAGGGGAAGTGGAGAAAGAGGAGCTTGTCCCCAGGCAGCCACTTGGAGCTAATTGGGCAAAGAGAGGTGTCCTGGGAGGAGGAGGGATGATGGTCCCCTGCCAGCATCTCTGATAAGCCCTGTTTGCCCAGGGCCCGAGGCTCCAGGAAGACATTCAGACTCCTTGGGCTTCCAAGAAGTTAAAATCCACTGAGAAGTGGTTCCTGAGAGCTGTTCATGGCTTTGGTTCCTGTTGGACGTTCCAGGGCATTAGTGAAGGGTTCTGCTTCTGTCTTTCCCAGGGACACTGTGGATCCATCCGAGATGTGTTGTGGGCCAGCTGGGAAAGCATTTCAGGCACCTGCCTTGACTCTTTGCTCTGGAACTTCCCAAGGAGCCGCAGGGCCCACGGGGGAAGATTTTCCTTGGGAGTGTTGCTGCTTTGTGCCCCATGGAGGAGAGAGCAGAGTGTCCCCATGGGGGATTCTTGACCTCATGGACAAGTGCTGTGACGTCTTTGGTGTGCTGAAGTTGGTTTGGACAAGAATTGAGGAAGTGTCCTCAGGGTCCTAATTAGGGAACATTGGCCAGGGAGAGCTCCAGGCTGCCTTGGAGATCAGTGCCAATCAGGGGGATGGCATTGGACGGCTGCTGACCACGTGCCAACGGCCGTGGGAGAATGAGCTGGACACACACAGAGGCTCCCAGTGCCGGCAGATTGGCCCCCAGCTGCAGGGACGCCATGGGAATGTCCCTGCCTCCCTCGGGGCTGTGTCTCAGCCCTGCAGAAACTGTCCCTGCTCTTGTGCCAGCATTTCAGGAAGGATGAGTTTCCCCTCTCCTAGCGACTGCGTCTTCTGCAAAAACAATTGACAAGAGGGTCCTCAGCACAGGAAAGACTCGGAGCTCGTGGAGCACTTCCAGAGGAGGCCACCAAGATGCTCGGGGGACTGGAGCAGCTCTGTGACAGAGACAGGCTGGGATAGTTGGACCTGTTCAGCCTGGAGCAGAAAAGGCCGTGGGGACACCCCAGTGTGACCTTTCAGACTTCAAAGCACCTCCTCGGAAACATGTGGAGAAATGTTTCCGGAGGGCCTTTGTCAAGGGGACAAGGGGAGATTGTTTTCAACTAAAAAAGGGTGGGTTCAGAGCAGAGATAAAAAAATTCTTGATGCTGAGAGTGGTGAAACACTGGCACAGATTTGCCAGCGAGCTGGTGGATGCCCCGTGCCTGGAAACATTCCAGACCACATTGGACGGGGCTCTGAGCATTCTGATGGAGTGAAAGATGTCTCTGCTGCCACCCAGAAGGAGGCCCTGCCCTGTGGTGTCGGCTACCGGAGTGGTCGCTGTGTCTTGTAGGATGCAATTCCCCCAGGGAGCAGAGGGAACACACAGCACCACTGGGAGCAGGAGCATCCTGCCATGGAGACAGGAATATTCTGGATGCAGAGGCTCAGGCTGCCCTGTTTGGCTTCTGTGTAGATGGAGACAAGTGTCAGAAGAGACTGAGAACCAGGAGCCCCCACCGTGTCTCTGAGTCCCCTTGATTCCCTGAGGCCCCACAGTGTCACAGGTTCTCCTTTGGGCCACGAGGTCGCACGGTGTCACAGGATCCCTCTGGTGCCATGAGCCCTTGTGGTGTCACAATGGTCCTTGGTTCCACGAGGCCCCACATTGTTACAGAGTCCCCTTTCTGCTGTGAGGTCCCACATTATGTCAGGGTCGCCTTGGCTCCATGAGGCCCCACATTGTCACAGGCTCCCCCTTTCTGCCATCAGGTCTCACATTGTCCCAGGGTCTCTTTGGTTCTATGAGGCCCTGCAGTGTCACAATGGATCTTTGGTTCCATGAGGCCCCACAGTGTCACAAGGCTCCCTGGGAACCACGAGGCCCTCAGGGATCACAATGGATCCTTGGTTCCATGAGGCCCCACAGCTCCCCAGGGCCTGTGGATTCCACAAGATCCTGGAGTGGCACAGGGTTCCTTTGCTTCCATGTGTCCCCGCGGTGTCACAATGTCCCCACGGTTCCAGGAGGCCCCGCAGTGTCACAGACGAGCAGCACTGGAGTGGGAGCAGCACCAGGGGAGGTTTTGCAGCTGCGCTGGAACAGCAGCAGCAGCAGCAGCCACGGAGCAACAGTGGAACAGTGGTGGAATGCAAGTCCCGTGAGGAGCGGCTGAGGGAGCTGGGGTTGTTTATCCTGGAGAAGAGGAGGCTCAGGGGGGACCTTCTCACTCTCTACAACTCCCTGACAGCAGGGGGCAGCCAGGTGGGGCTCGGTCTCTTCTCCCAGGGACCAGAGACAGGACAAGAGGACACAGCCTTGAGCTGCAGCAGAGGAGGTTTAGGCTGGAGATTAGAAAGAGTTTCTTCACAGCAAGGGTGATTGGGCATTGGAATGGGCTGCCCAGGGAGGTGGTGGAGTCGCCGTCCCTGGAGGTATTCAAGGAAAGACTGGATGTGGCACTTGCTGCCATGGTCTGGTGACAAGGTGGTGTTGGATGATCTCACAGATCTTTTCCAAGCTGGTTAATTCTGGGATTCTGTCATTCAGTGCAGCAGCGGTGGAACCTTGGTGGAAAAAGAGTGGGAAATGGCCCCGCAGCTGTGGAGCAGCACCTGAGATGCCCAAGCTGCGGGACACAGAGCGGGTCTGAGCGCTGTGTCCTGTGGGAGCTGGCCCCACACACCAGAACCATGCCCGTCAGGCTGACCCAGAGCAGGGGGCAGCGGCAGGAATTGCTGCTGGGCTGCGGAAGGCGCGGATCCAGCGCGTTTGATGGTGACTCGGGGGTTGGATCCTGGTTGTTGGTGGCCACCTTTGGTGGTAGCGGGACACTTTCAGTTGATCTGAAGTCGTGAACTCAGGAGAAAGTCAGCACAAAAGGAATCAAGTGGCCTTTTCTGCTGCAGGGAAACGCATCTTGGTAGAGGTTTAATGATTTCTGATGTAGGAAGCAAACGGAGTCAATTTTTGGCCTGTGGTTTTGTTGTAATCCAGGGACAGTTTCCAAAATGATGCAATTTGTGGTGAAAAACCAGGAACGTGCCTCAGCATCGGGATGTTGCACACTGAGTACAGAGCTGTTTGTGGTGGTTATGATCAAGAAAACAATTGGAATTCTTGTCCCTACTTCACTCTTTCTCCCTCTCTCTCTGGGAATGAGTCTCCAACACTCCCTGCAGCTCTGCTTTCCATGATCTGCTCCTCTGGAGTTGGGCTTGGCCAGCTGAGCAGCGGGAAGCAGGAGGATAATGGCCCATTCCAACTGCAGACTTCCTTTTTGTAGCCTCTGGATTTCCAGCATTTAGAAACGGTCATGTTTTAAACTGTCTGACCAAATCCCACAGGTCTCACTTCTGCCCTGGCAGAAAATCCTCCTGTGGCCCTATTTGGGAACGGACCCTTGGAAACACCTCACTGCAGATGAGTTTTGGTTGGTTTTGCTAAGGGATGACAAGAAGATCAGCACAAGGAGGAAGGCTGAGGGAGAGGGAAGGACCAATTCCTTCCTTTTGTCTTCCCATTGTGTCCTGGGTTGCAGTGTATTCTATTACCATCCTCAGGAGCTGTTGAAACCAGGTGGGGCACTGTTTCCTTGCCTCCTTCCCCCAGACTATCTTTCTGTTAATTGCCCATCATTGTCCTGCCGCCTGACTCAGAGATAACTCACTCCGGACTATCTTCTGTTAATGAGCCTAATCAACACTTTGCCTCATGACTCATTACCCCATTGTGAGATGCTCCACCCAGAGGGAGGAACCAAGCATCCCATCCTGGATATAATCTGGGACTCTGACCACCAGAGACAACCCTTCCCACTGGATTTCCAGAGGACAGGAGCTACACAGCCACCATTGGACTTTCTGAGGAAGAGCAGACTCTTTTACTACAGGATCACTGCTTCAGGGGACTGCAGCCACCATTCTACCAGATTGCTACCACCACCGTGCCTAACAGGGTGTCAGGTTGTACCTTGACTCTGTCAGTTTGACAGTGTTTTCTTTTACTTTTTTCTCCCTTTTCTTTAATTTCCATTAAATTGTTATTCTGACTTGGTGCCTCCCACTGGTTTGTTTTCAAACTAGTACACATTGGAAAGTCTCCTGCAGAGGTTGTGCTGCAGCCAGAGACTTGCCGGGCCAAGGGCTGAGGGAAACGATTCAGCTGAGGCACTTGAGGCATCTTGTCCCCGGTTTGTAGCCCTGGATCTGGGAGGGGACTCAGCTGCCCCCCTTGCACCCCACAACCCCCCTGAAATGGGGGATTCCTCCCGCCTCTGCCAGGTGCCCCTTATCCATCCCTAGCCTGGGTGCTCCTAGTCTGAGCTCCCATGGTCATTCCTGGTGGTGGGGAGCAGGAGGGAGGAGTTCAGAGCAAACCTGGGAGGTGCCAGCAGGCTCAGAGATGTGTGGAGGTGACAGTGAGACAGTGATGGGATGTGCAGATGGTCACGGGGACAGGACAACACCTCGGGGATCAACTTCTTGGAGATTTGGGGGAATTTCCTTAGGAAAGCACACACGGACACAGACACACGGACACAGAGCGTAGCTTTGCCAAAAGGGTGTATTGATTAGTCAGGGGCAAATGGCCCTGGGCTCAAAGGGTTCAGGGGATTCCTCCAGGGATGATCATCTCCTCATTCCACTGGTAGGGAAAAGGACACCATAGTCCCCACAACTTGCAATTCTAAAAGACATTCGCAGAAGGTGACCTCTGGTGCCCACTGGGACATGAGAGGGGCCTTGGCCCCAGCCCTCTCCCTGCAGGCACTGCTCACCTAGGCATCCAGAGAGGCAGCCAGGCGCTTCACCCGCAGAAGAGCCTCCAGCTTTTTACACAGAGCAGGCTGGGGACAAAGGCAGCGTTAGAGACACACTGGGGGCACTGGGCTGCACTGGGAGGAAAAGGGAAAGCAAAGGGGTCCTTGGGGAAGGGGCCTGCGGGCAGCAATGGGGTGCAGGAGCTGCTGTGCTCCTGCCCAGCGGCAGTGGGGTCCTGGCCAAGAGGCACAGCTGGGGCAGGGGCTGTGGCCTGGACCATGCGGGGGGTGCTGGGGGGCCTGGGATGGGAATGCAACAGGGGCCCTGGGCAAGGGGTTCCCTGGGAAGGATCCGTGGGGCAGGGGAGGTGTCTGGGGTGTCAGCAGGGCTGCACTGGGCTGTGCTGGGGCAGCATGGGATGGCCTGGGGTGTGGTGGCCGTGCGAGGGGAGGGTCTGACACCGGCAGAACTCCTGGTACCCACCTGAGGCGTCTTCAGGATGTCGACATTGTCTACATCCACCTGCAGAGAGACCAGGAGATCTCGCTGGTCACTGGGATGTCCCCAGTGCCAGCAAGGGATGGGAGGAACCAAAGTGCCCCCCAATTACCAGAGGGGATGCCCTCCAGTCCCAGCCCCCCACTCACCTCCTGGAGATCATCTTGGGTTCCTTCCAGGAGTGCCTGGGAAAGGACAACAAAGGCTTGGTCTGGATTGGACCTTGTGGGGCTGAGGGGGGAACACGGGTGCAGGGAGCAGGGCGGAGGCAAAGGGATGGGAATTCAGGGCCTCCAAGGAGATCTGTTTGGAGCTGGGGGAGACCCAAAGACACTGACCTGGGGTAAACTGAGGAGCCAAGGGACGTGGCTGGGGCCGTGGAAGGGGCACGGTGTAAGGTACAGGGCAGGAGAAAGGAATTGTGGTGTAGGGACATGGGAGTGCAAGGGAGGGGCTTGGTGGGGAAAGAAGAACGGGGATGGGCGAGGACAAAAGCGACAGGACTGAGAGAGGGTTTGGGAGCTGGGGGTGAGTCCAGGAATGGTATCAGGAGACAGCGCTGCAGTGGCCAGGAAGAAAAGCAAAGGACTGGGGGGGGGCATGGAAGGAAAGGGCTTGGGAATGGTCAGTGGGAGGGCATTTGGGGAGGCTGGCTAGGACATAGAGGAGAGAGCCGGGAGGAAATTCCTGAAGGGACACCAAAAGGGTGGGATGAGAGGCCAGAAAGGGCAGGGTGTGGGGACCTGTTTGGCTGGTGCCTCACCTTGGCCTGTGCCGGGAGGCACAGCAGGATGGAGAAGAGCAGGGCCACGCTGAGCACAGCCACCTTCATCTTCCTCTCGCACTGGGCAGCACTGGCTGAGGCTGCACCGGGCCAGGAGCACCTTTATCCCTGCCGGGACTCCTCGCTGCACCCTCCCCGACAGCCCCCAGGCCAAAGCCCGGCTTGGCACAGCCCCCAGCCCTGGCCACAAGCCCGGCCCTGGCACAGAGTCCATCCCACCTGCGGCACGCATCCAGCCCCCTTGCCTGGCATCCCTCCAGCTTCCTGCACGGGGCAGCTGCCCCTGGAATGGCCCAGGCACCTGCGGGGGCCAAGGCCCTGGGGGGGATAGGGAGCCAAAGGCAGCTGGGGACCCTGTGGGGACAACCCCCACTCCACCACAATCCATCCTCCTGCAGCCCCCACAGCCAGATCCCCCATCTCCCGCTGCCCCTTCCCTCCCAGAGCTTTCCCTGTGGGACAGCCCAGAGCTGAGCCCAGTCCCAGACCCAATATGTGGGAGAAGAACAGTGTCATGGGCAATGTGATCAACCTCATAACTGGGATCTCCAGTCACTAGAGACACTGGGGAGCACTGGGGAGCACTGGGGGTGGTGATCAGCTGCATACAATGCTGAGGCTTGGGGAATTACTCAGGTGTGGCACTTCCTAAATTCACACCACCTCGTTTTCTTGCATTGCAGGCCTCAAACCAGTCCCATCTCCAGCCCCAGAGCAGAGTCCAGAGGGGAAGATGCCCTACCCAGACCCTCACACTGTCACACCTGGGCACACCAGAGCACCTGGGGCCCGCTCTGCACAGCTGCCCCACACATGTGTGCTTCCAGGACCCCATCTGTGGGATATGCCCAGCTGTACTACCCATCCCCAACAAGGCTCAGACGCCAGCACTGTCCCTGCCTGGGACATGCCCACAGCTCCCCAAGTCCCTTGTTCCCACAGAGGGTCTCTGCAATGTCCTGGCCCTGGGCCCAGGCCAGCGCTGGACCTGAGCAGGAAGTGCCCATCCAAGGGGAAGTGGAGAAAGAGGAGCTTGTCCCCAGGCAGCCACTTGGAGCTAATTGGGCAAAGAGAGGTGTCCTGGGAGGAGGAGCGATGATGGTCCCCTGCCAGCATCTCTGATAAGCCCTGTTTGCCCAGGGCCCGAGGCTCCAGGAAGACATTCAGACTCCTTGGGCTTCCAAGAAGTTAAAATCCACTGAGAAGTGGTTCCTGAGAGCTGTTCATGGCTTTGGTTCCTGTTGGACGTTCCAGGGCATTAGTGAAGGGTTCTGCTTCTGTCTTTCCCAGGGACACTGTGGATCCATCCGAGATGTGTTGTGGGCCAGCTGGGAAAGCATTTCAGGCGCCTGCCTTGACTCTTTGCTCTGGAACTTCCCAAGGAGCCGCAGGGCCCACGGGGGAAGATTTTCCTTGGGAGTGTTGCTGCTTTGTGCCCCATGGAGGAGAGAGCAGAGTGTCCCCATGGGGGATTCTTGACCTCATGGACAAGTGCTGTGACGTCTTTGGTGTGCTGAAGTTGGTTTGGACAAGAATTGAGGAAGTGTCCTCAGGGTCCTAATTAGGGAACATTGGCCCAGGAGAGCTCCAGGCTGCCTTGGAGATCAGTGCCAATCAGGGGGATGGCATTGGACGCTGGCCGCTGACCACGTGCCAACGGCCGTGGGAGAATGAGCTGGACACACACAGAGGCTCCCAGTGCCGGCAGATTGGCCCCCAGCTGCAGGGACGCCATGGGAATGTCCCTGCCTCCCTCGGGGCTGTGTCTCAGCCCTGCAGAAACTGTCCCTGCTCTTGTGCCAGCATTTCAGGAAGGATGAGTTTCCCCTCTCCTAGCGACTGCGTCTTCTGTAAAAACAATTGACAAGAGGGTCCTCAGCACAGGAAAGACTCGGAGCTCGTGGAGCACTTCCAGAGGAGGCCACCAAGATGCTCGGGGGACTGGAGCAGCTCTGTGACAGAGACAGGCTGGGATAGTTGGACCTGTTCAGCCTGGAGCAGAAAAGGCCGTGGGGACACCCCAGTGTGACCTTTCAGACTTCAAAGCACCTCCTCGGAAACATGTGGAGAAATGTTTCCGGAGGGCCTTTGTCAAGGGGACAAGGGGAGATTGTTTTCAACTAAAAAAGGGTGGGTTCAGAGCAGAGATAAAAAAATTCTTGATGCTGAGAGTGGTGAAACACTGGCACAGATTTGCCAGCGAGCTGGTGGATGCCCCGTGCCTGGAAACATTCCAGACCACATTGGACGGGGCTCTGAGCATTCTGATGGAGTGAAAGATGTCTCTGCTGCCACCCAGAAGGAGGCCCTGCCCTGTGGTGTCGGCTACCGGAGTGGTCGCTGTGTCTTGTAGGATGCAATTCCCCCAGGGAGCAGAGGGAACACACAGCACCACTGGGAGCAGGAGCATCCTGCCATGGAGACGGGAATATTCTGGATGCAGAGGCTCAGGCTGCCCTGTTTGGCTTCTGTGTAGATGGAGACAAGTGTCAGAAGAGACTGAGAACCAGGAGCCCCCACCGTGTCTCTGAGTCCCCTTGATTCCCTGAGGCCCCACAGTGTCACAGGTTCTCCTTTGGGCCACGAGGTCGCACGGTGTCACAGGATCCCTCTGGTGCCATGAGCCCTTGTGGTGTCACAATGGTCCTTGGTTCCACGAGGCCCCACATTGTTACAGAGTCCCCTTTCTGCTGTGAGGTCCCACATTATGTCAGGGTCGCCTTGGCTCCATGAGGCCCCACATTGTCACAGGCTCCCCCTTTCTGCCATCAGGTCTCACATTGTCCCAGGGTCTCTTTGGTTCTATGAGGCCCTGCAGTGTCACAATGGATCTTTGGTTCCATGAGGCCCCACAGTGTCACAAGGCTCCCTGGGAACCACGAGGCCCTCAGGGATCACAATGGATCCTTGGTTCCATGAGGCCCCACAGCTCCCCAGGGCCTGTGGATTCCACAAGATCCTGGAGTGGCACAGGGTTCCTTTGCTTCCATGTGTCCCCGCGGTGTCACAATGTCCCCACGGTTCCAGGAGGCCCCGCAGTGTCACAGACGAGCAGCACTGGAGTGGGAGCAGCACCAGGGGAGGTTTTGCAGCTGCGCTGGAACAGCAGCAGCAGCAGCAGCCACGGAGCAACAGTGGAACAGTGGTGGAATGCAAGTCCCGTGAGGAGCGGCTGAGGGAGCTGGGGTTGTTTATCCTGGAGAAGAGGAGGCTCAGGGGGGACCTTCTCACTCTCTACAACTCCCTGACAGCAGGGGGCAGCCAGGTGGGGCTCGGTCTCTTCTCCCAGGGACCAGAGACAGGACAAGAGGACACAGCCTTGAGCTGCAGCAGAGGAGGTTTAGGCTGGAGATTAGAAAGAGTTTCTTCACAGCAAGGGTGATTGGGCATTGGAATGGGCTGCCCAGGGAGGTGGTGGAGTCGCCGTCCCTGGAGGTATTCAAGGAAAGACTGGATGTGGCACTTGCTGCCATGGTCTGGTGACAAGGTGGTGTTGGATGATCTCACAGATCTTTTCCAAGCTGGTTA
The DNA here is from genome assembly GCF_020740725.1 of Corvus hawaiiensis. Lineage (NCBI taxonomy): Eukaryota > Metazoa > Chordata > Aves > Passeriformes > Corvidae > Corvus > Corvus hawaiiensis. The sequence goes on along the minus strand of NW_025963366.1, from coordinate 540,959 downwards.
ATTCTGGGATTCTGTCATTCAGTGCAGCAGCGGTGGAACCTTGGTGGAAAAAGAGTGGGAAATGGCCCCGCAGCTGTGGAGCAGCACCTGAGATGCCCAAGCTGCGGGACACAGAGCGGGTCTGAGCGCTGTGTCCTGTGGGAGCTGGCCCCACACACCAGAACCATGCCCGTCAGGCTGACCCAGAGCAGGGGGCAGCGGCAGGAATTGCTGCTGGGCTGCGGAAGGCGCGGATCCAGCGCGTTTGATGGTGACTCGGGGGTTGGATCCTGGTTGTTGGTGGCCACCTTTGGTGGTAGCGGGACACTTTCAGTTGATCTGAAGTCGTGAACTCAGGAGAAAGTCAGCACAAAAGGAATCAAGTGGCCTTTTCTGCTGCAGGGAAACGCATCTTGGTAGAGGTTTAATGATTTCTGATGTAGGAAGCAAACGGAGTCAATTTTTGGCCTGTGGTTTTGTTGTAATCCAGGGACAGTTTCCAAAATGATGCAATTTGTGGTGAAAAACCAGGAACGTGCCTCAGCATCGGGATGTTGCACACTGAGTACAGAGCTGTTTGTGGTGGTTATGATCAAGAAAACAATTGGAATTCTTGTCCCTACTTCACTCTTTCTCCCTCTCTCTCTGGGAATGAGTCTCCAACACTCCCTGCAGCTCTGCTTTCCATGATCTGCTCCTCTGGAGTTGGGCTTGGCCAGCTGAGCAGCGGGAAGCAGGAGGATAATGGCCCATTCCAACTGCAGACTTCCTTTTTGTAGCCTCTGGATTTCCAGCATTTAGAAACGGTCATGTTTTAAACTGTCTGACCAAATCCCACAGGTCTGACTTCTGCCCTGGCAGAAAATCCTCCTGTGGCCCTATTTGGGAACGGACCCTTGGAAACACCTCACTGCAGATGAGTTTTGGTTGGTTTTGCTAAGGGATGACAAGAAGATCAGCACAAGGAGGAAGGCTGAGGGAGAGGGAAGGACCAATTCCTTCCTTTTGTCTTCCCATTGTGTCCTGGGTTGCAGTGTATTCTATTACCATCCTCAGGAGCTGTTGAAACCAGGTGGGGCACTGTTTCCTTGCCTCCTTCCCCCAGACTATCTTTCTGTTAATTGCCCATCATTGTCCTGCCGCCTGACTCAGAGATAACTCACTCCGGACTATCTTCTGTTAATGAGCCTAATCAACACTTTGCCTCATGACTCATTACCCCATTGTGAGATGCTCCACCCAGAGGGAGGAACCAAGCATCCCATCCTGGATATAATCTGGGACTCTGACCACCAGAGACAACCCTTCCCACTGGATTTCCAGAGGACAGGAGCTACACAGCCACCATTGGACTTTCTGAGGAAGAGCAGACTCTTTTACTACAGGATCACTGCTTCAGGGGACTGCAGCCACCATTCTACCAGATTGCTACCACCACCGTGCCTAACAGGGTGTCAGGTTGTACCTTGACTCTGTCAGTTTGACAGTGTTTTCTTTTACTTTTTTCTCCCTTTTCTTTAATTTCCATTAAATTGTTATTCTGACTTGGTGCCTCCCACTGGTTTGTTTTCAAACTAGTACACATTGGAAAGTCTCCTGCAGAGGTTGTGCTGCAGCCAGAGACTTGCCGGGCCAAGGGCTGAGGGAAACGATTCAGCTGAGGCACTTGAGGCATCTTGTCCCCGGTTTGTAGCCCTGGATCTGGGAGGGGACTCAGCTGCCCCCCTTGCACCCCACAACCCCCCTGAAATGGGGGATTCCTCCCGCCTCTGCCAGGTGCCCCTTATCCATCCCTAGCCTGGGTGCTCCTAGTCTGAGCTCCCATGGTCATTCCTGGTGGTGGGGAGCAGGAGGGAGGAGTTCAGAGCAAACCTGGGAGGTGCCAGCAGGCTCAGAGATGTGTGGAGGTGACAGTGAGACAGTGATGGGATGTGCAGATGGTCACGGGGACAGGACAACACCTCGGGGATCAACTTCTTGGAGATTTGGGGGAATTTCCTTAGGAAAGCACACACGGACACAGACACACGGACACAGAGCGTAGCTTTGCCAAAAGGGTGTATTGATTAGTCAGGGGCAAATGGCCCTGGGCTCAAAGGGTTCAGGGGATTCCTCCAGGGATGATCATCTCCTCATTCCACTGGTAGGGAAAAGGACACCATAGTCCCCACAACTTGCAATTCTAAAAGACATTCGCAGAAGGTGACCTCTGGTGCCCACTGGGACATGAGAGGGGCCTTGGCCCCAGCCCTCTCCCTGCAGGCACTGCTCACCTAGGCATCCAGAGAGGCAGCCAGGCGCTTCACCCGCAGAAGAGCCTCCAGCTTTTTACACAGAGCAGGCTGGGGACAAAGGCAGCGTTAGAGACACACTGGGGGCACTGGGCTGCACTGGGAGGAAAAGGGAAAGCAAAGGGGTCCTTGGGGAAGGGGCCTGCGGGCAGCAATGGGGTGCAGGAGCTGCTGTGCTCCTGCCCAGCGGCAGTGGGGTCCTGGCCAAGAGGCACAGCTGGGGCAGGGGCTGTGGCCTGGACCATGCGGGGGGTGCTGGGGGGCCTGGGATGGGAATGCAACAGGGGCCCTGGGCAAGGGGTTCCCTGGGAAGGATCCGTGGGGCAGGGGAGGTGTCTGGGGTGTCAGCAGGGCTGCACTGGGCTGTGCTGGGGCAGCATGGGATGGCCTGGGGTGTGGTGGCCGTGCGAGGGGAGGGTCTGACACCGGCAGAACTCCTGGTACCCACCTGAGGCGTCTTCAGGATGTCGACATTGTCTACATCCACCTGCAGAGAGACCAGGAGATCTCGCTGGTCACTGGGATGTCCCCAGTGCCAGCAAGGGATGGGAGGAACCAAAGTGCCCCCCAATTACCAGAGGGGATGCCCTCCAGTCCCAGCCCCCCACTCACCTCCTGGAGATCATCTTGGGTTCCTTCCAGGAGTGCCTGGGAAAGGACAACAAAGGCTTGGTCTGGATTGGACCTTGTGGGGCTGAGGGGGGAACACGGGTGCAGGGAGCAGGGCGGAGGCAAAGGGATGGGAATTCAGGGCCTCCAAGGAGATCTGTTTGGAGCTGGGGGAGACCCAAAGACACTGACCTGGGGTAAACTGAGGAGCCAAGGGACGTGGCTGGGGCCGTGGAAGGGGCACGGTGTAAGGTACAGGGCAGGAGAAAGGAATTGTGGTGTAGGGACATGGGAGTGCAAGGGAGGGGCTTGGTGGGGAAAGAAGAACGGGGATGGGCGAGGACAAAAGCGACAGGACTGAGAGAGGGTTTGGGAGCTGGGGGTGAGTCCAGGAATGGTATCAGGAGACAGCGCTGCAGTGGCCAGGAAGAAAAGCAAAGGACTGGGGGGGGGCATGGAAGGAAAGGGCTTGGGAATGGTCAGTGGGAGGGCATTTGGGGAGGCTGGCTAGGACATAGAGGAGAGAGCCGGGAGGAAATTCCTGAAGGGACACCAAAAGGGTGGGATGAGAGGCCAGAAAGGGCAGGGTGTGGGGACCTGTTTGGCTGGTGCCTCACCTTGGCCTGTGCCGGGAGGCACAGCAGGATGGAGAAGAGCAGGGCCACGCTGAGCACAGCCACCTTCATCTTCCTCTCGCACTGGGCAGCACTGGCTGAGGCTGCACCGGGCCAGGAGCACCTTTATCCCTGCCGGGACTCCTCGCTGCACCCTCCCCGACAGCCCCCAGGCCAAAGCCCGGCTTGGCACAGCCCCCAGCCCTGGCCACAAGCCCGGCCCTGGCACAGAGTCCATCCCACCTGCGGCACGCATCCAGCCCCCTTGCCTGGCATCCCTCCAGCTTCCTGCACGGGGCAGCTGCCCCTGGAATGGCCCAGGCACCTGCGGGGGCCAAGGCCCTGGGGGGGATAGGGAGCCAAAGGCAGCTGGGGACCCTGTGGGGACAACCCCCACTCCACCACAATCCATCCTCCTGCAGCCCCCACAGCCAGATCCCCCATCTCCCGCTGCCCCTTCCCTCCCAGAGCTTTCCCTGTGGGACAGCCCAGAGCTGAGCCCAGTCCCAGACCCAATATGTGGGAGAAGAACAGTGTCATGGGCAATGTGATCAACCTCATAACTGGGATCTCCAGTCACTAGAGACACTGGGGAGCACTGGGGAGCACTGGGGGTGGTGATCAGCTGCATACAATGCTGAGGCTTGGGGAATTACTCAGGTGTGGCACTTCCTAAATTCACACCACCTCGTTTTCTTGCATTGCAGGCCTCAAACCAGTCCCATCTCCAGCCCCAGAGCAGAGTCCAGAGGGGAAGATGCCCTACCCAGACCCTCACACTGTCACACCTGGGCACACCAGAGCACCTGGGGCCCGCTCTGCACAGCTGCCCCACACATGTGTGCTTCCAGGACCCCATCTGTGGGATATGCCCACCTGTAATACCCATCCCCAACAAGGCTCAGACGCCAGCACTGTCCCTGCCTGGGACATGCCCACAGCTCCCCAAGTCCCTTGTTCCCACAGAGGGTCTCTGCAATGTCCTGGCCCTGGGCCCAGGCCAGCGCTGGACCTGAGCAGGAAGTGCCCATCCAAGGGGAAGTGGAGAAAGAGGAGCTTGTCCCCAGGCAGCCACTTGGAGCTAATTGGGCAAAGAGAGGTGTCCTGGGAGGAGGAGGGATGATGGTCCCCTGCCAGCATCTCTGATAAGCCCTGTTTGCCCAGGGCCCGAGGCTCCAGGAAGACATTCAGACTCCTTGGGCTTCCAAGAAGTTAAAATCCACTGAGAAGTGGTTCCTGAGAGCTGTTCATGGCTTTGGTTCCTGTTGGACGTTCCAGGGCATTAGTGAAGGGTTCTGCTTCTGTCTTTCCCAGGGACACTGTGGATCCATCCGAGATGTGTTGTGGGCCAGCTGGGAAAGCATTTCAGGCGCCTGCCTTGACTCTTTGCTCTGGAACTTCCCAAGGAGCCGCAGGGCCCACGGGGGAAGATTTTCCTTGGGAGTGTTGCTGCTTTGTGCCCCATGGAGGAGAGAGCAGAGTGTCCCCATGGGGGATTCTTGACCTCATGGACAAGTGCTGTGACGTCTTTGGTGTGCTGAAGTTGGTTTGGACAAGAATTGAGGAAGTGTCCTCAGGGTCCTAATTAGGGAACATTGGCCCAGGAGAGCTCCAGGCTGCCTTGGAGATCAGTGCCAATCAGGGGGATGGCATTGGACGCTGGCCGCTGACCACGTGCCAACGGCCGTGGGAGAATGAGCTGGACACACACAGAGGCTCCCAGTGCCGGCAGATTGGCCCCCAGCTGCAGGGACGCCATGGGAATGTCCCTGCCTCCCTCGGGGCTGTGTCTCAGCCCTGCAGAAACTGTCCCTGCTCTTGTGCCAGCATTTCAGGAAGGATGAGTTTCCCCTCTCCTAGCGACTGCGTCTTCTGTAAAAACAATTGACAAGAGGGTCCTCAGCACAGGAAAGACTCGGAGCTCGTGGAGCACTTCCAGAGGAGGCCACCAAGATGCTCGGGGGACTGGAGCAGCTCTGTGACAGAGACAGGCTGGGATAGTTGGACCTGTTCAGCCTGGAGCAGAAAAGGCCGTGGGGACACCCCAGTGTGACCTTTCAGACTTCAAAGCACCTCCTCGGAAACATGTGGAGAAATGTTTCCGGAGGGCCTTTGTCAAGGGGACAAGGGGAGATTGTTTTCAACTAAAAAAGGGTGGGTTCAGAGCAGAGATAAAAAAATTCTTGATGCTGAGAGTGGTGAAACACTGGCACAGATTTGCCAGCGAGCTGGTGGATGCCCCGTGCCTGGAAACATTCCAGACCTCATTGGACGGGGCTCTGAGCATTCTGATGGAGTGAAAGATGTCTCTGCTGCCACCCAGAAGGAGGCCCTGCCCTGTGGTGTCGGCTACCGGAGTGGTCGCTGTGTCTTGTAGGATGCAATTCCCCCAGGGAGCAGAGGGAACACACAGCACCACTGGGAGCAGGAGCATCCTGCCATGGAGACAGGAATATTCTGGATGCAGAGGCTCAGGCTGCCCTGTTTGGCTTCTGTGTAGATGGAGACAAGTGTCAGAAGAGACTGAGAACCAGGAGCCCCCACCGTGTCTCTGAGTCCCCTTGATTCCCTGAGGCCCCACAGTGTCACAGGTTCTCCTTTGGGCCACGAGGTCGCACGGTGTCACAGGATCCCTCTGGTGCCATGAGCCCTTGTGGTGTCACAATGGTCCTTGGTTCCACGAGGCCCCACATTGTTACAGAGTCCCCTTTCTGCTGTGAGGTCCCACATTATGTCAGGGTCGCCTTGGCTCCATGAGGCCCCACATTGTCACAGGCTCCCCCTTTCTGCCATCAGGTCTCACATTGTCCCAGGGTCTCTTTGGTTCTATGAGGCCCTGCAGTGTCACAATGGATCTTTGGTTCCATGAGGCCCCACAGTGTCACAAGGCTCCCTGGGAACCACGAGGCCCTCAGGGATCACAATGGATCCTTGGTTCCATGAGGCCCCACAGCTCCCCAGGGCCTGTGGATTCCACAAGATCCTGGAGTGGCACAGGGTTCCTTTGCTTCCATGTGTCCCCGCGGTGTCACAATGTCCCCACGGTTCCAGGAGGCCCCGCAGTGTCACAGACGAGCAGCACTGGAGTGGGAGCAGCACCAGGGGAGGTTTTGCAGCTGCGCTGGAACAGCAGCAGCAGCAGCAGCCACGGAGCAACAGTGGAACAGCGGTGGAATGCAAGTCCCGTGAGCAGCAGCTGAGGGAGCTGGGGTTGTTTATCCTGGAGAAGAGGAGGCTCAGGGGGGACCTTCTCACTCTCTACAACTCCCTGACAGCAGGGGGCAGCCAGGTGGGGCTCGGTCTCTTCTCCCAGGGACCAGAGACAGGACAAGAGGACACAGCCTTGAGCTGCAGCAGAGGAGGTTTAGGCTGGAGATTAGAAAGAGTTTCTTCACAGCAAGGGTGATTGGGCATTGGAATGGGCTGCCCAGGGAGGTGGTGGAGTCGCCGTCCCTGGAGGTATTCAAGGAAAGACTGGATGTGGCACTTGCTGCCATGGTCTGGTGACAAGGTGGTGTTGGATGATCTCACAGATCTTTTCCAAGCTGGTTAATTCTGGGATTCTGTCATTCAGTGCAGCAGCGGTGGAACCTTGGTGGAAAAAGAGTGGGAAATGGCCCCGCAGCTGTGGAGCAGCACCTGAGATGCCCAAGCTGCGGGACACAGAGCGGGTCTGAGCGCTGTGTCCTGTGGGAGCTGGCCCCACACACCAGAACCATGCCCGTCAGGCTGACCCAGAGCAGGGGGCAGCGGCAGGAATTGCTGCTGGGCTGCGGAAGGCGCGGATCCAGCGCGTTTGATGGTGACTCGGGGGTTGGATCCTGGTTGTTGGTGGCCACCTTTGGTGGTAGCGGGACACTTTCAGTTGATCTGAAGTCGTGAACTCAGGAGAAAGTCAGCACAAAAGGAATCAAGTGGCCTTTTCTGCTGCAGGGAAACGCATCTTGGTAGAGGTTTAATGATTTCTGATGTAGGAAGCAAACGGAGTCAATTTTTGGCCTGTGGTTTTGTTGTAATCCAGGGACAGTTTCCAAAATGATGCAATTTGTGGTGAAAAACCAGGAACGTGCCTCAGCATCGGGATGTTGCACACTGAGTACAGAGCTGTTTGTGGTGGTTATGATCAAGAAAACAATTGGAATTCTTGTCCCTACTTCACTCTTTCTCCCTCTCTCTCTGGGAATGAGTCTCCAACACTCCCTGCAGCTCTGCTTTCCATGATCTGCTCCTCTGGAGTTGGGCTTGGCCAGCTGAGCAGCGGGAAGCAGGAGGATAATGGCCCATTCCAACTGCAGACTTCCTTTTTGTAGCCTCTGGATTTCCAGCATTTAGAAACGGTCATGTTTTAAACTGTCTGACCAAATCCCACAGGTCTGACTTCTGCCCTGGCAGAAAAATCCTCCTGTGGCCCTATTTGGGAACGGACCCTTGGAAACACCTCACTGCAGATGAGTTTTGGTTGGTTTTGCTAAGGGATGACAAGAAGATCAGCACAAGGAGGAAGGCTGAGGGAGAGGGAAGGACCAATTCCTTCCTTTTGTCTTCCCATTGTGTCCTGGGTTGCAGTGTATTCTATTACCATCCTCAGGAGCTGTTGAAACCAGGTGGGGCACTGTTTCCTTGCCTCCTTCCCCCAGACTATCTTTCTGTTAATTGCCCATCATTGTCCTGCCGCCTGACTCAGAGATAACTCACTCCGGACTATCTTCTGTTAATGAGCCTAATCAACACTTTGCCTCATGACTCATTACCCCATTGTGAGATGCTCCACCCAGAGGGAGGAACCAAGCATCCCATCCTGGATATAATCTGGGACTCTGACCACCAGAGACAACCCTTCCCACTGGATTTCCAGAGGACAGGAGCTACACAGCCACCATTGGACTTTCTGAGGAAGAGCAGACTCTTTTACTACAGGATCACTGCTTCAGGGGACTGCAGCCACCATTCTACCAGATTGCTACCACCACCGTGCCTAACAGGGTGTCAGGTTGTACCTTGACTCTGTCAGTTTGACAGTGTTTTCTTTTACTTTTTTCTCCCTTTTCTTTAATTTCCATTAAATTGTTATTCTGACTTGGTGCCTCCCACTGGTTTGTTTTCAAACTAGTACACATTGGAAAGTCTCCTGCAGAGGTTGTGCTGCAGCCAGAGACTTGCCGGGCCAAGGGCTGAGGGAAACGATTCAGCTGAGGCACTTGAGGCATCTTGTCCCCGGTTTGTAGCCCTGGATCTGGGAGGGGACTCAGCTGCCCCCCTTGCACCCCACAACCCCCCTGAAATGGGGGATTCCTCCCGCCTCTGCCAGGTGCCCCTTATCCATCCCTAGCCTGGGTGCTCCTAGTCTGAGCTCCCATGGTCATTCCTGGTGGTGGGGAGCAGGAGGGAGGAGTTCAGAGCAAACCTGGGAGGTGCCAGCAGGCTCAGAGATGTGTGGAGGTGACAGTGAGACAGTGATGGGATGTGCAGATGGTCACGGGGACAGGACAACACCTCGGGGATCAACTTCTTGGAGATTTGGGGGAATTTCCTTAGGAAAGCACACACGGACACAGACACACGGACACAGAGCGTAGCTTTGCCAAAAGGGTGTATTGATTAGTCAGGGGCAAATGGCCCTGGGCTCGAAGGGTTCAGGGGATTCCTCCAGGGATGATCATCTCCTCATTCCACTGGTAGGGAAAAGGACACCATAGTCCCCACAACTTGCAATTCTAAAAGACATTCGCAGAAGGTGACCTCTGGTGCCCACTGGGACATGAGAGGGGCCTTGGCCCCAGCCCTCTCCCTGCAGGCACTGCTCACCTAGGCATCCAGAGAGGCAGCCAGGCGCTTCACCCGCAGAAGAGCCTCCAGCTTTTTACACAGAGCAGGCTGGGGACAAAGGCAGCGTTAGAGACACACTGGGGGCACTGGGCTGCACTGGGAGGAAAAGGGAAAGCAAAGGGGTCCTTGGGGAAGGGGCCTGCGGGCAGCAATGGGGTGCAGGAGCTGCTGTGCTCCTGCCCAGCGGCAGTGGGGTCCTGGCCAAGAGGCACAGCTGGGGCAGGGGCTGTGGCCTGGACCATGCGGGGGGTGCTGGGGGGCCTGGGATGGGAATGCAACAGGGGCCCTGGGCAAGGGGTTCCCTGGGAAGGATCCGTGGGGCAGGGGAGGTGTCTGGGGTGTCAGCAGGGCTGCACTGGGCTGTGCTGGGGCAGCATGGGATGGCCTGGGGTGTGGTGGCCGTGCGAGGGGAGGGTCTGACACCGGCAGAACTCCTGGTACCCACCTGAGGCGTCTTCAGGATGTCGACATTGTCTACATCCACCTGCAGAGAGACTAGGAGATCTCGCTGGTCACTGGGATGTCCCCAGTGCCAGCAAGGGATGGGAGGAACCAAAGTGCCCCCCAATTACCAGAGGGGATGCCCTCCAGTCCCAGCCCCCCACTCACCTCCTGGAGATCATCTTGGGTTCCTTCCAGGAGTGCCTGGGAAAGGACAACAAAGGCTTGGTCTGGATTGGACCTTGTGGGGCTGAGGGGGGAACACGGGTGCAGGGAGCAGGGCGGAGGCAAAGGGATGGGAATTCAGGGCCTCCAAGGAGATCTGTTTGGAGCTGGGGGAGACCCAAAGACACTGACCTGGGGTAAACTGAGGAGCCAAGGGACGTGGCTGGGGCCGTGGAAGGGGCACGGTGTAAGGTACAGGGCAGGAGAAAGGAATTGTGGTGTAGGGACATGGGAGTGCAAGGGAGGGGCTTGGTGGGGAAAGAAGAACGGGGATGGGCGAGGACAAAAGCGACAGGACTGAGAGAGGGTTTGGGAGCTGGGGGTGAGTCCAGGAATGGTATCAGGAGACAGCGCTGCAGTGGCCAGGAAGAAAAGCAAAGGACTGGGGGGGGGCATGGAAGGAAAGGGCTTGGGAATGGTCAGTGGGAGGGCATTTGGGGAGGCTGGCTAGGACATAGAGGAGAGAGCCGGGAGGAAATTCCTGAAGGGACACCAAAAGGGTGGGATGAGAGGCCAGAAAGGGCAGGGTGTGGGGACCTGTTTGGCTGGTGCCTCACCTTGGCCTGTGCCGGGAGGCACAGCAGGATGGAGAAGAGCAGGGCCACGCTGAGCACAGCCACCTTCATCTTCCTCTCGCACTGGGCAGCACTGGCTGAGGCTGCACCGGGCCAGGAGCACCTTTATCCCTGCCGGGACTCCTCGCTGCACCCTCCCCGACAGCCCCCAGGCCAAAGCCCGGCTTGGCACAGCCCCCAGCCCTGGCCACAAGCCCGGCCCTGGCACAGAGTCCATCCCACCTGCGGCACGCATCCAGCCCCCTTGCCTGGCATCCCTCCAGCTTCCTGCACGGGGCAGCTGCCCCTGGAATGGCCCAGGCACCTGCGGGGGCCAAGGCCCTGGGGGGGGTAGGGAGCCAAAGGCAGCTGGGGACCCTGTGGGGACAACCCCCACTCCACCACAATCCATCCTCCTGCAGCCCCCACAGCCAGATCCCCCATCTCCCGCTGCCCCTTCCCTCCCAGAGCTTTCCCTGTGGGACACGCCAGAGCTGAGCCCAGTCCCAGACCCAATATGTGGGAGAAGAACAGTGTCATGGGCAATGTGATCAACCTCATAACTGGGATCTCCAGTCACTAGAGACACTGGGGAGCACTGGGGAGCACTGGGGGTGGTGATCAGCTGCATACAATGCTGAGGCTTGGGGAATTACTCAGGTGTGGCACTTCCTAAATTCACACCACCTCGTTTTCTTGCATTGCAGGCCTCAAACCAGTCCCATCTCCAGCCCCAGAGCAGAGTCCAGAGGGGAAGATGCCCTACCCAGACCCTCACACTGTCACACCTGGGCACACCAGAGCACCTGGGGCCCGCTCTGCACAGCTGCCCCACACATGTGTGCTTCCAGGACCCCATCTGTGGGATATGCCCACCTGTAATACCCATCCCCAACAAGGCTCAGACGCCAGCACTGTCCCTGCCTGGGACATGCCCACAGCTCCCCAAGTCCCTTGTTCCCACAGAGGGTCTCTGCAATGTCCTGGCCCTGGGCCCAGGCCAGCGCTGGACCTGAGCAGGAAGTGCCCATCCAAGGGGAAGTGGAGAAAGAGGAGCTTGTCCCCAGGCAGCCACTTGGAGCTAATTGGGCAAAGAGAGGTGTCCTGGGAGGAGGAGCGATGATGGTCCCCTGCCAGCATCTCTGATAAGCCCTGTTTGCCCAGGGCCCGAGGCTCCAGGAAGACATTCAGACTCCTTGGGCTTCCAAGAAGTTAAAATCCACTGAGAAGTGGTTCCTGAGAGCTGTTCATGGCTTTGGTTCCTGTTGGACGTTCCAGGGCATTAGTGAAGGGTTCTGCTTCTGTCTTTCCCAGGGACACTGTGGATCCATCCGAGATGTGTTGTGGGCCAGCTGGGAAAGCATTTCAGGCGCCTGCCTTGACTCTTTGCTCTGGAACTTCCCAAGGAGCCGCAGGGCCCACGGGGGAAGATTTTCCTTGGGAGTGTTGCTGCTTTGTGCCCCATGGAGGAGAGAGCAGAGTGTCCCCATGGGGGATTCTTGACCTCATGGACAAGTGCTGTGACGTCTTTGGTGTGCTGAAGTTGGTTTGGACAAGAATTGAGGAAGTGTCCTCAGGGTCCTAATTAGGGAACATTGGCCCAGGAGAGCTCCAGGCTGCCTTGGAGATCAGTGCCAATCAGGGGGATGGCATTGGACGCTGGCCGCTGACCACGTGCCAACGGCCGTGGGAGAATGAGCTGGACACACACAGAGGCTCCCAGTGCCGGCAGATTGGCCCCCAGCTGCAGGGACGCCATGGGAATGTCCCTGCCTCCCTCGGGGCTGTGTCTCAGCCCTGCAGAAACTGTCCCTGCTCTTGTGCCAGCATTTCAGGAAGGATGAGTTTCCCCTCTCCTAGCGACTGCGTCTTCTGTAAAAACAATTGACAAGAGGGTCCTCAGCACAGGAAAGACTCGGAGCTCGTGGAGCACTTCCAGAGGAGGCCACCAAGATGCTCGGGGGACTGGAGCAGCTCTGTGACAGAGACAGGCTGGGATAGTTGGACCTGTTCAGCCTGGAGCAGAAAAGGCCGTGGGGACACCCCAGTGTGACCTTTCAGACTTCAAAGCACCTCCTCGGAAACATGTGGAGAAATGTTTCCGGAGGGCCTTTGTCAGGGGGACAAGGAGAGATTGTTTTCAACTGAAAGAGAGTGGGTTCAGAGCAGAGATAAGGAAAATTCTTGATGCTGAGAGTGGTGAAACACTGGCACAGATTTGCCAGCGAGCTGGTGGATGCCCCGTGCCTGGAAACATTCCAGACCACATTGGACGGGGCTCTGAGCATTCTGATGGAGTGAAAGATGTCTCTGCTGCCACCCAGAAGGAGGCCCTGCCCTGTGGTGTCGGCTACCGGAGTGGTCGCTGTGTCTTGTAGGATGCAATTCCCCCAGGGAGCAGAGGGAACACACAGCACCACTGTGAGCAGGAGCATCCTGCCATGGAGACAGGAATATTCTGGATGCAGAGGCTCAGGCTGCCCTGTTTGGCTTCTGTGTAGATGGAGACAAGTGTCAGAAGAGACTGAGAACCAGGAGCCCCCACCATGTCTCTGAGTCCCCTTGATTCCCTGAGGCCCCACAGTGTCACAGGTTCTCCTTTGGGCCACGAGGTCGCACGGTGTCACAGGATCCCTCTGGTGCCATGAGCCCTTGTGGTGTCACAATGGTCCTTGGTTCCACGAGGCCCCACATTGTTACAGAGTCCCCTTTCTGCTGTGAGGTCCCACATTATGTCAGGGTCGCCTTGGCTCCATGAGGCCCCACATTGTCACAGGCTCCCCCTTTCTGCCATCAGGTCTCACATTGTCCCAGGGTCTCTTTGGTTCTATGAGGCCCTGCAGTGTCACAATGGATCTTTGGTTCCATGAGGCCCCACAGTGTCACAAGGCTCCCTGGGAACCACGAGGCCCTCAGGGATCACAATGGATCCTTGGTTCCATGAGGCCCCACAGCTCCCCAAGGCCTGTGGATTCCACAAGATCCTGGAGTGGCACAGGGTTCCTTTGCTTCCATGTGTCCCCGCGGTGTCACAATGTCCCCATGGTTCCAGGAGGCCCCGCAGTGTCACAGACGAGCAGCACTGGAGTGGGAGCAGCACCAGGGGAGGTTTTGCAGCTGCGCTGGAACAGCAGCAGCAGCAGCAGCCACGGAGCAACAGTGGAACAGCGGTGGAATGCAAGTCCCGTGAGGAGTGGCTGAGGGAGCTGGGGTTGTTTATCCTGGAGAAGAGGAGGCTCAGGGGGGACCTTCTCACTCTCTACAACTCCCTGACAGCAGGGGGCAGCCAGGTGGGGCTCGGTCTCTTCTCCCAGGGACCAGAGACAGGACAAGAGGACACAGCCTTGAGCTGCAGCAGAGGAGGTTTAGGCTGGAGATTAGAAAGAGTTTCTTCACAGCAAGGGTGATTGGGCATTGGAATGGGCTGCCCAGGGAGGTGGTGGAGTCGCTGTCCCTGGAGGTATTCAAGGAAAGACTGGATGTGGCACTTGCTGCCATGGTCTGGTGACAAGGTGGTGTTGGATGATCTCACAGATCTTTTCCAAGCTGGTTAATTCTGGGATTCTGTCATTCAGTGCAGCAGCGGTGGAACCTTGGTGGAAAAAGAGTGGGAAATGGCCCCGCAGCTGTGGAGCAGCACCTGAGATGCCCAAGCTGCGGGACACAGAGCGGGTCTGAGCGCTGTGTCCTGTGGGAGCTGGCCCCACACACCAGAACCATGCCCGTCAGGCTGACCCAGAGCAGGGGGCAGCGGCAGGAATTGCTGCTGGGCTGCGGAAGGCGCGGATCCAGCGCGTTTGATGGTGACTCGGGGGTTGGATCCTGGTTGTTGGCGGCCACCTTTGGTGGTAGCGGGACACTTTCAGTTGATCTGAAGTCGTGAACTCAGGAGAAAGTCAGCACAAAAGGAATCAAGTGGCCTTTTCTGCTGCAGGGAAACGCATCTTGGTAGAGGTTTAATGATTTCTGATGTAGGAAGCAAACGGAGTCAATTTTTGGCCTGTGGTTTTGTTGTAATCCAGGGACAGTTTCCAAAATGATGCAATTTGTGGTGAAAAACCAGGAACGTGCCTCAGCATCGGGATGTTGCACACTGAGTACAGAGCTGTTTGTGGTGGTTATGATCAAGAAAACAATTGGAATTCTTGTCCCTACTTCACTCTTTCTCCCTCTCTCTCTGGGAATGAGTCTCCAACACTCCCTGCAGCTCTGCTTTCCATGATCTGCTCCTCTGGAGTTGGGCTTGGCCAGCTGAGCAGCGGGAAGCAGGAGGATAATGGCCCATTCCAACTGCAGACTTCCTTTTTGTAGCCTCTGGATTTCCAGCATTTAGAAATGGTCATGTTTTAAACTGTCTGACCAAATCCCACAGGTCTCACTTCTGCCCTGGCAGAAAATCCTCCTGTGGCCCTATTTGGGAAAGGACCCTCGGAAACACCTGGTGGTGGGGAGCAGGAGGGAGGAGTTCAGAGCAAACCTGGGAGGTGCCAGCAGGCTCAGAGATGTGTGGAGGTGACAGTGAGACAGTGACAGGATTTGCAGATGGTCAGGGGGCCAGGACAACACCTCTGGGATCAACTTCTTGGAGATTTGGGGGAATTTCCTTTGGAAAACACACACGGACACAGAGACCTGGACACGGAGTGTAAATTTGCTGAAGAGGTTTATTGAGCATTTGAGGAAAAAGGCCCAGGGCTCACAGGGGATCAGGCGATTCCTCCAGGGATGATCATCATCTCCTCATGCCACTGGAGGGGGACAGGACATGGTTTTCACCACCTGGTCCAATTGCTCAGCAGAGGGTCCCCGGATGGGGTCCCCGGGCCGGCGCCCCGCCTCGGCCGGCGCCAAGCAGCCAGCTTAGAACTGGTGCGGACCAGGGGAATCCGACTGTTTAATTAAAACAAAGCATCGCGAAGGCCCGAGGTGGGTGTTGACGCCATGTGATTTCTGCCCAGTGCTCTGAATGTCAAAGTGAAGAAATTCAATGAAGCGCGAGTAAGCGGCCAGCGTAACTACCATCTTCTGAGGAGATACCTGTTACGAAGTGGGCACTGCTGCAAAGGTCACTCCTCCTCATGGTACCACTGTATGCCCTTTGAAGTGTAACGAAGCCGACTTCTGCCCCGGCATGGTACCATTGGAATCTCCAGTCAACAATCTCCTGCTAAACAGTTGAACAAATTTTATGTAAGGACCGTGCAGCTTTTTACCCGAATTCTGGCCCATGGATTTGTGCCTGGCAAGATTTGGTACTTTATTGAGGGGTCTACTGCTGATCTTATTCCTCCTCTCCTAAAATTTTGGACACTTTAACTATCCGGATCCCTAAAATGTGTCCATCGATAAACCTGTACCAGGCATTGACCGGCACCCAAACTTCCCATTTTGATTGGGTGGATCTGGCATCTAAAACTTTTAATCTAGATTCCTTGTGTAAAAACAGGGCCTACCTGTGTTCTCTAAATTTACCATCTGGCCTCCCTAACTTAGCAGAAAATGCATTTGAACTGGTGACACTGGAGTTTTACACATCGGGTGTGTTTGACACTAAGGAGTGTGTTTGTTTTTCCACGGTTTGGGAGGGTTTTCCCAGGCTATGGGAGGTGTAAGAACATCTTAAACCTCAACCAAGTGTGGAAGAAGACAGCTGTCTCCCGAGACTTTTTGTACTAAACAACGGGGGAAAAAGCAGCAAGGAGAGGGAAGGAACATTGGAAACATTGCCTCCTGAGCTGGAGAACAACCTGCCAGCAACATCCCCACCCACATCTCTAAGTTTCCTCTTGCGTGACTTTTGAATAGGTTCCCACAGAGGGAGGAAATTGGTAATTGTTCCTGTTGCCCAGACCAACTTATCAATGTTTCTGTTCCTCATTCTAAGCACAGCTAAGCAAACATACAAATGACAGATCAGCAATTATTCCATAAGCAATTCCTAACATCTTGAAAACTGTTTCAGGTCCAGCTCTCTTAACCATTTTAATTAACTCTAGCTGGGCCCAAATTCCTTCCTCTTCTAACTAATTGCAACACAGCTAGCCTATAACTAAACTCTTCATGTTTCTTTTAAATCCATGTTTCGCCCACAAAAGGTGTTGGTCTAAGGAGGAAGAGCATCTGCTGATAAGGTTGAAGGCTCAGTTTTGGGGAAACAAAACCATCAGTAAACTCATTGCCAAACACATTCTGTCCAAGACAGGGAAGCAGATGAGTGATAAGAGGAGATTGCTGCCCAGAGAACCAGCTGTGGGCATGGGAACAGCAGCTGGGATGAGTCATTGGCCAGATAATGAGGAGGAACAGCTGGGAACATCAACCAGCAGAGGGAAGGGCAGCTGCGGGCCCATTATCAGAGAACTTTCAGTCAAAGTCTTTCAGCTGGGAAACTCAACTCCTTCCCATGGGCATTCAAGCAGGTACTTAATGGCCAGCAGATGACATCACTGGTCAATGAGTCAGCCCAGGGCTGCTTCAGATGCATCAATATGATAAGCCAGATAAGAACATCAGCCCGAGATAAGAACAGCAGCCCGAGATAAGAACAAAGCAGGGACCCAGGAAGAAAACTCCTGAAGACCTTGCCAGAAGTGGCTGACTAAGAGAGCAATCAGGAGAGGTGCACTTCCAGCACCTATTCCATCTAGATTGGGGGAAATCAGCCAAGATTACTCTGCATGACATTGAATGCCTGTCCTGCAAAATTCTACCCAGTGAAATTTGTGTGGCATTTAAAGACAGATGGGAAACACCTGGAAAGTTTAAGAGCCTTGGGAACTTGCAAATTCAATGGGAAAGCTGACAATAGCGCTTCCAGGGACTTAATTACAGCCAAAGAAACTGAGAAGAGTGTGCAGGAGATGAGCAAAAGCTGAGCTCCTGGTCCAGACGGGATTACCCTAAAGGACCTCAAGAAGACAGACCCTGAGTTTTCCCAGACCATGGAGATATTCAACCTTTGGTTAACATCAGGTAAAATCTCGGACATGGTGAGGGGATGCAGGACTGTATTAACACCAAAGTCAACCAAACCAGAACATTTCCAAGACATTAATAACTGGAGACCCATCATGATTGGCTCCATCCTGTTAAGACTGTTCTCCAGAATATTAACAGCAAGGTCGACTAAAGCATGCTCCCTCAACCCAAGGCAAAGAGGCTTTATAAGAATGGCAGGATGCTCTGAAAATGTGAAACTCCTGCAAACAGTAATTCGGTCTGCCAAAAAATATCACAAACCGCTGGGGGTTGTATTTGTGGACATCACTAAGGCTTTTGACACCGTCAGCCACCAGCACATCCTACATGGTCTGCAGCAAAGGGAAGTGGAGCCTCATGTCATCAGCTTGGTGAGCAATATGTATGAGAACATCCGTACATATATCACCACAAAGAAAACACAGACAGACCACATCCAGATCCAGGTGTGAGTCAAACAGGGCAACCCAATGTTGCCTTTTGCAAGCTGGAAGAGAGTGGCAGAGGGTACCACTGGGGAATGAACAGCATCACAGCGATGGCATTTGCAGACGATCTGGTCTTATTGAGCGATTCCTGGGAAAACATGAAGCAGAACATCAAGATATTAGAGACCTTCTGCAATCTCCCCGGTCTCAAAACACAAGGGGAAGAGTGCCACGGCTTTTCCATCAAGCAAACAAAGGACTCTTCTAGCATCAACAACTGCACTGCTTGGACCATCATCGGCACAGTCCGAACATGACCGGCCCCGGTGACTCTGAAAAAGATCTGGGCCTGCAGATTGACCCTTGGATTGGTGTAGCAAAATGCATCCTATCTACAAAACTCACATTCTGGTTACAGTGAATTGGTAAAGTCCCTCTTCAAACTCTAGGAATCAAAAAATGGATAGCCCAAAAATATATACCATTCCACAAGTGACCTACCTGGCTGACCATTCAGAGCTGAAAGCAGGGTTCCTCAAGGCCCTTGACCTAAAAGTTTGATCAACCCTCACGGAATGGCTGCACTTACCTGCAGGTACCTGTGATGCCATCTTGTACTTGAGCATGAAGGATGACGGGTTGGGTATTGTGATGTATGGATGCGAGAGACACAAGGTAGGTGTAAGTGAATTGGGTTTATTGTAAAGTTAGAGAGCGTTCATACTTTTGAGTGTGAGAAACTGTTTTAGCTGCTCGCTCAAAAACCAGTCACAGTCCCCTAATAAATCTGTTGTCTTGACAGTTTGTCATTCTTTTCTGAAGGCTTGCAGCCTGACAAACAGGACGCCTTTCCTGTTTTCAGATCCTGTGTAATCAGCTTTCTTCCACGCTTCTCAGCATTCTTGCTCACGCGATGCAGCAGTGGCAGCTTCCTCTGTAACTCCACGCAGCAGCCTCTCCAGCTGGCAGTGGCAGCTGGGGCAAGAGGGCACAGGGGACAGCTCTCCTTTTGCAGCCTCACGGGACAGCAATGTGTCTCAGCACCAACCCCGGCAGCGGGCAGCAAACAGCAAAGGCAGGCAGGTCCGATCAGGCAGCACTGGACCTCAGCGTCACTCACCGGCAGCTGGCAGAAGTGGTGAAGGCAGCAGATCTGATTGAGCAGCAGTTGGTGTTGGCAGCCAGGAGAAGCAGTAAAACAAGGGGGCAGACGCCAAGAGCAAGGCACAGTGCAGCCCCATCTTGGTAAGGACAGGCACCCACTGCGAGCACCACAGGTGACCGCTGTGCCTCCGATTGTCGAGCAAAGGGAGCAGAGCCCAGACCCCACACATCAGCAAAGTCTCGGTTTGCCCCCAACCTCTCATGGGATCTCTGCCATTGCTGAGAACCAACCCCCCAGCCAGAGAGCTCACTCCCCAGCCACCACTTCCAAACTCTGGTTTCTCTGGCTGAGCCATCACCATGGTATGTGAGGAGGCGTGGCCATTTCTTTTGTTTCCTAATTGCCCCTGATTGTCTCCTGGGCAACCCCCTGCCCTCACTGCCTCTTCCTTTCAGATGGGACAAAATTCCTGAAAAGAAAAACAAACCCACAACAACCAGCAGTCACACCCAGCCTGAGGGGACTTCTCTGCTAATTGGTCATTATCCACCAGCAGAATGGGCAGCTGCAAGGACTTAGACAATCAAGGACTCCCAAAATATCCTGTGACTCAGAGAATGACATCATTCCATTGTGAACCTCCCTGACCTGGGGGAGGTACTGAGCATTTCCACCTGAACCTGAGCATATAAAATCTGGCTTGGGGGAACTAGGAAACCACTGCTGCTCAAGGGATCCAGAGGAGGAGCAGAACTTCCACAGGACCAGCACTTTTGACAAGACTGTGACCACCACGTGGTAGGATCTCCACCATCACTCTGACCAGCACGGTGCCAGGTTGTACTCAGTCTTTGTGGCTTAAACCAGTTTTCTCTTGATTGCTGTGTTTATTGTAATCTCTTTAATGAATTGTGAGCCCGACCGGAACTCTCTCTTGAGGTGGTTGAGGTGGGTTCATTTCTCCTGCCAGTTTCCCTTAAAAGCAGCACAGTGTTTTTTGGGAGGAGCTGTTTGGAGCTTGCAGGACTCCAAAGCTGAGGTGAAAAGAGCCTCTGGGGGATGCTGGGGTGTCCCCAGGAAGGGTTTTTCTGGCAGTCCTGGTAGCTGCTGCCAGCAGAGCCCCCAAGGTGGGCGGGGGGATGCCAGGTCCCTACCCCGCAGTGAGAGTTGGCCTTCCTGGGTCAGGCACTGCTGCTTTCAGCCCAGAGCCAGGGGGTTGTGGGACCCCCCAGAAGAGCCAGAGCAGGGGCACCTTGGGACCCACAGAGGGAGGAGAGCAGAGAGGAACAATATCGGGACTGGGGGAACCCCAGCAATCTGGAGGAGAGGGAATGTGGAGAGGGTGAACCCTGTGATTGCCTGCACCCTGAAGTGGAGACCTCAGAGAGGGGGGACCTCAAGGATTGCCAGGACCCTCAAGTGGGAAAGGGGGGATGCCTTGGAGCCCTGGCTCCCTGAAGCAGAGAATAAGGGGAGAAGGGACCCCAGGACTCCCAAAGCCCCCCAGCATTCCTAAGTGAGGGGATGCCAGAGAAGAGGGACACAAAGGATCTCCAAGTTTGGAGACCAAAGTGGAGGGAGCCTTGTAATTCCAGGGACGCCAGGCAGCCTGGGGTGGGTGGGGACCAAGCAGGTGGGGGAAACCCAATACATTCAGGACCCCCAGCAGCAGGGACACGAGGGAGCCCCCAGAAGCTCAAAGTAGAGGGACCAGAGAGGGGGAACTCGCAGGAGGCTTCTTTTGAACTGAATCTTGGTGTTTTGGAGGTTTTTATGGACACCAGAGGCCCGGTGACTTCTAGAGATGGACTTGGGCAGGAGGAACGCCCAACCCAATGCGCTCACACCTTGTTTTTCCCCATTGCAGGAGTTCCCATTCCCAAACCTTGGCCGGATGGAGGAGAAAGCTGTGAGGAAGAGGAAGATGCCCCAGGACAGCCAGACAGGTGAGGCGGAAGTCACTGCCCCTTTCCCCCTCTCTTCTGCTCCATCTCTCAGCCCAGCATCACCCCTGGCTGCAGGACAACCCTGCTGCCGACGCTATCCTGCCAAAGATGAACTGGGGGATCTCCTTCCCCTTCCCTCTGACATGGAAGCAAATCCCATCCTCTCTTTGTCCTTCCTCCCCCAGACAATGAGCTGAGGATGGAGACCAGGAAGGGCAAATTCCCCCGACAGAGTCTTGTGGAAGAGGTCGTTTTGAGTGGCTCCACATCACAGGAATCCAACGGGAAGGAAAAGCCCCAAAGATCCCACACAAAGAGGGGCTCCAAACCCAGGCCAGGGTGCTCCAAGGAGGAAAGACCCACCCTGTGCCGGGATGGCAGCTGCAGCTCCAGCCAGAGCTCAGACCTAGTGGTCCATGAGCAGCTTCATGATACGGAGAAGCCCTATGAGTGTGGTGAATGTGGGAAGAGCTTCCGCTGGAAGTCTGACCTGATCCGCCACGAGAGGATCCATACCGGGGAACGGCCCTACAAGTGCTTGGAATGTGGGAAGGACTTCAATGTCAGCTCCAGCCTGATCCGCCACCAGATGACCCACACAGGGGAACGGCCCTACAAGTGTGGGGAATGTGGGAAGAGGTTCAGCAGGAGCTTGGCCCTGATTCACCACCAGAGGATCCACACCGGGGAGAAGCCCTACGAGTGTCCTGAGTGTGGCAAGAGGTGTCGGGACAGCTCCACTCTCCTCCTGCATCAGCGGGTTCACACAGATGAGAGGCCCTTCCGCTGCCCCGACTGTGGGAAGGGCTTCTGCTGCAACTCTAGCCTCGTCCCCCATCAGCGCATCCACACTGGGGAGAGGCCCTACAAGTGTCCTGAGTGTGGGAAGAGCTTCATCCAGAGCTCTCACTTGACTAAACACCGACGGAGCCACCGGTAAAGGAAGCCCTGGGACCGCCCCAACCACAGGAAAAGCTTTGTCCGCTGCCCCAACTTCATTCCCCGTCAGAGAACCCACTTTGCAAAGAGAGCTGGTGACCCACATTCCTGGTGATCCACATTGGGAAGACACCTGGATGGTGATCTCCTTTTTCTGGTTTTCCACAGGCATCTGGGTGAACACAGCGGCAGGGTTGGTGGTGTTGCAGTTTTCCCTGTAAGTAACTTCTTTGTCTTATCCCTTCTGTTATCAATATTGTTGCCCTTCCTGTTTGTTCCTTATCTCATTGCTGTTCCCAGTAAATTGTTCTTATCCCAGCCCAGGATCTTTGTCTTTTGTGCTTTCCATGGGAGGCAGTAGGGGAGTGAGAGGCGCCGCGGTTTTAGTAGGAGCATGAAATGGGGGAATATCATTCCTAAACCACGGCACAAGCAGTCAAAGGGGTTCCGTGGTGACATCCCAGGCTTTTCCTGGGATGATAAAAAGCCGTGGGGTCAGAGGCAGTCAAAGCCATTGCATGGTGACATCCCAGGGGACTTCATGTTGCTGGGGCATTGATCTGTCACAGGTACTCACAAGGGCTCCACGGTGACATTCCAAGTGTCTCCAGGCTGCTAAAGAGCCACGAGGTCACTGGCAGTGACAGAGGCTCCACGGTGATATCCTAGGGGTCTCTAGGCTCCTAAAGATGCATTAGTCGCACACAGCCACGGGGACTCCACGGTGACATCACAGTTGTCTTCAGCCGGCTCAGAAGCTGAGAGCTCACAGACAAGCGCAGGGGCTCCACAGTAACATCTCAGGGGTCTCTGGGCTGCTAAAGACCCGGTCACAGGGGCTTCATGTGAAATGCAAAGGGTGTCTTCTTCCAAAGGGCCATGAGCTCACACATACTCACAGGGGCTCCATGGTGACAACAGACGTGTCTGTATGCTGACAAGGAGCCGGGATGTCGCAGTCAGTGACAGGAGTCCAGTGGTGAAATCCCCGTGCTCCTAAAGAACCGTGAGGTGACGGACACTCACAGGGGTTCCATGGTGACATCCAGGAGTCCCCAGGCTGCCCTAGAGCCGGGATGTCACAGACACGTTCCTGCCATGGGCAGAGTGGGAGCTTCAGGTGATGTTTATTAGAGAAGCTGCCATTGGGTCATGAGGTGCAGAAGGGACCCCCAAACACTCCCCATAGATCCCCAAATCCCTCCAGGACCCCCAGGCTTTCTAAACTCCTTCAGTGAGGGGAGCCTGGGAACGGCCGGATCCAATCCCAGCCCCAGATTTTGGCAAGGGTTTATGGTTTTTTTGGCAAGGATTAGACAGGTGGAATTGAAGCTTTATGCAAATTGTCCCACGGGATGAGTAATAGCAAATCAGATCTATTTATATAAATACAGATCTAATTGATTACCCTCATGATTAGAGAAAAAGATCTCAATCAGAATTATGTACTGCACAGTATAGGAGCTGTAACAACTATTACAATCTAGTGCTCTAGGACGCAATTTTGAAGCACTTGTATTAAAGCAAAACCAGTCCTTAAGCAGAGATTGATGTCACTCACCCAGATCAATGACCGTGGGCAAATCTCTGTGACTCGGCCTTGAGCAGTGACCTTGAGGAGTGTCCCCACTCCAGGGAGGGATCTCCACCACCCCCAAGAAGGGAAATGTCAGAAGACGTTACCATTAAAATTTGGGACGGGGCTTTTCTAGTCTGACGTGCTGCCCTGTCAGTCAGATGTGCCCAGGCTGTGCCAACTCCACAGCTCTGGAGAAGCTCTCAGTGGCGTCACTTGGTTGGTTGTTCCTTTCTCCAGGGATTTTACCAGCTCTGCCACAGCTGCAGCTCCCTCTTAGGATGTTGAACTTTGAAATGGAGGAGTCAGGCTGGGTTCTGCATTCTTCACCCCAAAAGCAGCGGGACCTCCCTTCTGCATTCCCCACTGGGGGCTCTGCAAACAGGGCCTTGTTGGAGCTGTTTGAGCCCATTCCAGGCAGAGCCTCCTGCTCCAGCAGGAACTGCCTTTCCTGTGCCATGACCAGGGCAGACCCTGCTGCAGGAGGAGCCCCAGGCCAGCCCAAGACATTGAAGGCCTCAGTGCAGAGTGCCGGAGTGGGAGCTGTGCCAGGGAGAGCCTGAGACACCAAAGGCACCTTGGCAGCAGCAGCTCCTTGCAGGGCATGGCCAGAAGCCTCCCTGGCCAAGCCGGCCCAGTGCCCACCACTGCAGAGCTGCTCCTTCAGGGGGTGATTCTGGCTGGGCTCTGCTCCACCCCACAGAGTGTGAGCTCAGCACTGAGTCTGGCACAGCCCCTGTGCCTGAGCCCTGCACAACCTCAAGGTCACCTGCGGCAGCCTGGCTCTGTCAGGCCCTGGGGCAGGGCAGAGGGAAAGGCCAGAGCAGGGGCTGGCTTTGGCTGCTCAATGTGGGCTCCAGCAGAGATGAGGAGTTGAGCGAGTTGAAAATGAGGTCACTGCTGTGACATGGGCCTGACTGACAAATGATTGGTCTCAGGAATATCTTGGGGACAAGGTGTTCATCACAAAACCACTCATCCCTGCAGAGACAAGACCAGGAGAGAGGAAAGGGGAGAGCCAGGCCCAGGGGACAGGGCCGGAATGGTGATGGCTGTGAGGTCACTGCCACTGCAGCAGCCTGGCTGGCCCCCAGCAGACATTCTGGCCAGAAGCTTTGTGAGGTCACGCAGCACATCAGAGAACCCCCACAACAGGAATTCCATCCTTGGGGAGTGGAGGGGTTGGCACAAACCTCCTGACCTTGAAGAATTTTGGGATGGAGCATCGTTCTCTGCCTTGCACAGCTGCAGTTCTGTGCCACTCTCACTGTCAAATATTCCCTCCTTAGATCAAATCTAAATTCCCCCTCATTCAGTTTAAAGCTATTGCCCCTTGTTCTGTCACTGCAAGGTTTGGGAAAAAATAACACTCCATTTATCTTGGACCTCAATCACTATGTTTCCATTTTCAAAGACCTTAGAGAGAACCCAAAAATCTCCCAAGATGGGCTTTGGAAGCCTCAACACAAAACCAGCAGGTGGAAGCTGAGGGCCCTGGGCTCAGTTCTGTGGAGACTGAGGACAGAAGAGAAGTAGCCTGGGAGGGCTTGAAGGGAGGTTTCAAAGATGGAGGAGCTTTTCTTCATTGTATAAAACAGCCTGACAAAGAAATAATGGCACCAAGGGCAGCTGGGCAGCTCCAGACTGGACACCAGGAGAAAAGTCTTTCCCTCCCAGGGAAGTGCTGTGCTGCAACACGTCCCCCAGAAGGAGTCTGGAGCAGCCCAAGGCTTTGTGTGCCCAGGCAGAGGCAGGCAGGACGCAGAGCTGCCAGCAAAGGAAGGGGCCGGCAAGGTGGGGCAGCTGGCGGGAAGAGGACAGCCTGCAGGGACAGAGGCGCAGGGCAGGGACAGCGTGGGACAGCCTGGGCTGCAGAGGGCAGAGGGATGGGCAGCAGCTGCAAGGCCCTGACAGAGCCAACTTGTGCAGCACTTTGGCCACGGCTGCTGGCCCTGGCCCTGAGGCCAGCAGGAGACAAGTGACCCTTGCAGCCCTGGGGCCTCAGGGCCTCCTTGTCCCTGCTCAGCGGCCTGGCAGGGGCCGCCCCATGCTGCGTCTTCTGCAAAAACAATTGACAAGAGGGTCCTCAGCACAGGAAAGACTCGGAGCTCATGGAGCACTTCCAGAGGAGACCACCAAGATGCTCGGAGGGCTGGGGCAGCTCTGTGACAGAGACAGGCTGGGACAGTTGGACCTGTTCAGTCTGGAGCAGAAAAGGCTGTGGGGACACCCCAGTGTGACCTTTCAGACTTCAAAGCACCTCCTCGGAAACATGTGGAGAAATGTTTCCGGAGGGCCTTTGTCAGGGGGACAAGGGGAGATTGTTTTCAACTAAAAAGAGAGTGGGTTCAGAGCAGAGATAACGGAAAATTCTTGATGCTGAGAGTGGTGAAACACTGGCACAGATTTCCCAGTGAGCTGGTGGATGCCCCGTGCCTGGAAACATTCCAGACCACATTGGACGGGGCTCTGAGCATTCTGATGGAGTGAAAGATGTCTCTGCTGCCACCCAGAAGGAGGCCCTGCCCTGTGGTGTCGGCTACCGGAGTGGTCGCTGTGTCTCTTGTAGGATGCAATTCCCCCAGGGAGCAGAGGGAACACACAGCACCACTGGGAGCAGGAGCATCCTGCCATGGAGACAGGAATATTCTGGATGCAGAGGCTCAGGCTGCCCTGTTTGGCTTCTGTGTAGATGGAGACAAGTGTCAGAAGAGACTGAGAACCAGGAGCCCCCACCGTGTCTCTGAGACCCCTTGATTCCCTGAGGCCCCACAGTGTCACAGGTTCTCCTTTGGGCCACGAGGTCGCACGGTGTCACAGGGTCCCTCTGGTGCCATGAGCCCTTGTGGTGTCACAATGGTCCTTGGTTCAGCGAGGCCCCACACTGTTACAGAGTCCCCTTTCTGCTGCGAGGTCCCACATTGTGTCAGGGTTGCCTTGGCTCCATGAGGCCCCACATTGTTACAGGTTCCCCCCTTTCTGCCATCAGGTCTCACATTGTCCCAGGGTCTCTTTGGTTCCATGAGGCCCCACAGTGTCACAAGGCTCCCTGGGAACCACGAGGCCCTCAGGGATCACAATGGATCCCTGGTTCCATGAGGCCCCACAGTGCCCCAGGGCCTGTGGATTCCACAAGATCCTGGAGTGGCACAGGGTTCCTTTGCTTCCACGTGTCCCCGCGGTGTCACAATGTCCCCACGGTTCCAGGAGGCCCCACAGTGTCACAGACGAGCAGCACTGGAGTGGGAGCAGCACCAGGGGAGGTTTTGCAGCTGCGCTGGAACAGCAGCAGCAGCAGCAGCCACGGAGCAACAGTGGAACAGCGGTGGAATGCAAGTCCCGTGAGGAGCGGCTGAGGGAGCTGGGGTTGTTTATCCTGGAGAAGAGGAGGCTCAGGGGGGACCTTCTCACTCTCTACAACTCCCTGACAGGAGGGGGCAGCCAGGTGGGGCTCGGTCTCTTCTCCCAGGGACCAGAGACAGGACAAGAGGACACAGCCTTGAGCTGCAGCAGAGGAGGTTTAGGCTGGAGATTAGAAAGAGTTTCTTCACAGCAAGGGTGATTGGGCATTGGAATGGGCTGCGCAGGGAGGTGGTGGAGTCACCGTCCCTGGAGGTATTTAAGGAAAGACTGGATGTGGCACTCACTGCCATGGTCTGGTGACAAGGTGGTGTTGGATGATCTCACAGATCTTTTCCAAGCTGGTTAATTCTGGGATTCTGTGATTCAGTGCAGCAGCGGTGGAACCTTGGTGGAAAAAGAGTGGGAAAGGCCCCACAGCTGTGGAGCAGCACCTGAGATGCCCAAGCTGCGGGACACAGAGCGGGTCTGAGCGCTGTGTCCTGTGGGAGCTGGCCCCACACACCAGAACCATGCCTGTCAGGCTGACCCAGAGCAGGGGGCAGCGGCAGGAATTGATGCTGGGCTGCGGAAGGCGCAGATCCAGCGCGTTTGATGGTGACTCGGGGGTTGGATCCTGGTTGTTGGCGGCCACCTTTGGTGGTAGCGGGACACTTTCAGTTGATCTGAAGTCGTGAACTCAGGAGAAAGTCAGCACAAAAGGAATCAAGTGGCCTTTTCTGCTGCAGGGAAACGCATCTTGGTAGAGGTTTAATGATTTCTGATGTAGGAAGCAAACGGAGTCAATTTTTGGCCTGTGGTTTTGTTGTAATCCAGGGACAGTTTCCAAAATGATGCAATTTGTGGTGAAAAACCAGGAACGTGCCTCAGCATCGGGATGTTGCACACTGAGTACAGAGCTGTTTGTGGCGGTTATGATCAAGAAAACAATTGGAATTCTTGTCCCTATTTCACTCTTTCTCCCTCTCTCTCTGGGAATGAGTCTCCAACACTCCCTGCAGCTCTGCTTTCCATGATCTGCTCCTCTGGAGTTGGGCTTGGCCAGCTGAGCAGCGGGAAGAGGGAGAATAATGGACCATTCCAACTGCAGACTTCCTTTTTGTAGCCTTTGGATTTCCAGCATTTAGAAATGGTCATGTTTTAAACTGTCTGACCAAATCCCACTTCTGCCCTGGCAGAAAACCCTCCTGTGGCCCTGTTTGGGAACGGACCCTCGGAAACACCTCACTGCAGATGAGTTTTGGTTGGTTTTGCTAAGGGATGACAAGAAGATCAGCACAAGGAGGAAGGCTGAGGGAGAGGGAAGGACCAATTCCTTCCTTTTGTCTTCCCATTGGAAAATCTCCTGCAGAGGTTGTGCTGCAGCCAGAGACTTGCCGGGCCAAGGGCTGAGGGAAACGATTCAGCTGAGGCACTTGAGGCATCTTGTCCCCAGTTTGTAGCCCTGGATCTGGGAGGGGACTCAGCTGCCCCCCTTGCACCCCACAACCCCCCTGAAATGGGGGATTCCTCCCACCTCTGCCAGGTGCTTCTTATCCATCCCTAGCCTGGGTGCTCCTGGTCTGAGCTCCCATGGTCATTCCTGGTGGTGGGGAACAGGAGGGAGGAGTTCAGAGCAAACCTGGGAGGTGCCAGCAGGCTCAGAGATGTGTGGAGGTGACAGTGAGACAGTGATGGGATGTGCAGATGGTCACGGGGACAGGACAACACCTCGGGGATAACCTTCTTGGAGATTTGGGGGAATTTCCTTTGGAAAGCACACACGGATGCAGTCACATGGACACGGAGTGTAAATTTGCTGCAGAGGTTTATTGAGCATTTGAGGAAAAAGGCCCAGGGCTCACAGGGGATCAGGCAATTCCTCCAGGGATGATCATCATCTCCTCATGCCACTGGAGGGGGACAGGACATGGTTTTCCCCACCTGGTCCAATTGCTCAGCAGAGGGTCCCCGGATGGGGTCTCCAGGCCGGCGCCCTGCCTCGGCCGGCGCCAAGCAGCCAGCTTAGAACTGGTGCGGACCAGGGGAATCCGACTGTTTAATTAAAACAAAGCATCGCGAAGGCCCGAGGCGGGTGTTGACGCCATGTGATTTCTGCCCAGTGCTCTGAATGTCAAAGTGAAGAAATTCAATGAAGCGCGAGTAAGCGGCCAGCGTAACTACCATCTTCTGAGGAGATACCTGTTACGAAGTGGGCACTGCTGCAAAGGTCACTCCTCCTCATGGTACCACTGTATGCCCTTTGAAGTGTAACGAAGCCGACTTCTGCCCCGGCATGGTACCATTGGAATCTCCAGTCAACAATCTCCTGCTAAACTGTTAAACAAATTTTATGTAAGGACCGTGCAGCTTTTTCCCCGAATTCCAGCCCAGGGATTTGTGCCTGGCAAGATTTGGTAATTTATTGAGGGGTCTACTGCCGATCTTATTCCTCCTCTCCTAAAATTTTGGACACTTTAACTATCCGGATCCCTAAAATGTGTCCATCGATAAACCTGTACCAGGCATTGACCGGCACCCAAACTTCCCATTTTGATTGGGTGGACCTGGCATCTAAAACTTTTAATCTAGATTCCTTGTGTAAAAACAGGGCCTACCTGTGCTCTCTAAATTTACCATCTGGCCTCCCTAACTTGGCAGAAAATGCATTTGAACTGCTGACACTGGAGGTTTACACATCGGGTGTGTTTGACACTAAGGAGTGTGTTTGTTTTTCCACGGTTTGGGAGGGTTTTCCCAGGCTATGGGAGGTGTAAGAACATCTTAAACCTCAACCAAGTGTGGAAGAAGACAGCTGTCTCCCGAGACTTTTTGTACTAAACAACGGGGGAAAAAGCAGCAAGGAGAGGGAAGGAACATTGGAAACATTGCCTCCTGAGCTGGAGAACAACCTGCCAGCAACATCCCCACCCACATCTCTAAGTTTCCTCTTGCGTGACTTTTGAATAGGTTCCCACAGAGGGAGGAAATTGGTAATTGTTCCTGTTGCCCAGACCAACTTATCAATGTTTCTGTTCCTCATTCTAAGCACAGCTAAGCAAACATACAAATGACAGATCAGCAATTATTCCATAAGCAATTCCTAACATCTTGAAAACTGTTTCAGGCCCAGCTCTCTTAACCATTTTAATTAACTCTAGCTGGGCCCAAATTCCTTCCTCTTCTAACTAATTGCAACACAGCTAGCCTATAACTAAACTCTTCATGTTTCTTTTAAATCCATGTTTCGCCCACAAAAGGTGTTGGTCTAAGGAGGAAGAGCATCTGCTGATAAGGTTGAAGGCTCAGTTTTGGGGAAACAAAACCATCAGTAAACTCATTGCCAAACACATTCTGTCCAAGACAGGGAAGCAGATGAGTGATAAGAGGAGATTGCTGCCCAGGGAACCAGCTGTGGGCATGGGAACAGCAGCTGGGATGAGTCATTGGCCAGATAATGAGGAGGAACAGCTGGGAACATCAACCAGCAGAGGGAGGGGCAGCTGCGGGCCCATTATCAGAGAACTTTCAGTCAAAGTCTTTCAGCTGGGAAACTCAACTCCTTCCCATGGGCATTCAAGCAGGTACTTAATGGCCAGCAGATGACATCACTGGTCAATGAGTCAGCCCAGGGCTGCTTCAGATGCCTCAATATGATAAGCCAGATAAGAACATCAGCCCGAGATAAGAACAGCAGCCCGAGATAAGAACAAAGCAGGGACCCAGGAAGAAAACTCCTGAAGACCTTGCCAGAAGTGGCTGACTAAGAGAGCAATCAGGAGAGGTGCACTTCCAGCACCTATTCCATCTAGATTGGGGGAAATCAGCCAAGATTACTCTGCATGACATTGAATGCCTGTCCTGCAAAATTCTACCCAGTGAAATTTGTGTGGCATTTAAAGACAGATGGGAAACACCTGGAAAGTTTAAGAGCCTTGGGAACTTGCAAATTCAATGGGAAAGCTGACAATAGCGCTTCCAGGGACTTAATTACAGCCAAAGAAACTGAGAAGAGTGTGCAGGAGATGAGCAAAAGCTGAGCTCCTGGTCCAGACGGGATTACCCTAAAGGACCTCGAGAAGACAGACCCTGAGTTTTCCCAGACCATGGAGATATTCAACCTTTGGTTAACATCAGGTAAAATCTCGGACATGGTGAGGGGATGCAGGACTGTATTAACACCAAAGTCAACCAAACCAGAACATTTCCAAGACATTAATAACTGGAGACCCATCATGATTGGCTCCATCCTGTTAAGACTGTTCTCCAGAATATTAACAGCAAGGTCGACTAAAGCATGCTCCCTCAACCCAAGGCAAAGAGGCTTTATAAGAATGGCAGGATGCTCTGAAAATGTGAAACTCCTGCAAACAGTAATTCGGTCTGCCAAAAAATATCACAAACCGCTGGGGGTTGTATTTGTGGACATCACTAAGGCTTTTGACACCGTCAGCCACCAGCACATCCTACATGGTCTGCAGCAAAGGGAAGTGGAGCCTCATGTCATCAGCTTGGTGAGCAATATGTATGAGAACATCCGTACATATATCACCACAAAGAAAACACAGAGAGACCACATCCAGATCCAGGTGTGAGTCAAACAGGGCAACCCAATGTTGCCTTTTGCAAGCTGGAAGAGAGTGGCAGAGGGTACCACTGGGGAATGAACAGCGTCACAGCGATGGCATTTGCAGACGATCTGGTCTTATTGAGCGATTCCTGGGAAAACATGAAGCAGAACATCAAGATATTAGAGACCTTCTGCAATCTCCCCGGTCTCAAAACACAAGGGGAAGAGTGCCACGGCTTTTCCATCAAGCAAACAAAGGACTCTTCTAGCATCAACAACTGCACTGCTTGGACCATCACCGGCACAGTCCTGAACATGACTGGCCCCGGTGACTCTGAAAAAGATCTGGGCCTGCAGATTGACCCTTGGATTGGTGTAGCAAAATGCATCCTATCTACAAAACTCACATTCTGGTTACAGTGAATTGGTAAAGTCCCTCTTCAAACTCTAGGAATCAAAAAATGGATAGCCCAAAAACATATACCATTCCTCAAGTGACCTACCTGGCTGACCATTCAGAGCTGAAAGCAGGGTTCCTCAAGGCCCTTGACCTAAAAGTTTGATCAACCCTCACGGAATGGCTGCACTTACCTGCAGGTACCTGTGATGCCATCTTGTACTTGAGCATGAAGGATGACGGGTTGGGTATTGTGATGTAAGGATGCGAGAGACACAAGGTAGGTGTAAGTGAATTGGGTTTATTGTAAAGTTAGAGAGCGTTCATACTTTTGAGTGTGAGAAACTGTTTTAGCTGCTCGCTCAAAAACCGGTTACAGTCCCCTAATAAATCTGTTGTCTTGACAGTTTGTCATTCTTTTCTGAAGGCTTGCAGCCTGACAAACAGGACGCCTTTCCTGTTTTCAGATCCTGTGTAATCAGCTTTCTTCCACGCTTCTCAGCATTCTTGCTCACGCGATGCAGCAGCGGCAGCTTCCTCGGTAACTCCATGCAGCAGCCTCTCCAGCTGGCAGTGGCAGCTGGGGCAAGAGGGCACAGGGGACAGCTCTCCTTTTGCAGCCTCACGGGACAGCAATGTGTCTCAGCACCAACCCCGGCAGCGGGCAGCAAACAGCAAAGGCAGGCAGGTCCGATCAGGCAGCACTGGACCTCAGCGTCACTCACCGGCAGCTGGCAGAAGTGGTGAAGGCAGCAGATCTGATTGAGCAGCAGTTGGTGTTGGCAGCCAGGAGAAGCAGTAAAACAAGGGGGCAGACGCCAAGAGCAAGGCACAGTGCAGCCCCATCTTGGTAAGGACAGGCACCCACTGCGAGCACCACAGGTGACCGCTGTGCCTCCGATTGTCGAGCAAAGGGGGCAGAGCCCAGACCCCACACATCAGCAAAGTCTCGGTTTGCCCCCAACCTCTCATGGGATCTCTGCCATTGCTGAGAACCAACCCCCCAGCCAGAGAGCTCACTCCCCAGCCACCACTTCCAAACTCTGGTTTCTCTGGCTGAGCCATCACCATGGTATGTGAGGAGGCGTGGCCATTTCTTTTGTTTCCTAATTGCCCCTGATTGTCTCCTGGGCAACCCCCTGCCCTCACTGCCTCTTCCTTTCAGATGGGACAAAATTCCTGAAAAGAAAAACAAACCCACAACAACCAGCAGTCACACCCAGCCTGAGGGGACTTCTCTGCTAATTGGTCATTATCCACCAGCAGAATGGGCAGCTGCAAGGACTTAGACAATCAAGGACTCCCAAA
This sequence comes from Corvus hawaiiensis, assembly GCF_020740725.1. Taxonomy (NCBI): domain Eukaryota; kingdom Metazoa; phylum Chordata; class Aves; order Passeriformes; family Corvidae; genus Corvus; species Corvus hawaiiensis. The sequence continues at coordinate 507,834 of NW_025963366.1, read as the reverse complement.
ATATCCTGTGACTCAGAGAATGACATCATTCCATTGTGAACCTCCCTGACCTGGGGGAGGTACTGAGCATTTCCACCTGAACCTGAGCATATAAAACCTGGCTTGGGGGAACTAGGAAACCACTGCTGCTCAAGGGATCCAGAGGAGGAGCAGAACTTCCACAGGACCAGCACTTTTGACAAGACTGTGACCACCACGTGGTAGGATCTCCACCATCACTCTGACCAGCACGGTGCCAGGTTGTACTCAGTCTTTGTGGCTTAAACCAGTTTTCTCTTGATTGCTGTGTTTATTGTAATCTCTTTAATGAATTGTGAGCCTGACCGGAACTCTCTCTTGAGGTGGTTGAGGCGGGTTCATTTCTCCTGCCAGTTTCCCTTAAAAGCAGCACAGTGTTTTTTGGGAGGGGCTGTTTGGAGCTTGCAGGACTCCAAAGCTGAGGTGAAAAGAGCCTCTGGGGGATGCTGGGGTGTCCCCAGGAAGGGTTTTTCTGGCAGTCCTGGTAGCTGCTGCCAGCAGAGCCCCCAAGGTGGGCGGGGGGATGCCAGGTCCCTACCCCGCAGTGAGAGTTGGCCTTCCTGGGTCAGGCACTGCTGCTTTCAGCCCAGAGCCAGGGGGTTGTGGGACCCCCCAGAAGAGCCAGAGCAGGGGCACCTTGGGACCCACAGAGGGAGGAGAGCAGAGAGGAACAATATCGGGACTGGGGGAACCCCAGCAATCTGGAGGAGAGGGAATGTGGAGAGGGTGAACCCTGTGATTGCCTGCACCCTGAAGTGGAGACCTCAGAGAGGGGGGACCTCAAGGATTGCCAGGACCCTCAAGTGGGAAAGGGGGGATGCCTTGGAGCCCTGGCTCCCTGAAGCAGAGAATAAGGGGAGAAGGGACCCCAGGACTCCCAAAGCCCCCCAGCATTCCTAAGTGAGGGGATGCCAGAGAAGAGGGACACAAAGGATCTCCAAGTTTGGAGACCAAAGTGGGGGGAGCCTTGGAATTCCAGGGACGCCAGGCAGCCTGGGGTGGGTGGGGACCAAGCAGGTGGGGGAAACCCAATACATTCAGGACCCCCAGCAGCTGGGACACGAGGGAGCCCCCAGAAGCTCAAAGTAGAGGGACCAGAGAGGGGGAACTCGCAGGAGGCTTCTTTTGAACTGAATCTTGGTGTTTTGGAGGTTTTTATGGACACCAGAGGCCCGGTGACTTCTAGAGATGGACTTGGGCAGGAGGAACGCCCAACCCAATGCGCTCACACCTTGTTTTTCCCCATTGCAGGAGTTCCCATTCCCAAACCTTGGCCGGATGGAGGAGAAAGCTGTGAGGAAGAGGAAGATGCCCCAGGACAGCCAGACAGGTGAGGCGGAAGTCACTGCCCCTTTCCCCCTCTCTTCTGCTCCATCTCTCAGCCCAGCATCACCCCTGGCTGCAGGACAACCCTGCTGCCGACGCTATCCTGCCAAAGATGAACTGGGGGATCTCCTTCCCCTTCCCTCTGACATGGAAGCAAATCCCATCCTCTCTTTGTCCTTCCTCCCCCAGACAATGAGCTGAGGATGGAGACCAGGAAGGGCAAATTCCCCCGACAGAGTCTTGTGGAAGAGGTCGTTTTGAGTGGCTCCACATCACAGGAATCCAACGGGAAGGAAAAGCCCCAAAGATCCCACACAAAGAGGGGCTCCAAACCCAGCCCAGGGTGCTCCAAGGAGGAAAGACCCACCCTGTGCCGGGATGGCAGCTGGAGCTCCAGCCAGAGCTCAGACCTAGTGGTCCATGAGCAGCTTCATGATACGGAGAAGCCCTATGAGTGTGGTGAATGTGGGAAGAGCTTCCGCTGGAAGTCTGACCTGATCCGCCACGAGAGGATCCATACCGGGGAACGGCCCTACAAGTGCTTGGAATGTGGGAAGGACTTCAATGTCAGCTCCAGCCTGATCCGCCACCAGATGACCCACACAGGGGAACGGCCCTACAAGTGTGGGGAATGTGGGATGAGGTTCAGCAGGAGCTTGGCCCTGATTCACCACCAGAGGATCCACACCGGGGAGAAGCCCTACGAGTGTCCTGAGTGTGGCAAGAGGTGTCGGGACAGCTCCACTCTCCTCCTGCATCAGCGGGTTCACACAGATGAGAGGCCCTTCCGCTGCCCCGACTGTGGGAAGGGCTTCTGCCGCAACTCTAGCCTCGTCTCCCATCAGCGCATCCACACTGGGGAGAGGCCCTACAAGTGTCCTGAGTGTGGGAAGAGCTTCATCCAGAGCTCTCACTTGACTAAACACCGACGGAGCCACCGGTAAAGGAAGCCCTGGGACCGCCCCAACCACAGGAAAAGCTTTGTCCGCTGCCCCAACTTCATTCCCCGTCAGAGAACCCACTTTGCAAAGAGAGCTGGTGACCCACATTCCTGGTGATCCACATTGGGAAGACACCTGGATGGTGATCTCCTTTTTCTGGTTTTCCACAGGCATCTGGGTGAACACAGCGGCAGGGTTGGTGGTGTTGCAGTTTTCCCTGTAAGTAACTTCTTTGTCTTATCCCTTCTGTTATCAATATTGTTGCCCTTCCTGTTTGTTCCTTATCTCATTGCTGTTCCCAGTAAATTGTTCTTATCCCAGCCCAGGATCTTTGTCTTTTGTGCTTTCCATGGGAGGCAGTAGGGGAGTGAGAGGCGCCACGGTTTTAGTAGGAGCATGAAATGGGGGAATATCATTCCTAAACCACGGCACAAGCAGTCAAAGGGGTTCCGTGGTGACATCCCAGGCTTTTCCTGGGATGATAAAAAGCCGTGGGCTCAGAGGCAGTCAAAGCCATTGCATGGTGACATCCCAGGGGACTTCATGTTGCTGGGGCATTGATCTGTCACAGGTACTCACAAGGGCTCCACGGTGACATTCCAAGTGTCTCCAGGCTGCTAAAGAGCCACGAGGTCACTGGCAGTGACAGAGGCTCCACGGTGATATCCCAGGGGTCTCTAGGCTCCTAAAGATGCATTAGTCACACACAGCCACAGGGACTCCACGGTGACATCACAGTTGTCTTCAGCTGGCTCAGAAGCTGAGAGCTCACAGACAAGCGCAGGGGCTCCACAGTAACATCTCAGGGGTCTCTGGGCTGCTAAAGACCCGGTCACAGGGGTTTCATGTGAAATGCAAAGGGTGTCTTCTTCCAAAGGGCCATGAGCTCACACATACTCACAGGGGCTCCATGGTGACAACAGACGTGTCTGTATGCTGACAAGGAGCCGGGATGTCACAGTCAGTGACAGGAGTCCAGTGGTGAAATCCCCGTGCTCCTAAAGAACCGTGAGGTGACGGACACTCACAGGGGTTCCATGGTGACATCCAGGAGTCCCCAGGCTGCCATAGAACCGGGATGTCACAGACACTCACAGCGTGCCTGTCATGGGCAGAGTGGGAGCTTCAGGCAAAGTTTATTAGAGAAGCTGCCATTGGGTCATGAGGTGCAGAAGGGACCCCCAAACACTCCCCATAGATCCCCAAATCCCTCCAGGACCCCCAGGCTTTCTAAACTCCTTCAGTGAGGGGAGCCTGGGAACGGCCGGATCCAATCCCAGCCCCAGATTTTGGCAAGGGTTTATGTTTTTTTGGCAAGGATTGGACAGGTGGAATTGAAGCTTTATGTAAATTGTCCCACGGGATGAGTAATAGCAAACCAGATCTATTTATATAAATACAGATCTAATTGATTACCCTCATGATTAGAGAAAAAGATCTCAATCAGAATTATTTACTGCACAGTACAGGAGCTGTAACAACTATTACAATCTAGTGCTCTAGGATGCAATTTTGAAGCACTTGTATTAAAGCAAAACCAGTCCTTAAGCAGAGATTGATGTCACTCACCCAGATCAATGACCGTGGGCAAATCTCTGTGACTCGGCCTTGAGCAGTGACCTTGAGGAGTGTCCCCACTCCAGGGAGGGATCTCCACCACCCCCAAGAAGGGAAATGTCAGAAGACATTGCCATTAAAATTTGGGACGGGGCTTTTCTAGTCTGACGTGCTGCCCTGTCAGTCAGATGTGCCCAGGCTGTGCCAACTCCACAGCTCTGGAGAAGCTCTCAGTGGCGTCACTCGGTTGGTTGTTCCTTTCTCCAGGGATTTTACCAGCTCTGCCACAGCTGCAGCTCCCTCTGAGGATGTTGAACTTTGAAATGGAGGAGTCAGGCTGGGTTCTGCATTCTTCACCCCAAAAGCAGCGGGACCTCCCTTCTGCATTCCCCACTGGGGGCTTTGCAAACAGGGCCTTGTTGGAGCTGTTTGAGCCCATTCCAGGCAGAGCCTCCTGCTCCAGCAGGAACTGCCTTTCCTGTGCCATGACCAGGGCAGACCCTGCTGCAGGAGAAGCCCCAGGCCAGCCCAAGACATTGAAGGCCTCAGTGCAGAGTGCCGGAGTGGGAGCTGTGCCAGGGAGAGCCTGAGACACCAAAGGCACCTTGGCAGCAGCAGCTCCTTGCAGGGCATGGCCAGAAGCCTCCCTGGCCAAGCCGGCCCAGTGGCCACCATGGCAGAGCTGCTGCTTCAGGGGGTGACTTCTGGCTGGGCTCTGCTCCACCCCACAGAGTGTGAGCTCAGCACTGAGTCTGGCACAGCCCCTGTGCCTGAGCCCTGCACAACCTCAAGGTCACCTGCGGCAGCCTGGCTCTGTCAGGCCCTGGGGCAGGGCAGAGGGAAAGGCCAGAGCAGGGGCTGGCTTTGGCTGCTCAATGTGGGCTCCAGCAGAGATGAGGAGTTGAGCGAGTTGAAAATGAGGTCACTGCTGTGACATGGGCCTGACTGACAAATGATTGGTCTCAGGAATATCTTGGGGACAAGGTGTTCATCACAAAACCACTCATCCCTGCAGAGACAAGACCAGGAGAGAGGAAAGGGGAGAGCCAGGCCCAGGGGACAGGGCCGGAATGGTGATGGCTGTGAGGTCACTGCCACTGCAGCAGCCTGGCTGGCCCCCAGCAGACATTCTGGCCAGAAGCTTTGTGAGGTCACGCAGCACATCAGAGAACCCCCACAACAGGAATTCCATCCTTGGGGAGTGGAGGGGTTGGCACAAACCTCCTGACCTTGAAGAATTTTGGGATGGAGCATCGCTCTCTGGCTTGCAGGGTTGCAGTTCTGTGCCACTCTCACTGTCAAATATTTCCTCCTTAGATCAAATCTAAATTCCCCCTCATTCAGTTTAAAGCTATTGCCCTTTGTTCTGTCACTGCAAGGTTTGGGAAAAAATAACACTCCATTTTTCTTGGACCTCGATCACTATGTTTCCATTTTCAAAGACCTTAGAGAGAACCCAAAAATCTCCCAAGATGGGCTTTGGAGGCCTCAACACAAAACCAGCAGGTGGAAGCTGAGGGCCCTGGGCTCAGTTCTGTGGAGACTGAGGACAGAAGAGAAGTAGCCTGGGAGGGCTTGAAGGGAGGTTTCAAAGATGGAGGAGCTTTTCTTCATTGTATAAAACAGCCTGACAAAGAAATAATGGCACCAAGGGCAGCTGGGCAGCTCCAGACTGGACACCAGGAGAAAGGTCTTTCCCTCCCAGGGAAGTGCTGTGCTGCAACACGTCCCCCAGAAGGAGTCTGGAGCAGCCCAAGGCTTTGTGTGCCCAGGCAGAGGCAGGCAGGACGCAGAGCTGCCAGCAAAGGAAGGGGCCGGCAAGGTGGGGCAGCTGGGGGGAAGAGGACAGCCTGCAGGGACAGAGGCGCAGGGCAGGGACAGCGTGGGACAGCCTGGGCTGCAGAGGGCAGAGGGATGGGCAGCAGCTGCAAGGCCCTGACAGAGCCAACTTGTGCAGCACTTTGGCCACGGCTGCTGGCCCTGGCCCTGAGGCCAGCAGGAGACAAGTGACCCTTGCAGCCCTGGGGCCTCAGGGCCTCCTTGTCCCTGCTCAGCGGCCTGGCAGGGGCCGCCCCATGGTGCTGCCCTTGGCACTGCACATCCCCACATCCCAGTGCCCCGGCAAGAGCCCTGCGCACTGAGGGAGGGACAGGATCTGCCTTGCCAGGGGCTGGGGCTCAGGCCATGGCCCTTTGGAGTCATGGAACACATCCAGGTTTCCTCAGCCGCACAGACACCTTTCCTTTGCTTGTCCCCACCTGCCATCACTGCCTCCAGTGTTCTGCTCTAACTGGAACCTGGGGACACTTTCTCATCCTCAGTCTTCCTCAGTGGGACCCATTAAAACTTCAGGAAACTCTGGAGATTGATATTGACTTTGAATTCTTGAGAGATTGCTTCAGCTCCCTCTCAGGGACTGATGTTCAGGGCCTCAGCACCAAGCCCCAAGAGGGTCATCAGAGTCCTTGTGCTGTGGCTGTGCTGCTGAGCTGGGCCGGGCTCCTGGCACAGAGGCGGCTCCTGGCAAGCGGCAGCGCTGCAGAGAGACAGCTGTGGCCAGGAGCAGCTCCTGGGCCCAGCCCAGCAGGGCTGGGCCACTGCCTGCAGCCAGCCCGGGCACAGCACAGAGGCACACAGGGCTTAAACTCAGCCAAGGCTGCAAAGGTGCTGAGAAGTTGCTGGAGCAGAATCATTGCCAGCTCTTGACTCAGGAAGCCTCTGGCTGCAGGACAAGGCAGCTGCAGCTCCTGGAGGGATCTCCTGAAGCTGGAACATCCCAATGCCTACAGATTCTGTGAGTACAGCTCAGAACATCTCGAGTGCAGGGGGAGTGAAATGCTCATGAAGCTCTGACAATGCTGAGGGTTTGTGATCTGTCCCAGAATATTTCCAAGCCAAGGATTTTGATAAAAATGAGGACATTTCCTGAGACTTTGTTTTCAGTTTCGTTCTACTGGGGAATGGCAGGGAGGGGATATATATATAAATGGTATTATGAATTTTGACAAGTCCCTGAGACATCTGAAGTCTTATTTTTAGTGATCAGTCTTAGTGTGACCTGTTCTTTTTCCAAGCTGCAAACAGAAACTGCCCCCAGCCAGTGCCCTGCAAAGAGGCAGGTTCCTGCAGGGTCAAGGAGAGTGCACAGAGATTTGCGGTCTGTGAGTGGTGGCAGGGACAGATCAGGCCCAGGCAAACAAGTCCAGGAGGAAAATCTCCAGGAAGCAGAGATAAGATCAGGGAATGACAGAAAATGAAACCCAGAAATGTTGTGTCAGGAGAGTTGAGAGGTCTCCTGTCTTGGGGTGACATCCATAGGATCCCCTCCAATGCAGCCCTCTCCCTGTGAAAAGCCCAAATGCCTCCTCTCCCAGGGATGGCTGCAGGGTGTGAAGGTGGAGGTGCAGCCAGGGGTGCCCAGCGCTGTCCTGCAGAGCTGTCCTGCATCCCTGTCTTTGCCAGGACAGGGGATCTGCCAGCTGCCAGGGGCAACTCTCAGCCTGCAGGGCAGGGAGCCAAAGGCAGCTGGATCCCAATGTGAGAACAGCGCCCACTCCACCACAATCCATCCTCCTGCAGCCCCCACAGCCAGATCCCCCATCTCCTGCTGCCCCTTCCCTCCCAGAGCTTTCCCTGTGGGACACCCCAGAGCTGAGCCCATCCCAAACTCTCTTGGGTCCCAGCACAGTTGCCCCTATTCCCACTCAGGCACTTTGAGAAAATAGGGCTGGGCACTGACCCCTCTTCCAGGACCCCGGAATCAGGGAAAACAGGAATGTGGGAGGACTTTGAGTCAAGGGTAGGCAGCTGATTGGGATCTGCAGTCACTGGAGACACTGGGGAGCACTGGGCAATGTTGATCACCCCAAGACAAGGCTGAGGCTTGGGAAATGGCTCAGGTGTGCTTCTTCCCACAGCCAGACCACTCCATTCCCTTTCCTCGCAGGCCCCAAAACAGTTTCACCTCCAGCCCCAGAGCAGAGTTCAGAGGGGAAAATGTCCTGCCCTGACCCTCCCCCTGTCCCACCCACAGCCACCGTGCCCACACAGAGCACCTGGCTCCAGCTCTGCACAGCTGCTCCACATGCAGGGTGCCAGGGACCCCATCCCCAGTAAGGCTCAAACTCCAGCACTGTGCCTGGATGCAATTTGCTGCAGGTCCCCAAAGGCCCTTGTCCACACAGAGAGTCTCTGCAGTTCCCTGGCCCTGGGCCCAGGCCAGCGCTGGACCTGAGTAGGAAGTGCCCATCCAAAGGGAAGTGGAGAAAGAGGGGCTTGTCCCCAGGCAGCCACTCGGAACTAATTGGGCAAAGAGAGGTGTCCTGTGAGGAGGAGGGATGATGGTCCCCTGCCAGCATCTCTGATAAGCCCTGTTTACCCATGGCCCGAGGCACCAGGAAGACATTCAGACTCCTTGGGCTTCCAAGCTGTTAAAATCCACTGAGAAGTGGTTCCTGAGAGCTGTTCAGGGCTGTGATTCCTGTTGGATGTCCTGGCATTAGTGAAGGGTTCTGCATCTGTCTTTCCCAGGGACACTGTGGATCCGTTTGAGATGTGTTGTGGGCATGCTGGGAAAGCATTTCAGGCGCCTGCCTTGACTCTTTGCTCTGGAACTTCCCAAGGAGCCGCAGGGCCCACGGGGGAAGATTTTCCTTGGGAGTGTTGCTGCTTTGTGCCCCATGGAGGAGAGAGCAGAGTGTCCCCATGGGGGATTCTTGACCTCATGGACAAGTGCTGTGACGTCATTGGTGTGCTGACATTGGTTTGGACAAGAATTGAGGAAGTGTCCACAGGGTCCTAATTAGAGAACGTTGGCCCAGGAGAGCTCCAGGCTGCCTTGGAGATCAGTGCCAATCAGGGGGATGGCATTGGACAGCTGCTGACCACGTGCCAACGGCCGTGGGAGAATGAGCTGGACACACACAGAGGCTCCCAGTGCCGGCAGATTGGCCCCCAGCTGCAGGGACGCCATGGGAATGTCCCTGCCTCCCTTGGGGCTGTGTCTCAGCCCTGCAGAAACTGTCCCTGCTCTTGTGCCAGCATTTCAGGAAGGATGAGTTTCCCCTCTCCTAGCGACTGCGTCTTCTGTAAAAACAATTGACAAGAGGGTCCTCAGCACAGGAAAGACTTGGAGCTCGTGGAGCACTTCCAGAGGAGGCCACCAAGATGCTCGGGGGACTGGAGCAGCTCTGTGACAGAGACAGGCTGGGACAGTTGGACCTGTTCAGCCTGGAGCAGAAAAGGCCGTGGGGACACCCCAGTGTGACCTTTCAGACTTCAAAGCACCTCCTCGGAAACATGTGGAGAAATGTTTCCGGAGGGCCTCTGTCAGGGGGACAAGGGGAGATTGTTTTCAACTAAAAAGAGAGTGGGTTCAGAGCAGAGATAACGGAAAATTCTTGATGCTGAGAGTGGTGAAACACTGGCACAGATTTCCCAGTGAGCTGGTGGATGCCCCGTGCCTGGAAACATTCCAGACCACATTGGACGGGGCTCTGAGCATTCTGATGGAGTGAAAGATGTCTCTGCTGCCACCCAGAAGGAGGCCCTGCCCTGTGGTGTCGGCTACCGGAGTGCTCGGTGTCTCTTGTAGGATGCAATTCCCCCAGGGAGCAGAGGGAACACACAGCACCACTGGGAGCAGGGGCATCCTGCCATGGAGACAGGAATATTCTGGATGCAGAGGCTCAGGCTGCCCTGTTTGGCTTCTGTGTAGATGGAGACAAGTGTCAGAAGAGACTGAGAACCAGGAGCCCCCACCGTGTCTCTGAGTCCCCTTGATTCCCTGAGGCCCCACAGTGTCACAGGTTCTCCTTTGGGCCACGAGGTCGCACGGTGTCACAGGATCCCTCTGGTGCCATGAGCCCTTGTGGTGTCACAATGGTCCTTGGTTCCACGAGGCCCCACATTGTTACAGAGTCCCCTTTCTGCTGCGAGGTCCCACATTATGTCAGGGTCGCCTTGGCTCCATGAGGCCCCACATTGTCACAGGCTCCCCCTTTCTGCCATCAGGTCTCACATTGTCCCAGGGTCCCTTCGGTTCCATGAGGCCCCACAGTGTCACAAGGATCCCTGGGAACCACGAGGCCCTCAGGGATCACAATGGATCCTTGGTTCCATGAGGCCCCACAGTGCCCCAGGGCCTGTGGATTCCACAAGATCCTGGAGTGGCACAGGGTTCCTTTGCTTCCACGTGTCCCCGCGGTGTCACAATGTCCCCATGGTTCCAGGAGGCCCCGCAGTGTCACAGACGAGCAGCACTGGAGTGGGAGCAGCACCAGGGGAGGTTTTGCAGCTGTGCTGGAACAGCAGCAGCAGCAGCAGCCACGGAGCAACAGTGGAACAGCGGTGGAATGCAAGTCCCGTGAGGAGCGGCTGAGGGAGCTGGGGTTGTTTATCCTGGAGAAGAGGAGGCTCAGGGGGGACCTTCTCACTCTCTACAACTCCCTGACAGGAGGGGGCAGCCAGGTGGGGCTCGGTCTCTTCTCCCAGGGACCAGAGACAGGACAAGAGGACACAGCCTTGAGCTGCAGCAGAGGAGGTTTAGGCTGGAGATTAGAAAGAGTTTCTTCACAGCAAGGGTGATTGGGCATTGGAATGGGCTGCCCAGGGAGGTGGTGGAGTCGCCGTCCCTGGAGGTATTCAAGGAAAGACTGGATGTGGCACTTGCTGCCATGGTCTGGTGACAAGGTGGTGTTGGGTCATAGGTTGGACTGGATGATTTCACAGATCTTTTCCAAGCTGGTTAATTCTGGGATTCTGTCATTCAGTGCAGCAGCGGTGGAACCTTGGTGGAAAAAGAGTGGGAAATGGCCCCGCAGCTGTGGAGCAGCACCTGAGATGCCCAAGCTGCGGGACACAGAGCGGGTCTGAGCGCTGTGTCCTGTGGGAGCTGGCCCCACACACCAGAACCATGCCCGTCAGGCTGACCCAGAGCAGGGGGCAGCAGCAGGAATTGCTGCTGGGCTGCGGAAGGGGCAGATCCAGCGCGTTTGATGGTGACTCGGGGGTTGGATCCTGGTTGTTGGCGGCCACCTTTGGTGGTAGCGGGACACTTTCAGTTGATCTGAAGTCGTGAACTCAGGAGAAAGTCAGCACAAAAGGAATCAAGTGGCCTTTTCTGCTGCAGGGAAACGCATCTTGGTAGAGGTTTAATGATTTCTGATGTAGGAAGCAAACGGAGTCAATTTTTGGCCTGTGGTTTTGTTGTAATCCAGAAACAGTTTCCAAAATGATGCAATTTGTGGTGAAAAACCAGGAACGTGCCTCAGCATCGGGATGTTGCACACTGAGTACAGAGCTGTTTGTGGCGGTTATGATCAAGAAAACAATTGGAATTCTTGTCCCTATTTCACTCTTTCTCCCTCTCTCTCTGGGAATGAGTCTCCAACACTCCCTGCAGCTCTGCTTTCCATGATCTGCTCCTCTGGAGTTGGGCTTGGCCAGCTGAGCAGCGGGAAGCAGGAGGATAATGGCCCATTCCAACTGCAGACTTCCTTTTTGTAGCCTCTGGATTTCCAGCATTTAGAAATGGTCATGTTTTAAACTGTCTGACCAAATCCCACTTCTGCCCTGGCAGAAAACCCTCCTGTGGCCCTGTTTGGGAACGGACCCTCGGAAACACCTCACTGCAGATGACTTTTGGTTGGTTTTGCTAAGGGATGACAAGAAGATCAGCACAAGGAGGAAGGCTGAGGGAGAGGGAAGGACCAGTTCCTTCCTTTTGTCTTCCCATTGCAAAGTCTCCTGCAGAGGTTGTGCTGCAGCCAGAGACTTGCCGGGCCAAGGGCTGAGGGAAACGATTCAGCTGAGGCACTTGAGGCATCTTGTCCCCAGTTTGTAGCCCTGGATCTGGGAGGGGACTCAGCTGCCCCCCTTGCACCCCACAACCCCCCTGAAATGGGGGATTCCTCCCGCCTCTGCCAGGTGCCCCTTATCCATCCCTAGCCTGGGTGCTCCTGGTCTGAGCTCCCATGGTCATTCTGGTGGTGGGGAGCAGGAGGGAGGAGTTCAGAGCAAACCTGGGAGGTGCCAGCAGGCTCAGAGATGTGTGGAGGTGACAGTGAGACAGTGATGGGATGTGCAGATGGTCACGGGGACAGGACAACACCTCGGGGATCAACTTCTTGGAGATTTGGGGGAATTTCCTTAGGAAAGCACACACGGACACAGACACACGGACACAGAGCGTAGCTTTGCCAAAAGGGTGTATTGATTAGTCAGGGGCAAATGGCCCTGGGCTCAAAGGGTTCAGGGGATTCCTCCAGGGATGATCATCTCCTCATTCCACTAGTAGGGAAAAGGACACCGTAGTCCTCACAACTCGCAATCCTAAAAGACATTCGCAGAAGGTGACCTCTGGTGCCCACTGGGACATGAGAGGGGCCTTGGCCCCAGCCGTCTCCCTGCAGGCACTGCTCACCTAGGCATCCAGAGAGGCAGCCAGGCGCTTCACCCGCAGAAGAGCCTCCAGCTTTTTACACAGAGCAGGCTGGGGACAAAGGCAGCGTTAGAGACACACTGGGGGCACTGGGCTGCACTGGGAGGAAAAGGGAAAGCAAAGGGGTCCTTGGGGAAGGGGCCTGCGGGCAGCAATGGGGTGCAGGAGCTGCTGTGCTCCTGCCCAGAGGCAGTGGGGTCCTGGCCAAGAGGCACAGCTGGGGCAGGGGCTGTGCCCTGGGCCTTGCAGAGGGTGCTGGGGGGCCTGGGATGGGAATGCAACAGGGGCCCTGGGCAAGGGGTTCCCTGGGAAGGATCCGTGGGGCAGGAGAGGTGTCTGGGGTGTCAGCAGGGCTGCACTGGGCTGTGCTGGGGCAGCATGGGATGGCCTGGGGTGTGGTGGGCGTGCGAGGGGAGGGTCTGACACCGGCAGAACTCCTGGTACCCACCTGAGGCGTCTTCAGGATGTCGACATTGTCTACATCCACCTGCAGAGAGACCAGGAGATCTCGCTGGTCACTGGGATGTCCCCAGTGCCAGCAAGGGATGGGGGGGGACCAAAGTGCCCCCCAATTACCAGAGGGGATGCCCTCCAGTCCCAGCCCCCCACTCACCTCCTGGAGATCATCTTGGGTTCCTTCCAGGAGTGCCTGGGAAAGGACAACAAAGGCTTGGTCTGGATTGGACCTTGTGGGGCTGAGGGGGGAACACGGGTGCAGGGAGCAGGGCGGAGGCAAAGGGATGGGAATTCAGGGCCTCCAAGGAGATCTGTTTGGAGCTGGGGGAGACCCAAAGACACTGACCTGGGGTAAATTGAGGAGCCAAGGGACGTGGCTGGGGCTGTAGAAGGGGCACGGTGTAAGGTACAGGGCAGGAGAAAGGAATTGTGGTGTAGGGACATGGGAGTGCAAGAGAGGGGCTTGGTGGGGAAAGAAGAACGGGGATGGGCGAGGACAAAAGCGACAGGACTGAGAGAGGGTTTGGGAGCTGGGGGTGAGTCCAGGAATGGTATCAGGAGACAGCGCTGCAGTGGCCAGGAAGAAAGGCAAAGGACTGGGGGGGGGCATGGAAGGAAAGGGCTTGGGAATGGTCAGTGGGAGGGCATTTGGGGAGGCTGGCTAGGACACAGAGGAGAGAGCCAGGAGGAAATTCCTGAAGGGACACCAAAAGGGTGGGATGAGAGGCCAGAAAGGGCAGGGTGTGGGGACATATTTGGCTGGTGCCTCACCTTGGCCTGTGCCGGGAGGCACAGCAGGATGGAGAAGAGCAGGGCCACGTTGAGCACAGCCACCTTCATCTTCCTCTCGCACTGGGCAGCGCTGGCTGAGGCTGCGCCGGGCCCGGAGCACCTTTATCCCTGCCGGGACTCCTCGCTGCACCCTCCCCGACAGCCCCCAGGCCAAAGCCCGGCTTGGCACAGCCCCCAGCCCTGGCCACAAGCCCGGCCCTGGCACAGAGTCCATCCCACCTGCGGCACGCATCCAGCCCCCTTGCCTGGCATCCCTCCAGCTTCCTGCACGGGGCAGCTGCCCCTGGAATGGCCCAGGCACCTGCGGGGGCCAAGGCCCTGGGGGGGGTAGGGAGCCAAAGGCAGCTGGGGACCCTGTGGGGACAACCCCCACTCCACCACAATCCATCCTCCTGCAGCCCCCACAGCCAGATCCCCCATCTCCCGCTGCCCCTTCCCTCCCAGAGCTTTCCCTGTGGGACAGCCCAGAGCTGAGCCCAGTCCCAGACCCAATATGTGGGAGAAGAACAGTGTCATGGGCAATGTGATCAACCCCATAACTGGGATCTCCAGTCACTGGAGACACTGGGGAGCGCTCAGGAGTACTGGGGGTGGTGATCAGCTGCATACAATGCTGAGGCTTGGGGAATTACTCAGGTGTGGCACTTCCTAAATTCACACCACCTCGTTTTCTTGCATTGCAGGCCTCAAACCAGTCCCATCTCCAGCCCCAGAGCAGAGTCCAGAGGGGAAGATGCCCTACCCAGACCCTCACACTGTCACACCTGGGCACACCAGAGCACCTGGGGCCCGCTCTGCACAGCCGCCCCACACATGTGTGCTTCCAGGACCCCATCTGTGGGATATGCCCAGCTGTACTACCCATCCCCAACAAGGCTCAGACGCCAGCACTGTCCCTGCCTGGGACATGCCCACAGCTCCCCAAGTCCCTTGTTCCCACAGAGGGTCTCTGCAATGTCCTGGCCCTGGGCCCAGGCCAGCGCTGGACCTGAGCAGGAAGTGCCCATCTAAGGGGAAGTGGAGAAAGAGGAGCTTGTCCCCAGGCAGCCACTTGGAGCTAATTGGGCAAAGAGAGGTGTCCTGTGAGGAGGAGGGATGATGGTCCCCTGCCAGCATCTCTGATAAGCCCTGTTTGCCCATGGCCCAAGGCATCATGAAGACATTCAGACATCTTGGCCTTCCTAGGGATGTGCAGCTCCTTGGGCAAGTTCCAGAGCAAAGAGTCAAGGCAGGCGCCTGAAATGCTTTCCCAGCTGGCCCACAACACATCTCAGATGGACCCACAGTGTCCCTGGGAAAGAGAGAAGCAGAACCCTTCACTAATGCCCTGGAATGTCAAACAGGAATCACAGCCAGGGACAGCTCTCGGGAATCACTTCCCTGTGGGTTTTTCCTTCTTGGTGATGCCATGATGATTTTTTGCCTTTTTTATCTATACCTTTTATATACCCTTTTATATAGCTTTTATGTGTCCTCAGTGCTTTTAGCATGCATACTTGTAGTTCCTTAAGCCTGATAATTTAGCATAGTCCTAATATTCCGTTAAGCCAGGAGAACAAACATCTTGGAAGCCTCACACTTAGGGCCAGAAAGTCCTATGCTATCCTGAGAAACCAAGGTCCTCCCTAGAACATATTCTGCAAACTAAGATAGGGCCATCCAGGGCGGAATTCCTCGGGATGGGGGGATATCACACTATTAATTTAAGCTTCTCATTGGGGAATCTTTGATAGATATGCTAATTTGCAAGGTCTATAAATTGTACACACGATCCATCGTGTGTGGGCATTTTGGGTGCATTTCCATGTGCATTTTGGTGCATTCCACCTGGACGAAGTCATGCACCTTAAGATCCTTAAATAAATACCAAGGTAAAAAGCCTTTTTCCCTTAAACCGTGTTTGGTTCTTAATTTTAAGACCAGGGAAAGGCAACATTGGAAGCTGGGACAGGCATCTGGATCCACCTGAGAACAAAGCAAGAGACACTGGGAATCTTTGAGCCTCAGGCAAGGCTCCCATGGGCTTCAGAACCCAAAGCAGATTTTTACCCACAGCCTTTGATTTGCAGCTTGGGTGTCCTCAAAAGATTTCTCCTCACACCTTTCTAGGCAGATCACTAAACCAGAGCAGGATTTTCCTGTCCCAGGGGCTGCTCGATGGTTTTGGAAGTGGATGGGTCTGGGAAGCACAGCTGGAAGGAATGTGGCACATCTCAGACAGAGGAGGAGTTTGCAGAGGAACCGTGGGAGCCTGTTGGAAGCTCGGGGGCTCATTGGGAGAGACCAGATCCCTCTCAAGAAACGGGACACCCGTGTTCCGGCCAGCCTGGGAAGGAGGACTTGAAACTGGCAACGACAGGGGAAGGGCAGAGTTCCAGAGAGCACCCAGACAGCAAGACAAGGATCCCATGGGGATAATTCAGGAAAGGAAGGCAGCCCAGGAAATGGCCACAAGACAGGTCAAGGGGGTGTCCTCTTGCATCCCTCCTGGGATACAGACACTCTCCAATGCCTCGCTGAAGGGCCTGGATCCCAAATCATGAGGGATGGGAAGAAAACCCAGAGACTGAGAGATGTGCGGTTGTGAGACTTGGATGTCTCCAAGAGATGGAGGGATGGCTCCATGGTTGCAGTGCTCTTGGGAATGGCTCCAGGGGTTTCAGAAAAGCAGGACAGGAAGGGGAGTGGTGGAGTTGCCATTTTTGAAGGGTAAGTTCAGCCCTCAGGAATCTCTGACCCAGGAGAGCAGGGAGAAGGAATGGTGAAACAAAGACATTCCCATGGCTCTGCCTTCCTGTGTCCCCAGCTCTGCCCCCCTCTACAGGCTCTCCCTGCTGCCAGGCCTGCAGGGAGCCCAGGCTTCCAGGCTGCCTTCAGCTCCTCTATGCACAGACTTCCCCTCAACCCAAAATGTCTGAATGTCTTCCTGGTGCCTCGGTCCCTGGGCAAACAGGGCTTATCAGAGATGCTGGCAGGGGACCATCATCCCTCCTCCTCCCAGGACACCTCTCTTTGCCCAATTAGCTCCAAGTGGCTGCCTGGGGACAAGCTTCTCTTTCTCCACTTCCCCTTAGATGGGCACTTCCTGCTCAGGTCCAGCGCTGGCCTGGGCCCAGGGCCAGGACATTGCAGAGACCCTCTGTGGGGACAAGGGACTTGGGGAGCTGTGGGCATGTCCCAGGCAGGGACAGTGCTGGCGTCTGAGCCTTGTTGGGGATGGGTATTACAGGTGGGCATATCCCACAGATGGGGTCCTGGAAGCACACATGTGTGGGGCAGCTGTGCAGAGCGGGCCCCAGGTGCTCTGGTGTGCCCAGGTGTGACAGTGTGAGGGTCTGGGTAGGGCATCTTCCCCTCTGGACTCTGCTCTGGGGCTGGAGATGGGACTGGTTTGAGGCCTGCAATGCAAGAAAACGAGGTGGTGTGAATTTAGGAAGTGCCACACCTGAGTAATTCCCCAAGCCTCAGCATTGTATGCAGCTGATCACCACCCCCAGTACTCCTGAGCGCTCCCCACTAGTGTCTCTAGTGACTGGAGATCCCAGTTATGGGGTTGATCACATTGCCCATGACACTGTTCTTCTCCCACATATTGGGTCTGGGACTGGGCTCAGCTCTGGCGTGTCCCACAGGGAAAGCTCTGGGAGGGAAGGGGCAGCGGGAGATGGGGGATCTGGCTGTGGGGGCTGCAGGAGGATGGATTGTGGTGGAGTGGGGGTTGTCCCCACAGGGTCCCCAGCTGCCTTTGGCTCCCTACCCCCCCCAGGGCCTTGGCCCCCGCAGGTGCCTGGGCCATTCCAGGGGCAGCTGCCCCGTGCAGGAAGCTGGAGGGATGCCAGGCAAGGGGGCTGGATGCGTGCCGCAGGTGGGATGGACTCTGTGCCAGGGCCGGGCTTGTGGCCAGGGCTGGGGGCTGTGCCAAGCCGGGCTTTGGCCTGGGGGCTGTCGGGGAGGGTGCAGCGAGGAGTCCCGGCAGGGATAAAGGTGCTCCTGGCCCGGTGCAGCCTCAGCCAGCGCTGCCCAGTGCGAGAGGAAGATGAAGGTGGCTGTGCTCAACGTGGCCCTGCTCTTCTCCATCCTGCTGTGCCTCCCGGCACAGGCCAAGGTGAGGCACGAGCCAAACAGGTCCCCACACCCTGCCCTTTCTGGCCTCTCATCCCACCCTTTTGGTGTCCCTTCAGGAATTTCCTCCCGGCTCTCTCCTCTATGTCCTAGCCAGCCTCCCCAAATGCCCTCCCACTGACCATTCCCAAGCCCTTTCCTTCCATGCCCCCCCCCAGTCCTTTGCCTTTCTTCCTGGCCACTGCAGCGCTGTCTCCTGATACCATTCCTGGACTCACCCCCAGCTCCCAAACCCTCTCTCAGTCCTGTCGCTTTTGTCCTCGCCCATCCCCGTTCTTCTTTCCCCACCAAGCCCCTCTCTTGCACTCCCATGTCCCTACACCACAATTCCTTTCTCCTGCCCTGTACCTTACACCGTGCCCCTTCCACGGCCCCAGCCACGTCCCTTGGCTCCTCAGTTTACCCCAGGTCAGTGTCTTTGGGTCTCCCCCAGCTCCAAACAGATCTCCTTGGAGGCCCTGAATTCCCATCCCTTTGCCTCCGCCCTGCTCCCTGCACCCGTGTTCCCCCCTCAGCCCCACAAGGTCCAATCCAGACCAAGCCTTTGTTGTCCTTTCCCAGGCACTCCTGGAAGGAACCCAAGATGATCTCCAGGAGGTGAGTGGGGGGCTGGGACTGGAGGGCATCCCCTCTGGTAATTGGGGGGCACTTTGGTTCCTCCCATCCCTTGCTGGCACTGGGGACATCCCAGTGACCAGCGAGATCTCCTGGTCTCTCTGCAGGTGGATGTAGACAATGTCGACATCCTGAAGACGCCTCAGGTGGGTACCAGGAGTTCTGCCGGTGTCAGACCCTCCCCTCGCACGCCCACCACACCCCAGGCCATCCCATGCTGCCCCAGCACAGCCCAGTGCAGCCCTGCTGACACCCCAGACACCTCTCCTGCCCCACGGATCCTTCCCAGGGAACCCCTTGCCCAGGGCCCCTGTTGCATTCCCATCCCAGGCCCCCCAGCACCCCCCGCATGGTCCAGGCCACAGCCCCTGCCCCAGCTGTGCCTCTTGGCCAGGACCCCACTGCCGCTGGGCAGGAGCACAGCAGCTCCTGCACCCCATTGCTGCCCGCAGGCCCCTTCCCCAAGGACCCCTTTGCTTTCCCTTTTCCTCCCAGTGCAGCCCAGTGCCCCCAGTGTGTCTCTAACGCTGCCTTTGTCCCCAGCCTGCTCTGTGTAAAAAGCTGGAGGCTCTTCTGCGGCAGAAGCGCCTGGCTGCTGCTCTACATGGATAGGTGAGCAACACTCGGGAGTCTCGTGGCCCCAGAGGGTCCTGGGGGTTTCTGGAGGGATCCCAGAACCTGCTGGGTGTTGCCAGAACTTGGGGACGGCAAAGGGACATGGTGGGGGGTTGTCCCAGATCCGTGTCCCAAGTGTGCTGGACAGAGCGGCCCCTAAGTCTTTCCTTGTCACTGGGGAGCTGTTGGGAACCCGACAGTCCCCATGTGGGCAGCAGGATTACCTGGAGATTTTGGGGCATCCTGGGGCTTGGGGGGGTCTTGGGGTTCTGTGGATCTGAGGAGCAAAATCCTGTCCTGGGTCTATCCAGGGCTCCAATTCCCTTCTCCTTCATGACAGGCATGGGGACGAGGACCCTCTCCCATCCCATTGGACACAGGGGGATCACATTTTGATGTCTGTGTTTTTAGATTGAACCAGGTGGGGAAAACCATGTCCTGTCCCCCTCCCGTGGAATGAGGAGATGATGATCATCCCTGGAGGAATCGCCTGATCCCCTGTGAGCCCTGGGCCTTTTTCCTCAAATGGCCAATAAACCCCTTCAGCAAATTTACACTCCGTGTCCATGTGTCTGTGTCCGGGCGTGTTTTCCAAAGGAAATTCCCCCAAATCTCCAAGAAGTTGATCCCCGAGGTGTTGTCCTGTCCCCCTGACCATCTGCACATCCCATCACTGTCTCACTGTCACCTCCACACATCTCTGAGCCTGCTGGCACCTCCCAGGTTTGCTCTGAACTCCTCCCTCCTGCTCCCCACCACCAGGAATGACCATGGGAGCTCAGACCAGGAGCACCCAGGCTAGGGATGGATAAGGGGCACCTGGCAGAGGCGGGAGGAATCCCCCATTTCAGGGGGGTTGTGGGGTGCAGGGGGAGCAGCTGAGTCCCCTCCCAGATCCAGGGCTACAAACCGGGGACAAGATGCCTCAAGTGCCTCAGCTGAATCGTTTCCCTCAGCCCTTGGCCCGGCAAGTCTCTGGCTGCAGCACAACCTCTGTAGGAGACTTTGCAATGGGAAGACAAAAGGAAGGAATTGGTCCTTCCCTCTCCCTCAGCCTTCCTCCTTGTGCTGATCTTCTTGTCATCTCTTAGCAAAACCAACCAAAACTCATCTGCAGTGAGGTGTTTCCGAGGGTCCGTTCCCAAACAGGGCCACAGGAGGGTTTTCTGCCAGGGCAGAAGTCAGACCTGTGGGATTTGGTCAGACAGTTTAAAACATGACCATTTCTAAACGCTGGAAATCCAGAGGCTACAAAAAGAAAGTCTGCAGTTGGAATGGTCCATTATCCACCCTCTTCCCGCTGCTCAGCTGGCCAAGCCCAACTCCAGAGGAGCAGATCATGGAAAGCAGAGCTGCAGGGAGTGTTGGAGACTCATTCCCAGAGAGAGAGGGAGAAAGAGTGAAATAGGGACAAGAATTCCAATTGTTTTCTTGATCACAACCACCACAAACAGCTCTGTACTCAGTGTGCAACATCCCGATGCTGAGGCACGTTCCTGGTTTTTCACCACAAATTGCATCATTTTGGAAACTGTCCCTGGATTACAACAAAACCACAGGCCAAAAATTGACTCCGTTTGCTTCCTACATCAGAAATCATTAAACCTCTACCAAGATGTGTTTCCCTGCAGCAGAAAAGGCCACTTGATTCCTTTTGTGCTGACGTTCTCCTGAGTTCACGACTTCAGATCAACTGAAAGTGTCCCGCTACCACCAAAGGTGGCCGCCAACAACCAGGATCCAACCCCCGAGTCACCATCAAACGCGCTGGATCCGCGCCTTCCGCAGCCCAGCAGCAATTCCTGCCGCTGCCCCCTGCTCTGGGTCAGACCGACGGGCATGGTTCTGGTGTGTGGGGCCGGCTCCCACAGGACACAGCGCTCAGACCCGCTCTGTGTCCCGCAGCTTGGGCATCTCAGGTGCTGCTCCACAGCTGCGGGGCCTTTCCCACTCTTTTTTCACCAATGTTCCACCGCTGCTGCACTGAATCACAGAATCCCAGAATTAACCAGCTTGGAAAAGACCTGTGACATCATCCAGTCCAACCTATGACCCAACACCACCTTGTCACCAGACCATGGCAGCAAGTGCCACATCCAGTCTTTCCTTAAATACCTCCAGGGACGGCAACTCCACCACCTCCCTGGGCAGCCCATTCCAATGCCCAATCACCCTTGCTGTGAAGAAACTCTTTCTAATCTCCAGCCTAAACCTCCTCTGCTGCAGCTCAAGGCTGTGTCCTCTTGTCCTGTCTCTGGTCCCTGGGAGAAGAGACCGAGCCCCACCTGGCTGCCCCCTCCTGTCAGGGAGTTGTAGAGAGTGAGAAGGTCCCCCCTGAGCCTCCTCTTCTCCAGGATAAACAACCCCAGCTCCCTCAGCTGCTGCTCACGGGACTTGCATTCCACCGCTGTTCCACTGTTGCTCCGTGGCTGCTGCTGCTGCTGCTGTTCCAGCGCAGCTGCAAAACCTCCCCTGGTGCTGCTCCCACTCCAGTGCTGCTCGTCTGTGACACTGCGGGGCCTCCTGGAACCGTGGGGACATTGTGACACCGCGGGGACACATGGAAGCAAAGGAACCCTGTGCCACTCCAGGATCTTGTGGAATCCACAGGCCCTGGGGCACTGTGGGGCCTCATGGAACCAAGGATCCATTGTGATCCCTGAGGGCCTCGTGGTTCCCAGGGATCCTTGTGACACTGCAGGGCCTCATGGAACCAAAGAGACCCTGGGACAATGTGAGACCTGATGGCAGAAAGGGGGGAACCTGTGACACTGTGAGGCCTCATGGAGCCAAGGCGACCCTGACATAATGTGGGACCTCGCAGCAGAAAGGGGACTCTGTAACAATGTGGGGCCTCGTGGAACCAAGGACCATTGTGACACCACAAGGGCTCATGGCACCAGAGGGATCCTGTGACACCGTGCGACCTCGTGGCCCAAAGGAGAAACCTGTGACACTGTGGGGCCTCAGGGAATCAAGGGGTCTCTGAGACACAGTGGGGGCTCCTGGTCCTCAGTCTCTTCTGACACTTGTCTCCATCTACACAGAAGCCAAACAGGGCAGCCTGAGCCTCTGCATCCAGAATATTCCTGTCTCCATGGCAGGATGCTCCTGCTCCCAGTGGTGCTGTGTGTTCCCTCTGCTCCCTGGGGGAATTGCATCCTACAAGACACAGCGACCACTCCGGTAGCCGACACCACAGGGCAGGGCCTCCTTCTGGGTGGCAGCAGAGACATCTTTCACTCCATCAGAATGCTCAGAGCCCCGTCCAATGTGGTCTGGAATGTTTCCAGGGACGGGGCATCCACCAGCTCACTGGGAAATCTGTGCCAGTGTTTCACCACTCTCAGCATTAGAATTTTCCCTTTTCTCTGCTCTGAACCCACTCTCTTTCAGTTGAAAACAATCTCCCCTTGTCCCCTTGGCACAGGCCCTACGGAAACATTTCTCCACATGTTTCCGAGGAGGTGCTTTGAAGTCTGAAAGGTCACACTGGGGTGTCCCCACGGCCTTTTCTGCTCCAGACTGCGCAGGTCCAACTGTCCCAGCCTGTCTCTGTCACAGAGCTGCTCCAGTCCCCCGAGCATCTTGGTGGCCTCCTCTGGAAGTGTTCCACGAGCTCCGAGTCTTTCCTGTGCTGAGGACCCTCTTGTCAATTGTTTTTGCAGAAGACGCAGCATGGGGTGGCCCCTGCCAGGCCGCTGAGCAGGGACAAGGAGGCACTGAGGCCCCAGGGCTGCAAGGGTCACTTGTCTCCTGCTGGCCTCAGGGCCAGGGCCAGCAGCCGTGGCCAAAGTGCTGCACAAGTTGGCTCTGTCAGGGCCTTGCAGCTGCTGCCCATCCCTCTGCCCTCTGCAGCCCAGGCTGTCCCACGCTGTCCCTGCCCTGCGCCTCTGTCCCTGCAGGCTGTCCTCATCCCCCCGGCTGCTCCAACTTGCCGGCCCCTTCCTTTGCTGGCAGCTCTGCGTCCTGCCTGCCTCTGCCTGGGCACACAAAGCCTTGGGCTGCTCCAGACTCCTTCTGGGGGACGTGTTGCAGCACAGCACTTCCCTGGGAGGGAAAGACCTTTCTCCTGGTGTCCAGTCTGGAGCTGCCCAGCTGCCCTTGGTGCCATTATTTCTTTGTCAGGCTGTTTTATACAATGAAGAAAAGCTCCTCCATCTTTGAAACCTCCCTCCAAGCCCTCCCAGGCTACTTCTCTTCTGTCCTCAGTCTCCACAGAACTGAGCCCAGGGCCCTCAGCTTCCACCTGCTGGTTTTGTGATGAGGCCTCCAAAGCCCATCTTGGGAGATTTTTGGGTTCTCTCTAAGGTCTTTGAAAATGGAAACATAGTGATCGAGGTCCAAGATAAATGGAGTGTTATTTTTTCCCAAACCTTGCAGTGACAGAACAAAGGGCAATAGCTTTAAACTGAATGAGGGGGAATTTAGATTTGATCTAAGGAGGAAATATTTGACAGTGAGAGTGGCACAGAACTGCAACCATGCAAGCCAGAGAGCGATGCTCCATCCCAAAATTCTTCAAGGTCAGGAGGTTTGTGCCAACCCCTCCACTCCCCAAGGATGGAATTCCTGTTGTGGGGGTTCTCTGATGTGCTGTGTGACCTCACAAAGCTTCTGGCCAGAATGTCTGCTGGGGGCCCGCCAGGCTGCTGCAGTGGCAGTGACCTCACAGCCATCACCATTCCAGCCCTGTCCCCTGGGCCTGGCTCTCCCCTTTCCTCTCTCCTGGTCTTGTCTCTGCAGGGATGAGTGGTTTTGTGATGAACACCTTGTCCCCAAGATATTCCTGAGACCAATCATTTGTCAGTCAGGCCCATGTCACAGCAGTGACCTCATTTTCAACTCGCTCAACTCCTCATGTCTGCTGGAGCCCACATTGAGCAGCCAAAGCCAGCCCCTGCTTTGGCCTTTCCCTCTGCCCTGCCCCAGGGCCTGACAGAGCCAGGCGGCCGCAGGTGACCTTGAGGTTGTGCAGGGCTCAGGCACAGGGGCTGTGCCAGACTCAGTGCTGAGCTCACACTCTGTGGGGTGGAGCAGAGCCCAGCCAGAAGTCACCCCCTGAAGCAGCAGCTCTGCCATGGTGGCCACTGGGCCGGCTTGGCCAGGGAGGCTTCTGGCCATGCCCTGCAAGGAGCTGCTGCTGCCAAGGTGCCTTTGGTGTCTCAGGCTCTCCCTGGCACAGCTCCCACTCCGGCACTCTGCACTGAGGCCTTCAATGTCTTGGGCTGGCCTGGGGCTCCTCCTGCAGCAGGGTCTGCCCTGGTCATGGCACAGGAAAGGCAGTTCCTGCTGGAGCAGGAGGCTCTGCCTGGAATGGGCTCAAACAGCTCCAACAAGGCCCTGTTTGCAGAGCCCCCAGTGGGGAATGCAGAAGGGAGGTCCCGCTGCTTTTGGGGTGAAGAATGCAGAACCCAGCCTGACTCCTCCATTTCAAAGTTCAACATCCTCAGAGGGAGCTGCAGCTGTGGCAGAGCTGGTAAAATCCCTGGAGAAAGGAACAACCAACCAAGTGACGCCACTGAGAGCTTCTCCAGAGCTGTGGAGTTGGCACAGCCTGGGCACATCTGACTGACAGGGCAGCACGTCAGACTAGAAAAGCCCCGTCCCAAATTTTAATGGCAATGTCTTCTGACATTTCCCTTCTTGGGGGTGGTGGAGATCCCTCCCTGGAGTGGGGACACTCCTCAAGGTCACTGCTCAAGGCCGAGTCACAGACATTTGCCTACGGTCATTGATCTGGGTGAGTGACATCAATCTCTGCTTAAGGACTGGTTTTGCTTTAATACAAGTGCTTCAAAATTGCATCCTAGAGCACTAGATTGTAATAGTTGTTACAGCTCCTATACTGTGCAGTAAATAATTCTGATTAAGATCTTTTTCTCTAATCATGAGGGTAATCAATTAGATCTGTATTTATATAAATAGATCTGGTTTGCTATTACTCATCCCGTGGGACAATTTACATAAAGCTTCAATTCCACCTGTCCAATCCTTGCCAAAAAACCATAAACCCTTGCCAAAATCTGGGGCTGGGATTGGATCCGGCCGTTCCCAGGCTCCCCTCACTGAAGGAGTTTAGAAAGCCTGGGGGTCCTGGAGGGATTTGGGGATCTATGGGGAGTGTTTGGGGGTCCCTTCTGCACCTCATAACCCAGTGGCAGCTTCTCTAATAAACATCGCCTGAAGCTCCCACTCTGCCCATGACAGGCACGCTGTGAGTGTCTGTGACATCCCGGCTCTAGGGCAGCCTGGGGACTCCTGGATGTCACCATGGAACCCCTGTGAGTGTCCGTCACCTCACGGTTCTTTAGGAGCACGGGGATTTCACCACTGGACTCCTGTCACTGACTGTGACATCCCGGCTCCTTGTCAGCATACAGACACGTCTGTTGTCACCATGGAGCCCCTGTGAGTATGTGTGAGCTCATGGCCCTTTGGAAGAAGACACCCTTTGCATTTCACATGAAACCCCTGTGACCAGGTCTTTAGCAGCCCAGAGACCCCTGAGATGTCACCGTGGAGTCCCTGTGGCTGTGTGTGACTAATGCATCTTTAGGAGCCTAGAGACCCCTGGGATATCACCGTGGAGCCTCTGTCACTGCCAGTGACCTCGTGGCTCTTTAGCAGCCTGGAGACACTTGGAATGTCACCGTGGAGCCCTTGTGAGTACCTGTGACAGATCAATGCCCCAGCAACATGAAGTCCCCTGGGATGTCACCATGCAATGGCTTTGACTGCCTCTGACCCCACGGCTTTTTATCATCCCAGGAAAAGCCTGGGATGTCACCACGGAACCCCTTTGACTGCTTGTGCCGTGGTTTAGGAATGATATTCCCCCATTTCATGCTCCTACTAAAACCGTGGCGCCTCTCACTCCCCTAATGCCTCCCATGGAAAGCACAAAAGACAAAGATCCTGGGCTGGGATAAGAACAATTTACTGGGAACAACAATGAGATAAGGAACAAACAGGAAGGGCAACAATATTGATAACAGAAGGGATAAGACAAAGAAGTTACTTACAGGGAAAACTGCAACACCACCAACCCTGCCCCTGTGTTCACCCAGGTGCCTGTGGAAAACCAGAATAAGGAGATCACCATCCAGGTGTCTTCCCAACGTGGATCACCAGGAATGTGGGTCACCAGCTCTCTTTGCAAAGTGGGTCCTCTGATGGAGGATGATGATGGGGCAGCAGACAAAGCTTTTCCTGCAGTTGGGGCGGTCCCAGGGCTTCCCTTACCGGTGGCTCTGCCGGTGATTAGTCAAGTAAGAACTCCGAGTGAAGCTCTTCCCACACTCAGGACACTTGTAGGGCCTCTCCCCAGTGTGGATGCGCTGATGGGGGACGAGGCTAGAGTTGCGGCAGAAGCCCTTCCCACAGTCGGGGCAGCGGAAGGGCCTCTCGTCTGTGTGAATCCGCTGATGCAGGAGGAGTTTGGAGCTGTCCCGACACCTCTTGCCACACTCGGGACACTCGTAGGGCTTCTCCCCGGTGTGGATCCTCTGGTGGTGAATCAGGGCCAAGCTCCTGCTGAACCTCTTCCCACATTCCCCACACTTGTAGGGCCGTTCCCCTGTGTGGGTCATCTGGTGGCGGATCAGGCTGGAGCTGACATTGAAGTCCTTCCCACATTCCAAGCACTTGTAGGGCCGTTCCCTGGTATGGATCCTCTCGTGGCGGATCAGGTGGGACCTCCAGCGGAAGCTCTTCCCACATTCACCACACTCATAGGGCTTCTCCGTATCATGAAGCTGCTCATGGACCACCAGGTCCGAGCTCTGGCTGGAGCTCCAGCTGCCATCCCGGCACAGGGTGGGTCTTTCCTCCTTGGAGCACCCTGGCCTGGGTTTGGAGCCCCTCTTTGTATGGCATCTTTGGGGCTTTTCCTTCCCGTTGCGTTCTTGTGACGTGGAGCCACTCAAAACGACCTCTTCCACAAGACTCTGTCGGGGGAATTTGCCCTTCCTGGTCTCCATCCTCAGCTCATTGTCTGAGGGAGGAAGAACAAAGAGAGGATGGGATTTGCTTCCATGTCAGAGGGAAGGGGAAGGAGATCCCCCAGTTCATCCTTGGCAGGATAGCGTCGGCAGCAGGGTTGTCCTGCAGCCAGGGGTGATGCTGGGCTGAGAGATGGAGCAGAAGAGAGGGGGAAAGGGGCAGTGACTTCTGCCTCACCTGTCTGGCTGTCCTGGGGCATCTTCCTCTTCCTCACAGCTTTCTCCTCCATCCGGCCAAGGTTTGGGAATGGGAACTCCTGCAATGGGGAAAAACAAGGTGTGAGCGCATTGGGTTGGGCGTTCCTCCTGCCCAAGTCCATCTCTAGAAGTCACCGGGCCTCTGGTGTCCATAAAAACCTCCAAAACACCAAGATTCAGTTCAAAAGAAGCCTCCTGCGAGTTCCCCCTCTCTGGTCTCTCTACTTTGAGCTTCTGGGGGCTCCCTCGTGTCCCTGCTGCTGGGGGTCCTGAATGTATTGGGTTTCCCCCACCTGCTTGGTCCCCACCCACCCCAGGCTGCCTGGCGTCCCTGGAATTCCAAGGCTCCCTCCACTTTGGTCTCCAAACTTGGAGATCCTTTGTGTCCCTCTTCTCTGGCATCCCCTCACTTAGGAATGCTGGGGGGCTTTGGGAGTCCTGGGGTCCCTTCTCCCCTTATTCTCTGCTTCAGGGTGCCAGGGCTTCAAGGCATCCCCCCTTTCCCACTTCAGGGTCCTGGCAATCCTTGAGGTCCCCCCTCTCTGAGGTCCCCACTTCAGGGTGCAGGCAATCACAGGGTTCACCCTCTCCACATTCCCTCTCCTCCAGATTGCCGGCATTCCCCCAGTCCCGATATTGTTCCTCTCTGCTCTCCTCCCTCTGAGGGTCCCAAGGTGCCCCTGCTCTGGCTCTTCTGGGGGGTCCCACAACCCCCTGGCTCTGGGCTGAAAGCAGCAGTGCCTGACCCAGGAAGGCCAACTCTCACTGTGGGGTCGGGACCTGGCATCCCCCCGCCCACCTTGGGGGCTCTGCTGGCATCAGCTACCAGGACTGCCAGAAAAACCCTTCCTGGGGACACCCCAGCATCCCCCAGAGGATCTTTTTGCCTCAGCTTTGGAGTCCTGCAAGCTCCAAACAGCCCCTCCCAAAAAACACTGTGCTGCTTTTAAGGGAAACTGGCAGGAGAAATGAACCCGCCTCAACCACCTCAAGAGAGATTTCCGGTCAGGCTCACAATTCATTAAAGAGATTACAATAAACACAGCAATCAAGAGAAAACGGGTTTTAAGCCACAAAGACTGAGTACAACCTGGCACCGTGCTGGTCAGAGTGGTGCTGGAGATCCTACCACGTGGTGGTCACAGTCTTGTCAAAAGTGCTGGTCCTGTGGAAGTTCTGCTCCTCCTCTGGATCCCTTGAGCAGCAGTGGTTTCCTAGTTCCCCCAAGCCAGGTTTTATATGCTCAGGTTCAGGTGGAAATGCTCAGTACCTCCCCCAGGTCAGGGAGGTTCACAATGGAATGATGTCATTCTCTGAGTCACAGGATATTTTGGGAGTCCTTGATTGTCTAAGTCCTTGCAGCTGCCCATTCTGCTGGTGGATAATGACCAATTAGCAGAGAAGTCCCCTCAGGCTGGGTGTGACTGCTGGTTGTTGTGGGTTTGTTTTTCTTTTCAGGAATTTTGTCCCATCTGAAAGGAAGAGGCAGTGAGGGCAGGGGGTTGCCCAGGAGACAATTAGGGGCAATTAGGAAACAAAAGAAATGGCCACGCCTCCTCACATACCATGGTGATGGCTCAGCCAGAGAAACCAGAGTTTGGAAGTGGTGGCTGGGGAGTGAGCTCTCTGGCTGGGGGGTTGGTTCTCAGCAATCGCAGAGATCCCATGAGAGGTTGGGGGCACACCGAGACTTTGCTGATGTGTGGGGTCTGGGCTCTGCCCCCTTTGCTCGGCAATTGGAGGCACAGCGGTCACCTGTGGTGCTCGCAGTGGGTGCCTGTCCTTACCAAGATGGGGCTGCACTGTGCCTTGCTCTTGGCGTCTGCCCCCTTGTTTTACTGCTTCTCCTGGCTGCCAACACCAACTGCTGCTCAATCAGATCTGCTGCCTTCACCACTTCTGCCAGCTGCCGGTGAGTGACGCTGAGGTCCAGTGCTGCCTGATCGGACCTGCCTGCCTTTGCTGTTTGCTGCCCGCTGCCGGGGTTGGTGCTGAGACACATTGCTGTCCCGTGAGGCTGCAAAAGGAGAGCTGTCCCCTGTGCCCTCTTGCCCCAGCTGCCACTGCCAGCTGGAGAGGCTGCTGCATGGAGTTACCGAGGAAGCTGCCGCTGCTGCATCGCGTGAGCAAGAATGCTGAGAAGCGTGGAAGAAAGCTGATTACACAGGATCTGAAAACAGGAAAGGCGTCCTGTTTGTCAGGCTGCAAGCCTTCAGAAAAGAATGACAAACTGTCAAGACAACAGATTTATTAGGGGACTGTGACTGGTTTTTGAGCGAGCAGCTAAAACAGTTTCTCACACTCAAAAGTATGAACGCTCTCTAACTTTACAATAAACCTGATTCACTTACACCTACCTTGTGTCTCTTGCATCCATACATCACAATACCCAACCCGTCATCCTTCATGCTCAAGTACAAGATGGCATCACAGGTACCTGCAGGTAAGTGCAGCCATTCCTTGAGGGTTGATCAAACTTTTAGGTCAAGGGCCTTGAGGAACCCTGCTTTCAGCTCTGAATGGTCAGCCAGGTAGGTCACTTGAGGGATGGTATATGTTTTTGGGCTATCCATTTTTTGATTCCTAGAGTTTGAAGAGGGACTTTACCAATTCACTGTAACCAGAATGTGAGTTTTGTAGATAGGATGCATTTTGCTACACCAATCCAAGGGTCAATCTGCAGGCCCAGATCTTTTTCAGAGTCACCGGGGCCAGTCATGTTCAGGATTGTGCCGGTGATGGTCCAAGCAGTGCAGTTGTTGATGCTAGAAGAGTCCTTTGTTTGCTTGATGGAAAAGCCGTGGCACTCTTCCCCTTGTGTTTTGAGACCGGGGAGATTGCAGAAGGTCTCTAATATCTTGATGTTCTGCTTCATGTTTTCCCAGGAATCGCTCAATAAGACCAGATCGTCTGCAAATGCCATCGCTGTGACGCTGTTCATTCCCCAGTGGTACCCTCTGCCACTCTCTTCCAGCTTGCAAAAGGCAACATTGGGTTGCCCTGTTTGACTCACACCTGGATCTGGATGTGGTCTCTCTGTGTTTTCTTTGTGGTGATATATGTACGGATGTTCTCATACATATTGCTCACCAAGCTGATGACATGAGGCTCCACTTCCCTTTGCTGCAGACCATGTAGAATGTGCTGGTGGCTGACGGTGTCAAAAGCCTTAGTGATGTCCACAAATACAACCCCCAGCGGTTTGTGATATTTTTTGGCAGACCGAATTACTGTTTGCAGGAGTTTCACATTTTCAGAGCATCCTGCCATTCTTATAAAGCCTCTTTGCCTTGGGTTGAGGGAGCATGCTTTAGTCGACCTTGCTGTTAATATTCTGGAGAACAGTCTTAACAGGATGGAGCCAATCATGATGGGTCTCCAGTTATTAATGTCTTGGAAATGTTCTGGTTTGGTTGACTTTGGTGTTAATACAGTCCTGCATCCCCTCACCATGTCCGAGATTTTACCTGCTGTTAACCAAAGGTTGACTATCTCCATGGTCTGGGAAAACTCAGGGTCTGTCTTCTTGAGGTCCTTTAGGGTAATCCCGTCTGGACCAGGAGCTCAGCTTTTGCTCATCTCCTGCACAGTCTTCTCAGTTTCTTTGGCTGTAATTAAGTCCCTGGAAGCGCTATTGTCAGCTTTCCCATTGAATTTGCAAGTTCCCAAGGCTCTTAAACTTTCCAGGTGTTTCCCATCTGTCTTTAAATGCCACACAAATTTCACTGGGTAGAATTTTGCAGGACAGGCATTCAATGTCATGCAGAGTAATCTTGGCTGATTTCCCCCAATCTAGATGGAATAGGTGCTGGAAGTGCACCTCTCCTGATTGCTCTCTTAGTCAGCCACTTCTGGCAAGGTCTTCAGGAGTTTTCTTCCTGGGTCCCTGCTTTGTTCTTATCTCGGGCTGCTGTTCTTATCTCGGGCTGATGTTCTTATCTGGCTTATCATATTGATGCATCTGAAGCAGCCCTGGGCTGACTCATTGGCCAGTGATGTCATCTGCTGGCCATTAAGTACCTGCTTGAATGCCCATGGGAAGGAGTTGAGTTTCCCAGCTGAAAGACTTTGACTGAAAGTTCTCTGATAATGGGCCCGCAGCTGCCCTTCCCTCTGCTGGTTGATGTTCCCAGCTGTTCCTCCTCATTATCTGGCCAATGACTCATCCCAGCTGCTGTTCCCATGCCCACAGCTGGTTCCCTGGGCAGCAATCTCCTCTTATCACTCATCTGCTTCCCTGTCTTGGACAGAATGTGTTTGGCAATGAGTTTACTGATGGTTTTGTTTCCCCAAAACTGAGCCTTCAACCTTATCAGCAGATGTTCTTCCTCCTTAGACCAACACCTTTTGTGGGCGAAACATAGATTTAAAAGAAACATAAAGAGTTTAGTTATAGGCTAGCTGTGTTGCAGTTAGTTAGAAGAGGAAGGAATTTGGGCCCAGCTAGAGTTAATTAAAATGGTTAAGAGAGCTGGACCTGAAACAGTTTTCAAGATGTTAGGAATTGCTTATGGAATAATTGCTGATCTGTCATTTGTATGTTTGCTTAGCTGTGCTTAGAATGAGGAACAGAAACATTGATAAGTTGGTCTGGGGAACAAGGGCAATTACCAGTTTCCTCCCTCTGTGGGAACCTATTCAAAAGTCACGCAAGAGGAAACTTAGAGATGTGGGTGGGGATGTTGCTGGCAGGTTGTTCTCCAGCTCAGGAGGCAATGTTTCCAATGTTCCTTCCCTCTCCTTGCTGCTTTTTCCCCCGTTGTTTAGTACAAAAAGTCTCGGGAGACAGCTGTCTTCTCCCACACTTGGTTGAGTTTTAAGATGTTCTTACACCTCCCATAGCCTGGGAAAACCCTCCCAAACCGTAGGAAAACGAACACACTCCTTAGTGTCAAACACACCCGATGTGTAAAACTCCAGTGTCACCAGTTCAAATGCATTTTCTGCCAAGTTAGGGAGGCCAGATGGTAAATTTAGAGAGCACAGGTAGGCCCTGTTTTTACACAAGGAATCTAGATTAAAAGTTTTAGATGCCAGGTCCACCCAATCAAAATGGGAAGTTTGGGTGCCGGTCAATGCCTGGTACAGGCGTATCGATGGACACATTTTAGAGATCCGGATAGTTAAAGTGTCCAAAATTTTAGGAGAGGAGGAATAAGATCGGCAGTAGACCTCTCAATAAATTACCGGATCTTGCCAGGCACCAATCCCTGGGCCGGAATTCGGGTAAAAAGCTGCACGGTCCTTACATAAAATTTGTTCAACTGTTTAGCAGGAGATTGTTGACTGGAGATTCCAATGATACCATGCCGGGGCAGAAGTCGGCTTCATTACACTTCAAAGGGCATACAGTGGTACCATGAGGAGGAGTGACCTTTGCAGCAGTGCCCACTTCGTAACAGGTATCTCCTCAGAAGATGGTAGTTACGCTGGCCGCTTACTCGCGCTTCATTGAATTTCTTCACTTTGACATTCAGAGCACTGGGCAGAAATCACATGGCGTCAACACCCGCCTCGGGCCTTCGCGATGCTTTGTTTTAATTAAACAGTCGGATTCCCCTGGTCCACACCAGTTCTAAGCTGGCTGCTTTCTGATGTAGGAAGCAAATAGAGTCAATTTTTGGCCTGTGGTTTTGTTGTAATCCAGGGACAGTTTCCAAAATGATGCAATTTGTGGTGAAAAACCAGGAGTGTGCCTCAGCATCGGGATGTTGCACACTGAGTACAGAGCTGTTTGTGGTGGTTGTGATCAAGAAAACAACTGGAATTCTTGTCCCTACTTCACTCTTTCTCCCTCTCTCTCTGGGAATGAGTCTCCAACACTCCCTGCAGCTCTGCTTTCCATGATCTGCTCCTCTGGAGTTGGGCTTGGCCAGCTGAGCAGCGGGAAGCAGGAGGATAATGGACCATTCCAACTGCAGACTTCCTTTTTGTAGCCTCTGGATTTCCAGCATTTAGAAACGGTCATGTTTTAAACTGTCTGACCAAATCCCACAGGTCTCACTTCTGCCCTGGCAGAAAATCCTCCTGTGGCCCTGTTTGGGAACGGACCCTCGGAAACACCTCACTGCAGATGAGTTTTGGTTGGTTTTGCTAAGAGATGACAAGAAGATCAGCACAAGGAGGAAGGCTGAGGGAGAGGGAAGGACCAATTCCTTCCTTTTGTCTTCCCATTGCAAAGTCTCCTACAGAGGTTGTGCTGCAGCCAGAGACTTGCCGGGCCAAGGGCTGAGGGAAACGATTCAGCTGAGGCACTTGAGGCATCTTGTCCCCAGTTTGTAGCCCTGGATCTGGGAGGGGACTCAGCTGCCCCCCCTGCACCCCACAACCCCCCTGAAATGGGGGATTCCTCCCGCCTCTGCCAGGTGCTTCTTATCCATCCCTAGCCTGGGTGCTCCTAGTCTGAGCTCCCATGGTCATTCCTGGTGGTGGGGAGCAGGAGGGAGGAGTTCAGAGCAAACCTGGGAGGTGCCAGCAGGCTCAGAGATGTGTGGAGGTGACAGTGAGACAGTGACGGGATGTGCAGATGGTCACGGGGACAGGACAACACCTCGGGGATCAACTTCTTGGAGATTTGGGGGAATTTCCTTAGGAAAGCACACACGGACACAGACACACGGACACAGAGCGTAGCTTTGCCAAAAGGGTGTATTGATTAGTCAGGGGCAAATGGCCCTGGGCTCAAAGGGTTCAGGGGATTCCTCCAGGGATGATCATCTCCTCATTCCACTAGTAGGGAAAAGGACACGGTTGTCCCCACAACTTGCAATCCTGAAAGACATTCGCAGAAGGTGACCTCTGGTGCCCACTGGGACATGAGAGGGGCCTTGGCCCCAGCCCTCTCCCTGCAGGCACTGCTCACCTAGGCATCCAGAGAGGCAGCCAGGCGCTTCACCCGCAGAACTTCCTCCAGCTTTTTACGCAGAGCAGGCTGGGGACAAAGGCAGCGTTAGAGACACACTGGGGGCACTGGGCTGCACTGGGAGGAAAAGGGAAAGCAAAGGGGTCCTTGGGGAAGGGGCCTGCGGGCAGCAATGGGGTGCAGGAGCTGCTGTGCTCCTGCCCAGCGGCAGTGGGGTCCTGGCCAAGAGGCACAGCTGGGGCAGGGGCTGTGGCCTGGGCCTTGCAGAGGGTGCTGGGGGGCCTGGGATGGGAATGCAACAGGGGCCCTGGGCAAGGGGTTCCCTGGGAAGGATCCGTGGGGCAGGGGAGGTGTCTGGGGTGTCAGCAGGGCTGCACTGGGCTGTGCTGGGGCAGCATGGGATGGCCTGGGGTGTGGTGGGCGTGCGAGGGGAGGGTCTGACACCGGCAGAACTCCTGGTACCCACTTAAGGTGTCTTCAGGATGTCGACATTGACTACATCCACCTGCAGAGAGACCAGGAGATCTCGCTGGTCACTGGGATGTCCCCAGTGCCAGCAAGGGATGGGGGGAACCAAAGTGCCCCCCAATTACCAGAGGGGATGCCCTCCAGTCCCAGCCCCCCACTCACCTCCTGGAGATCATCTTGGGTTCCTTCCAGGAGTGCCTGGGAAAGGACAACAAAGGCTTGGTCTGGATTGGACCTTGTGGGGCTGAGGGGGGAACACGGGTGCAGGGAGCAGGGCGGAGGCAAAGGGATGGGAATTCAGGGCCTCCAAGGAGATCTGTTTGGAGCTGGGGGAGACCCAAAGACACTGACCTGGGGTAAATTGAGGAGCCAAGGGACGTGGCTGGGGCCGTAGAAGGGGCACGGTGTAAGGTACAGGGCAGGAGAAAGGAATTGTGGTGTAGGGACATGGGAGTGCAAGGGAGGGGCTTGGTGGGGAAAGAAGAACGGGGATGGGCAAGGACAAAAGCGACAGGACTGAGAGAGGGTTTGGGAGCTGGGGGTGAGTCCAGGAATGGTATCAGGAGACAGCGCTGCAGTGGCCAGGAAGAAAGGCAAAGGACTGGGGGGGGCATGGAAGGAAAGGGCTTGGGAATGGTCAGTGGGAGGGCATTTGGGGAGGCTGGCTAGGACATAGAGGAGAGAGCCAGGAGGAAATTCCTGAAGGGACACCAAAAGGGTGGGATGAGAGGCCAGAAAGGGCAGGGTGTGGGGACCTGTTTGGCTGGTGCCTCACCTTGGCCTGTGCCAGGAGGCACAGCAGGATGGAGAAGAGCAGGGCCACGCTGAGCACAGCCACCTTCATCTTCCTCTCGCACTGGGCAGCGCTGGCTGAGGCTGCACCGGGCCAGGAGCACCTTTATCCCTGCCGGGACTCCTCGCTGCACCCTCCCCGACAGCCCCCAGGCCAAAGCCCGGCTTGGCACAGCCCCCAGCCCTGGCCACAAGCCCGGCCCTGGCACAGAGTCCATCCCACCTGCGGCACGCATCCAGCCCCCTTGCCTGGCATCCCTCCAGCTTCCTGCACGGGGCAGCTGCCCCTGGAATGGCCCAGGCACCTGCGGGGGCCAAGGCCCTGGGGGGGGTAGGGAGCCAAAGGCAGCTGGGGACCCTGTGGGGACAGCCCCCACTCCACCACAATCCATCCTCCTGCAGCCCCCACAGCCAGATCCCCCATCTCCCGCTGCCCCTTCCCTCCCAGAGCTTTCCCTGTGGGACATCCCAGAGCTGAGCCCAGTCCCAGACCCAATATGTGGGAGAAGAACAGTGTCATGGGCAATGTGATCAACCCCATAACTGGGATCTCCAGTCACTGGAGACACTGGGGAGCACTGGGGAGTACTGGGGGTGGTGATCAGCTGCATACAATGCTGAGGCTTGGGGAATTACTCAGGTGTGGCACTTCCTAAATTCACACCACCTCGTTTTCTTGCATTGCAGGCCTCAAACCGGTCCCATCTCCAGCTCCAGAGCAGAGTCCAGAGGGGAAGATGCCCTACCCAGACCCTCACACTGTCACACCTGGGCACACCAGAGCACCTGGGGCCCGCTCTGCACAGCTGCCCCACACATGTGTGCTTCCAGGACCCCATCTGTGGGATATGCCCAGCTGTACTACCCATCCCCAACAAGGCTCAGACGCCAGCACTGTCCCTGCCTGGGACATGCCCACAGCTCCCCAAGTCCCTTGTTCCCACAGAGGGTCTCTGCAATGTCCTGGCCCTGGGCCCAGGCCAGCACTGGACCTGAGCAGGAAGTGCCCATCCAAGGGGAAGTGGAGAAAGAGGAGCTTGTCCCCAGGCAGCCACTTGGAGCTAATTGGGCAAAGAGAGGTGTCCTGGGAGGAGGAGGGATGATGGTCCCCTGCCAGCATCTCTGATAAGCCCTGTTTGCCCAGGGCCCAAGGCACCATGAAGACATTCAGACATCTTGGCCTTCCTAGGGATGTGCAGCTCCTTGGGCAAGTTCCAGAGCAAAGAGTCAAGGCAGGCGCCTGAAATGCTTTCCCAGCTGGCCCACAACACATCTCAGATGGACCCACAGTGTCCCTGGGAAAGAGAGAAGCAGAACCCTTCACTAATGCCCTGGAATGTCAAACAGGAATCACAGCCAGGGACAGCTCTTGGGAATCACTTCCCTGTGGGTTTTTCCTTCTTGGTGATGCCATGATGATTTTTTGCCTTTTTTATCTATACCTTTTATATACCCTTTTATATAGCTTTTATGTGTCCTCAGTGCTTTTAGCATGCATACTTGTAGTTCCTTAAGCCTGATAATTTAGCATAGTCCTAATATTCCGTTAAGCCAGGAGAACAAACATCTTGGAAGCCTCACACTTAGGGCCAGAAAGTCCTATGCTATCCTGAGAAACCAAGGTCCTCCCTAGAACATATTCTGCAAACTAAGATAGGGCCATCCAGGGCGGAATTCCTCGGGATGGGGGGATATCACACTATTAATTTAAGCTTCTCATTGGGGAATCTTTGATAGATATGCTAATTTGCAAGGTCTATAAATTGTACACACGATCCATCGTGTGTGGGCATTTTGGGTGCATTTCCATGTGCATTTTGGTGCATTCCACCTGGACGAAGTCATGCACCTTAAGATCCTTAAATAAATACCAAGGTAAAAAGCCTTTTTCCCTTAAACCGTGTTTGGTTCTTAATTTTAAGACCAGGGAAAGGCAACATTGGAAGCTGGGACAGGCATCTGGATCCACCTGAGAACAAAGCAAGAGACACTGGGAATCTTTGAGCCTCAGGCAAGGCTCCCATGGGCTTCAGAACCCAAAGCAGATTTTTACCCACAGCCTTTGATTTGCAGCTTGGGTGTCCTCAAAAGATTTCTCCTCACACCTTTCTAGGCAGATCACTAAACCAGAGCAGGATTTTCCTGTCCCAGGGGCTGCTCGATGGTTTTGGAAGTGGATGGGTCTGGGAAGCACAGCTGGAAGGAATGTGGCACATCTCAGACAGAGGAGGAGTTTGCAGAGGAACCGTGGGAGCCTGTTGGAAGCTCGGGGGCTCATTGGGAGAGACCAGATCCCTCTCAAGAAACGGGACACCCGTGTTCCGGCCAGCCTGGGAAGGAGGACTTGAAACTGGCAACGACAGGGGAAGGGCAGAGTTCCAGAGAGCACCCAGACAGCAAGACAAGGATCCCATGGGGATAATTCAGGAAAGGAAGGCAGCCCAGGAAATGGCCACAAGACAGGTCAAGGGGGTGTCCTCTTGCATCCCTCCTGGGATACAGACACTCTCCAATGCCTTGCTGAAGGGCCTGGATCCCAAATCATGAGGGATGGGAAGAAAACCCAGAGACTGAGAGATGTGCGGTTGTGAGACTTGGATGTCTCCAAGAGATGGAGGGATGGCTCCATGGTTGCAGTGCTCTTGGGAATGGCTCCAGGGGTTTCAGAAAAGCAGGACAGGAAGGGGAGTGGTGGAGTTGCCATTTTTGAAGGGTAAGTTCAGCCCTCAGGAATCTCTGACCCAGGAGAGCAGGGAGAAGGAATGGTGAAACAAAGACATTCCCATGGCTCTGCCTTCCTGTGTCCCCAGCTCTGCCCCCCTCTACAGGCTCTCCCTGCTGCCAGGCCTGCAGGGAGCCCAGGCTTCCAGGCTGCCTTCAGCTCCTCTATGCACAGACTTCCCCTCAACCCAAAATGTCTGAATGTCTTCCTGGTGCCTCGGGCCCTGGGCAAACAGGGCTTATCAGAGATGCTGGCAGGGGACCATCATCCCTCCTCCTCCCAGGACACCTCTCTTTGCCCAATTAGCTCCAAGTGGCTGCCTGGGGACAAGCTCCTCTTTCTCCACTTCCCTTTGGATGGGCACTTCCTGCTCAGGTCCAGCGCTGGCCTGGGCCCAGGGCCAGGACATTGCAGAGACCCTCTGTGGGAACAAGGGACTTGGGGAGCTGTGGGCATGTCCCAGGCAGGGACAGTGCTGGCATCTGAGCCTTGTTGGGGATGGGTATTACAGGTGGGCATATCCCACAGATGGGGTCCTGGAAGCACACATGTGTGGGGCAGCTGTGCAGAGCGGGCCCCAGGTGCTCTGGTGTGCCCAGGGGTGACAGTGTGAGGGTCTGGGTAGGGCATCTTCCCCTCTGGACTCTGCTCTGGGGCTGGAGGTGGACCGGTTTGAGGCCTGCAATACAAGAAAACGAGGTGGTGTGAATTTAGGAAGTGCCACACCTGAGTAATTCCCCAAGCCTCAGCATTGTATGCAGCTGATCACCACCCCCAGTACTCCCCAGTGCTCCCCAGTGTCTCCAGTGACTGGAGATCCCAGTTATGGGGTTGATCACATTGCCCATGACACTGTTCTTCTCCCACATATTGGGTCTGGGACTGGGCTCAGCTCTGGGATGTCCCACAGGGAAAGCTCTGGGAGGGAAGGGGCAGCGGGAGATGGGGGATCTGGCTGTGGGGGCTGCAGGAGGATGGATTGTGGTGGAGTGGGGGCTGTCCCCACAGGGTCCCCAGCTGCCTTTGGCTCCCTACCCCCCCCAGGGCCTTGGCCCCCGCAGGTGCCTGGGCCATTCCAGGGGCAGCTGCCCCGTGCAGGAAGCTGGAGGGATGCCAGGCAAGAGGGCTGGATGCGTGCCGCAGGTGGGATGGACTCTGTGCCAGGGCCGGGCTTGTGGCCAGGGCTGGGGGCTGTGCCAAGCCGGGCTTTGGCCTGGGGGCTGTCGGGGAGGGTGCAGCGAGGAGTCCCGGCAGGGATAAAGGTGCTCCTGGCCCGGTGCAGCCTCAGCCAGCGCTGCCCAGTGCAAGAGGAAGATGAAGGTGGCTGTGCTCAGCGTGGCCCTGCTCTTCTCCATCCTGCTGTGCCTCCCAGCACAGGCCAAGGTGAGGCACCAGCCAAACAGGTCCCCACACCCTGCCTTTTCTGGCCTCTCATCCCACCCTTTTGGTGTCCCTTCAGGAATTTCCTCCCGGCTCTCTCCTCTATGTCCTAGCCAGCCTCCCCAAATGCCCTCCCACTGACCATTCCCAAGCCCTTTCCTTCCATGCCCCCCCCAGTCCTTTGCCTTTCTTCCTGGCCACTGCAGCGCTGTCTCCTGATACCATTCCTGGACTCACCCCCAGCTCCCAAACCCTCTCTCAGTCCTGCCGCTTTTGTCCTTGCCCATCCCCGTTCTTCTTTCCCCACCAAGCCCCTCTCTTGCACTCCCATGTCCCTACACCACAATTCCTTTCTCCTGCCCTGTACCTTACACCGTGCCCCTTCTACGGCCCCAGCCACGTCCCTTGGCTCCTCAATTTACCCCAGGTCAGTGTCTTTGGGTCTCCCCCAGCTCCAAACAGATCTCCTTGGAGGCCCTGAATTCCCATCCCTTTGCCTCCGCCCTGCTCCCTGCACCCGTGTTCCCCCCTCAGCCCCACAAGGTCCAATCCAGACCAAGCCTTTGTTGTCCTTTCCCAGGCACTCCTGGAAGGAACCCAAGATGATCTCCAGGAGGTGAGTGGGGGGCTGGGACTGGAGGGCATCCCCTCTGGTAATTGGGGGGCACTTTGGTCCCCCCCATCCCTTGCTGGCACCGGGGACACCCCAGTGACCAGCGAGATCTCCTGGTCTCTCTGCAGGTGGATGTAGTCAATGTCGACATCCTGAAGACACCTCAGGTGGGTACCAGGAGTTCTGCCGGTGTCAGACCCTCCCCTCGCACGGCCACCACACCCCAGGCCATCCCATGCTGCCCCAGCACAGCCCAGTGCAGCCCTGCTGACACCCCAGACACCTCCCCTGCCCCACGGATCCTTCCCAGGGAACCCCTTGCCCAGGGCCCCTGTTGCATTCCCATCCCAGGCCCCCCAGCACCCCCCGCATGGTCCAGGCCATAGCCCCTGCCCCAGCTGTGCCTCTTGGCCAGGACCCCACTGCCGCTGGGCAGGAGCACAGCAGCTCCTGCACCCCATTGCTGCCCGCAGGCCCCTTCCCCAAGGACCCCTTTGCTTTCCCTTTTCCTCCCAGTGCAGCCCAATGCCCCCAGTGTGTCTCTAACGCTGCCTTTGTCCCCAGCCTGCTCTGGATGAAAAGCTGGAGGCTCTTCTGCAGCAGAAGCGCCTGGCTGCTGCTCTACATGGATAGGTGAGCAACACTCGGGGGTCTCGTGGCCCCAGAGGGTCCTGGGGGTTTCTGGAGGGATCCCAGAACCTGCTGGGTGTTGCCAGAACTTGGGGACGGCAAAGGGACATGGTGGGGGGTTGTCCCAGATCCGTGTCCCAAGTGTGCTGGACAGAGCGGCCCCTAAGTCTTTCCTTGTCACTGGGGAGCTGTTGGGAACCCGACAGTCCCCATGTGGGCAGCAGGATTACCTGGAGATTTTGGGGCATCCTGGGGCTTGGGGGGGTCTTGGGGTCCTGTGGATCTGAGGAACAAAATCCTGTCCTGGGTCTATCCAGGGCTCCAATTCCCTTCTCCTTCATGACAGGCATGGGGACGAGGACCCTCTCCCATCCCATTGGACACAGGGGGATCACGTTTTGATGTCTGTGTTTTTAGATTGAACCAGGTGGGGAAAACCATGTCCTGTCCCCCTCCCGTGGAATGAGGAGATGATGATCATCCCTGGAGGAATCGCCTGATCCCCTGTGAGCCCTGGGCCTTTTTCCTCAAATGGCCAATAAACCCCTTCAGCAAATTTACACTCCGTGTCCATGTGTCTGTGTCCAGGCGTGTTTTCCAAAGGAAATTCCCCCAAATCTCCAAGAAGTTGATCCCAGAGGTGTTGTCCTGTCCCCGTGACCATCTGCACATCCCATCACTGTCTCACTGTCACCTCCACACATCTCTGAGCCTGCTGGCACCTCCCAGGTTTGCTCTGAACTCCTCCCTCCTGCTCCCCACCACCAGGAATGACCATGGGAGCTCAGACCAGGAGCACCCAGGCTAGGGATGGATAAGAAGCACCTGGCAGAGGTGGGAGGAATCCCCCATTTCAGGGGGGTTGTGGGGTGCAAGGGGGAGCAGCTGAGTCCCCTCCCAGATCCAGGGCTACAAACCGGGGACAAGATGCCTCAAGTGCCTCAGCTGAATCGTTTCCCTCAGCACTTGGCCCGGCAAGTCTCTGGCTGCAGCACAACCTCTGTAGGAGACTTTCCAATGGGAAGACAAAAGGAAGGAATTGGTCCTTCCCTCTCCCTCAGCCTTCCTCCTTGTGCTGATCTTCTTGTCATCCCTTAGCAAAACCAACCAAAAGTCATCTGCAGTGAGGTGTTTCCGAGGGTCCGTTCCCAAACAGGGCCACAGGAGGGTTTTCTGCCAGGGCAGAAGTGAGACCTGTGGGATTTGGTCAGACAGTTTAAAACATGACCATTTCTAAACGCTGGAAATCCAGAGGCTACAAAA
The DNA here is from genome assembly GCF_020740725.1 of Corvus hawaiiensis. Lineage (NCBI taxonomy): Eukaryota > Metazoa > Chordata > Aves > Passeriformes > Corvidae > Corvus > Corvus hawaiiensis. The sequence continues at coordinate 466,021 of NW_025963366.1, read as the reverse complement.
AGAAAGTCTGCAGTTGGAATGGTCCATTATCCACCCTCTTCCCGCTGCTCAGCTGGCCAAGCCCAACTCCAGAGGAGCAGATCATGGAAAGCAGAGCTGCAGGGAGTGTTGGAGACTCATTCCCAGAGAGAGAGGGAGAAAGAGTGAAATAGGGACAAGAATTCCAATTGTTTTCTTGATCACAACCACCACAAACAGCTCTGTACTCAGTGTGCAACATCCCGATGCTGAGGCACGTTCCTGGTTTTTCACCACAAATTGCATCATTTTGGAAACTGTCCCTGGATTACAACAAAACCACAGGCCAAAAATTGACTCCGTTTGCTTCCTACATCAGAAATCATTAAACCTCTACCAAGATGCGTTTCCCTGCAGCAGAAAAGGCCACTTGATTCCTTTTGTGCTGACTTTCTCCTGAGTTCACGACTTCAGATCAACTGAAAGTGTCCCGCTACCACCAAAGGTGGCCGCCAACAACCAGGATCCAACCCCCGAGTCACCATCAAAAGCGCTGGATCCGCGCCTTCCGCAGCCCAGCAGCAATTCCTGCCGCTGCCCCCTGCTCTGGGTCAGCCTGACGGGCATGGTTCTGGTGTGTGGGGCCGGCTCCCACAGGACACAGCGCTCAGACCCGCTCTGTGTCCCGCAGCTTGGGCATCTCAGGTGCTGCTCCACAGCTGCGGGGCCTTTCCCACTCTTTTTCCACCAAGGTTCCACCGCTGCTGCACTGAATCACAGAATCCCAGAAGTACCCAGGTTGGAAAAGACCTGAGAGATCATCCAGTCCAACCTATGACCCAACACCACCTTGTCACCAGACCATGGCAGCAAGTGCCACATCCAGTCTTTCCTTAAATACCTCCAGGGACGGCGACTCCACCACCTCCCTGGGCAGCCCATTCCAATGCCCAATCACCCTTGCTGTGAAGAAACTCTTTCTAATCTCCAGCCTAAACCTCCTCTGCTGCAGCTCAAGGCTGTGTCCTCTTGTCCTGTCTCTGGTCCCTGGGAGAAGAGACCGAGCCCCACCTGGCTGCCCCCTCCTGTCAGGGAGTTGTAGAGAGTGAGAAGGTCCCCCCTGAGCCTCCTCTTCTCCAGGATAAACAACCCCAGCTCCCTCAGCCGCTGCTCACGGGACTTGCATTCCACCACTGTTCCACTGTTGCTCCGTGGCTGCTGCTGCTGCTGCTGTTCCAGCGCAGCTGCAAAACCTCCCCTGGTGCTGCTCCCACTCCAGTGCTGCTCGTCTGTGACACTGCGGGGCCTCCTGGAACCGTGGGGACATTGTGACACCGCGGGGACACATGGAAGCAAAGGAACCCTGTGCCACTCCAGGATCTTGTGGAATCCACAGGCCCTGGGGCACTGTGGGGCCTCATGGAACCAAGGATCCATTGTGATCCCTGAGGGCCTCGTGGTTCCCAGGGATCCTTTGTGACACTGCAGGGCCTCATGGAACCAAAGAGACCCTGGGACAATGTGAGACCTGATGGCAGAAAGGGAGGAGCCTGTGACAATGTGGGGCCTCATGGAGCCAAGGCGACCCTGACACAATGTGGGACCTCGCAGCAGAAAGGGGACTCTGTAACAATGTGGGGCCTCGTGGAACCAAGGACCATTGTGACACCACAAGGGCTCATGGCACCAGAGGGATCCTGTGACACCGTGCGACCTCGTGGCCCAAAGGAGAAACCTGTGACACTGTGGGGCCTCAGGGAATCAAGGGGACTCAGAGACACGGTGGGGGCTCCTGGTTCTCAGTCTCTTCTGACACTTGTCTCCATCTACACAGAAGCCAAACAGGGCAGCCTGAGCCTCTGCATCCAGAATATTCCCGTCTCCATGGCAGGATGCTCCTGCTCCCAGTGGTGCTGTGTGTTCCCTCTGCTCCCTGGGGGAATTGCATCCTACAAGACACAGCGACCACTCCGGTAGCCGACACCACAGGGCAGGGCCTCCTTCTGGGTGGCAGCAGAGACATCTTTCACTCCATCAGAATGCTCAGAGCCCCGTCCAATGTGGTCTGGAATGTTTCCAGGCACGGGGCATCCACCAGCTCGCTGGCAAATCTGTGCCAGTGTTTCACCACTCTCAGCATTAGAATTTTCCCTTTTCTCTGCTCTGAACCCACTCTCTTTCAGTTGAAAACAATCTCCCCTTGTCCCCTTGGCACAGGCCCTACGGAAACATTTCTCCACATGTTTCCGAGGAGGTGCTTTGAAGTCTGAAAGGTCACACTGGGGTGTCCCCACGGCCTTTTCTGCTCCAGACTGAGCAGGTCCAACTGTCCCAGCCTGTCTCTGTCACAGAGCTGCTCCAGTCCCCCGAGCATCTTGGTGGCCTCCTCTGGAAGTGTTCCACGAGCTCCGAGTCTTTCCTGTGCTGAGGACCCTCTTGTCAATTGTTTTTACAGAAGACGCAGCATGGGGCGGCCCCTGCCAGGCCGCTGAGCAGGGACAAGGAGGCCCTGAGGCCCCAGGGCTGCAAGGGTCACTTGTCTCCTGCTGGCCTCAGGGCCAGGGACAGCAGCCGTGGCCAAAGTGCTGCACAAGTTGGCTCTGTCAGGGCCTTGCAGCTGCTGCCCATCCCTCTGCCCTCTGCAGCCCAGGCTGTCCCACGCTGTCCCTGCCCTGCGCCTCTGTCCCTGCAGGCTGTCCTCTTCCCCCCGGCTGCCCCACCTTGCCGGCCCCTTCCTTTGCTGGCAGCTCTGCGTCCTGCCTGCCTCTGCCTGGGCACACAAAGCCTTGGGCTGCTCCAGACTCCTTCTGGGGGACGTGTTGCAGCACAGCACTTCCCTGGGAGGGAAAGACCTTTCTCCTGGTGTCCAGTCTGGAGCTGCCCAGCTGCCCTTGGTGCCATTATTTCTTTGTCAGGCTGTTTTATACAATGAAGAAAAGCTCCTCCATCTTTGAAACCTCCCTCCAAGCCCTCCCAGGCTACTTCTCTTCTGTCCTCAGTCTCCACAGAACTGAGCCCAGGGCCCTCAGCTTCCACCTGCTGGTTTTGTGATGAGGCCTCCAAAGCCCATCTTGGGAGATTTTTGGGTTCTCTCTAAGGTCTTTGAAAATGGAAACATAGTGATCGAGGTCCAAGATAAATGGAGTGTTATTTTTTCCCAAACCTTGCAGTGACAGAACAAGGGGCAATAGCTTTAAACTGAATGAGGGGGAATTTAGATTTGATCTAAGGAGGAAATATTTGACAGTGAGAGTGGCACAGAACTGCAACCATGCAAGCCAGAGAGCGATGCTCCATCCCAAAATTCTTCAAGGTCAGGAGGTTTGTGCCAACCCCTCCACTCCCCAAGGATGGAATTCCTGTTGTGGGGGTTCTCTGATGTGCTGCGTGACCTCACAAAGCTTCTGGCCAGAATGTCTGCTGGGGGCCAGCCAGGCTGCTGCAGTGGCAGTGACCTCACAGCCATCACCATTCCAGCCCTGTCCCCTGGGCCTGGCTCTCCCCTTTCCTCTCTCCTGGTCTTGTCTCTGCAGGGATGAGTGGTTTTGTGATGAACACCTTGTCCCCAAGATATTCCTGAGACCAATCATTTGTCAGTCAGGCCCATGTCACAGCAGTGACCTCATTTTCAACTCGCTCAACTCCTCATCTCTGCTGGAGCCCACATTGAGCAGCCAAAGCCAGCCCCTGCTCTGGCCTTTCCCTCTGCCCTGCCCCAGGGCCTGACAGAGCCAGGCGGCCGCAGGTGACCTTGAGGTTGTGCAGGGCTCAGGCACAGGGGCTGTGCCAGACTCAGTGCTGAGCTCACACTCTGTGGGGTGGAGCAGAGCCCAGCCAGAATCACCCCCTGAAGCAGCAGCTCTGCAGTGGTGGCCACTGGGCTGGCTTGGCCAGGGAGGCTTCTGGCCATGCCCTGCAAGGAGCTGCTGCTGCCAAGGTGCCTTTGGTGTCTCAGGCTCTCCCTGGCACAGCTCCCACTCCGGCACTCTGCACTGAGGCCTTCAATGTGTTGGGCTGGCCTGGGGCTCCTCCTGCAGCAGGGTCTGCCCTGGTCATGGCACAGGAAAGGCAGTTCCTGCTGGAGCAGGAGGCTCTGCCTGGAATGGGCTCAAACAGCTCCAACAAGGCCCTGTTTGCAGAGCCCCCAGTGGGGAATGCAGAAGGGAGGTCCCGCTGCTTTTGGGGTGAAGAATGCAGAACCCAGCCTGACTCCTCCATTTCAAAGTTCAACATCCTCAGAGGGAGCTGCAGCTGTGGCAGAGCTGGTAAAATCCCTGGAGAAAGGAACAACCAACCAAGTGACGCCACTGAGAGCTTCTCCAGAGCTGTGGAGTTGGCACAGCCTGGGCACATCTGACTGACAGGGCAGCACGTCAGACTAGAAAAGCCCTGTCCCAAATTTTAATGGCAATGTCTTCTGACATTTCCCTTCTTGGGGGTGGTGGAGATCCCTCCCTGGAGTGGGGACACTCCTCAAGGTCACTGCTCAAGGCCGAGTCACAGAGATTTGCCTACGGTCGTTGATCTGGGTGAGTGACATCAATCTCTGCTTAAGGACTGGTTTTGCTTTAATACAAGTGCTTCAAAATTGCATCCTAGAGCACTAGATTGTAATAGTTGTTACAGCTCCTATACTGTGCAGTAAATAATTCTGATTAAGATCTTTTTCTCTAATCATGAGGGTAATCAATTAGATCTGTATTTATATAAATAGATCTGGTTTGCTGTTACTCATCCCGTGGGACAATTTGCATAAAGCTTCAATTCCACCTGTCTAATCCTTGCCAAATAAACATAAACCCTTGCCAAAATCTGGGGCTGGGATTGGATCCGGCCGTTCCCAGGCTCCCCTCACTGAAGGAGTTTAGAAAGCCTGGGGGTCCTGGAGGGATTTGGGGATCTATGGGGAGTGTTTGGGGGTCCCTTCTGCACCTCATGACCCAGTGGCAGCTTCTCTAATAAACATCGCCTGAAGCTCCCACTCTGCCCATGACAGGCACGCTGTGAGTGTCTGTGACATCCCGGCTCTAGGGCAGCCTGGGGACTCCTGGATGTCACCATGGAACCCCTGTGAGTGTCCGTCACCTCACGGTTCTTTAGGAGCACGGGGATTTCACCACTGGACTCCTGTCACTGACTGTGACATCCCGGCTCCTTGTCAGCATACAGATACGTCTGTTGTCACCATGGAGCCCCTGTGAGTATGTGTGAGCTCATGGCCCTTTGGAAGAAGACACCCTTTGCATTTCACATGAAACCCCTGTGACCGGGTCTTTAGCAGCCCAGAGACCCCTGAGATGTTACCGTGGAGTCCCTGTGGCTGTGTGTGACTAATGCATCTTTAGGAGCCTAGAGACCCCTAGGATATCACCGTGGAGCCTCTGTCACTGCCAGTGACCTCGTGGCTCTTTAGCAGCCTGGAGACACTTGGAATGTCACCGTGGAGCCCTTGTGAGTACCTGTGACAGATCAATGCCCCAGCAACATGAAGTCCCCTGGGATGTCACCATGCAATGGCTTTGACTGCCTCTGACCCCACGGCTTTTTATCATCCCAGGAAAAGCCTGGGATGTCACCACGGAACCCCTTTGACTGCTTGTGCCGTGGTTTAGGAATGATATTCCCCCATTTCATGCTCCTACTAAAACCGTGGCGCCTCTCACTCCCCTACTGCCTCCCATGGAAAGCACAAAAGACAAAGATCCTGGGCTGGGATAAGAACAATTTACTGGGAACAGCAATGAGATAAGGAACAAACAGGAAGGGCAACAATATTGATAACAGAAGGGATAAGACAAAGAAGTTACTTACAGGGAAAACTGCAACACCACCAACCCTGCCCCTGTGTTCACCCAGGTGCCTGTGGAAAACCAGAATAAGGAGATCACCATCCAGGTGTCTTCCCAACGTGGATCACCAGGAATGTGGGTCACCAGGTCTCTTTGCAAAGTGGGTCCTCTGATGGAGGATGATGATGGGGCAGCAGACAAAGCTTTTCCTGCAGTTGGGGCGGTCCCAGGGCTTCCCTTACCGGTGGCTCTGCCGGTGATTAGTCAAGTAAGAACTCCGAGTGAAGCTCTTCCCACACTCAGGACACTTGTAGGGCCTCTCCCCAGTGTGGATGCGCTGATGGGGGACGAGGCTAGAGTTGCGGCAGAAGCCCTTCCCACAGTCGGGGCAGCGGAAGGGCCTCTCGTCTGTGTGAACCCGCTGATGCAGGAGGAGTTTGGAGCTGTCCCGACACCTCTTGCCACACTCGGGACACTCGTAGGGCTTCTCCCCGGTGTGGATCCTCTGGTGGTGAATCAGGGCCAAGCTCCTGCTGAACCTCTTCCCACACTCCCCACACTTGTAGGGCCGTTCCCCTGTGTGGGTCATCTGGTGGCGGATCAGGCTGGAGCTGACATTGAAGTCCTTCCCACATTCCAAGCACTTGTAGGGCCGTTCCCCGGTATGGATCCTCTCGTGGCGGATCAGGTGGGACCTCCAGCGGAAGCTCTTCCCACATTCACCACACTCATAGGGCTTCTCCGTATCATGAAGCTGCTCATGGACCACTAGGTCTGAGCTCTGGCTGGAGCTGCAGCTGCCATCCCGGCACAGGGTGGGTCTTTCCTCCTTGGAGCACCCTGGCCTGGGTTTGGAGCCCCTCTTTGTATGGCATCTTTGGGGCTTTTCCTTCCCGTTGCATTCTTGTGACGTGGAGCCACTCAAAACGACCTCTTCCACAAGACTCTGTCGGGGGAATTTGCCCTTCCTGGTCTCCATCCTCAGCTCATTGTCTGGGGGAGGAAGAACAAAGAGAGGATGGGATTTGCTTCCATGTCAGAGGGAAGGGGAAGGAGATCCCCCAGTTCATCCTTGGCAGGATGGCGTTGGCAGCAGGGTTGTCCTGCAGCCAGGGGTGATGCTGGGCTGAGAGATGGAGCAGAAGAGAGGGGGAAAGGGGCAGTGACTTCCGCCTCACCTGTCTGGCTGTCCTGGGGCATCTTCCTCTTCCTCACAGCTTTCTCCTCCATCCGGCCAAGGTTTGGGAATGGGAACTCCTGCAATGGGGAAAAACAAGGTGTGAGCGCATTGGGTTGGGCGTTCCTCCTGCCCAAGTCCATCTCTAGAAGTCACCGGGCCTCTGGTGTCCATAAAAACCTCCAAAACACCAAGATTCAGTTCAAAAGAAGCCTCCTGCGAGTTCCCCCTCTCTGGTCTCTCTACTTTGAGCTTCTGGGGGCTCCCTCGTGTCCCAGCTGCTGGGGGTCCTGAATGTATTGGGTTTCCCCCATCTGCTTGGTCCCCACCCACCCCAGGCTGCCTGGCGTCCCTGGAATTCCAAGGCTCCCCCCACTTTGGTCTCCAAACTTGGAGATCCTTTGTGTCCCTCTTCTCTGGCATCCCCTCACTTAGGAATGCTGGGGGGCTTTGGGAGTCCTGGGGTCCCTTCTCCCCTTATTCTCTGCTTCAGGGTGCCAGGGCTTCAAGGCATCCCCCCTTTCCCACTTCAGGGTCCTGGCAATCCTTGAGGTCCCCCCTCTCTGAGGTCCCCACTTCAGGGTGCAGGCAATCACAGGGTTCACCCTCTCCACATTCCCTCTCCTCCAGATTGCTGGGGTTCCCCCAGTCCCGATATTGTTCCTCTCTGCTCTCCTCCCTCTGCGGGTCCCAAGGTGCCCCTGCTCTGGCTCTTCTGGGGGGTCCCACAACCCCCTGGCTCTGGGCTGAAAGCAGCAGTGCCTGACCCAGGAAGGCCAACTCTCACTGGGGGGTCGGGACCTGGCATCCCCCCGCTCACCTTGGGGGCTCTGCTGGCAGCAGCTACCAGGACTGCCAGAAAAACCCTTCCTGGGGACACCCCAGCATCCCCCAGAGGATCTTTTTGCCTCAGCTTTGGAGTCCTGCAAGCTCCAAACAGCCCCTCCCAAAAAACACTGTGCTGCTTTTAAGGGAAACTGGCAGGAGAAATGAACCCGCCTCAACCACCTCAAGAGAGATTTCCGGTCAGGCTCACAATTCATTAAAGAGATTACAATAAACACAGCAATCAAGAGAAAACGGGTTTTAAGCCACAAAGACTGAGTACAACCTGGCACCGTGCTGGTCAGAGTGGTGCTGGAGATCCTACCACGTGGTGGTCACAGTCTTGTCAAAAGTGCTGGTCCTGTGGAAGTTCTGCTCCTCCTCTGGATCCCTTGAGCAGCAGTGGTTTCCTAGTTCCCCCAAGCCAGGTTTTATATGCTCAGGTTCAGGTGGAAATGCTCAGTACCTCCCCCAGGTCAGGGAGGTTCACAATGGAATGATGTCATTCTCTGAGTCACAGGATATTTTGGGAGTCCTTGATTGTCTAAGTCCTTGCAGCTGCCCATTCTGCTGGTGGATAATGACCAATTAGCAGAGAAGTCCCCTCAGGCTGGGTGTGACTGCTGGTTGTTGTGGGTTTGTTTTTCTTTTCAGGAATTTTGTCCCATCTGAAAGGAAGAGGCAGTGAGGGCAGGGGGTTGCCCAGGAGACAATCAGGGGCAATTAGGAAACAAAAGAAATGGCCACGCCTCCTCACATACCATGGTGATGGCTCAGCCAGAGAAACCAGAGTTTGGAAGTGGTGGCTGGGGAGTGAGCTCTCTGGCTGGGGGGTTGGTTCTCAGCAATGGCAGAGATCCCATGAGAGGTTGGGGGCACACCGAGACTTTGCTGATGTGTGGGGTCTGGGCTCTGCCCCCTTTGCTCGGCAATCGGAGGCACAGCGGTCACCTGTGGTGCTCGCAGTGGGTGCCTGTCCTTACCAAATGGGGCTGCACTGTGCCTTGCTCTTGGCGTCTGCCCCCTTGTTTTACTGCTTCTCCTGGCTGCCAACACCAACTGCTGCTCAATCAGATCTGCTGCCTTCACCACTTCTGCCAGCTGCCGGTGAGTGACGCTGAGGTCCAGTGCTGCCTGATCGGACCTGCCTGCCTTTGCTGTTTGCTGCCCGCTGCCGGGGTTGGTGCTGAGACACATTGCTGTCCCGTGAGGCTGCAAAAGGAGAGCTGTCCCCTGTGCCCTCTTGCCCCAGCTGCCACTGCCAGCTGGAGAGGCTGCTGCGTGGAGTTACCGAGGAAGCTGCCGCTGCTGCATCGCGTGAGCAAGAATGCTGAGAAGCGTGGAAGAAAGCTGATTACACAGGATCTGAAAACAGGAAAGGCGTCCTGTTTGTCAGGCTGCAAGCCTTGAGAAAAGAATGACAAACTGTCAAGACAACAGATTTATTAGGGGACTGTAACTGGTTTTTGAGCGAGCAGCTAAAACAGTTTCTCACACTCAAAAGTATGAACGCTCTCTAACTTTACAATAAACCCGATTCACTTACACCTACCTTGTGTCTCTCGCATCCATACATCACAATACCCAACCCGTCATCCTTCATGCTCAAGTACAAGATGGCATCACAGGTACCTGCAGGTAAGTGCAGCCATTCCTTGAGGGTTGATCAAACTTTTAGGTCAAGGGCCTCGAGGAACCCTGCTTTCAGCTCTGAATGGTCAGCCAGGTAGGTCACTTGAGGGATGGTATATGTTTTTGGGCTATCCATTTTTTGATTCCTAGAGTTTGAAGAGGGACTTTACCAATTCACTGTAACCAGAATGTGAGTTTTGTAGATAGGATGCATTTTGCTACACCAATCCAAGGGTCAATCTGCAGGCCCAGATCTTTTTCAGAGTCACCGGGGCCGGTCATGTTCAGGACTGTGCCGGTGATGGTCCAAGCAGTGCAGTTGTTGATGCTAGAAGAGTCCTTTGTTTGCTTGATGGAAAAGCCGTGGCACTCTTCCCCTTGTGTTTTGAGACCGGGGAGATTGCAGAAGGTCTCTAATATCTTGATGTTCTGCTTCATGTTTTCCCAGGAATCGCTCAATAAGACCAGATCGTCTGCAAATGCCATCGCTGTGACGCTGTTCATTCCCCAGTGGTACCCTCTGCCACTCTCTTCCAGCTTGCAAAAGGCAACATTGGGTTGCCCTGTTTGACTCACACCTGGATCTGGATGTGGTCTCTCTGTGTTTTCTTTGTGGTGATGTATGTACGGATGTTCTCATACATATTGCTCACCAAGCTGATGACATGAGGCTCCCCTTTGCTGCAGACCATGTAGAATGTGCTGGTGGCTGACGGTGTCAAAAGCCTTAGTGATGTCCACAAATACAACCCCCAGCGGTTTGTGATATTTTTTGGCAGATCGAATTACTGTTTGCAGGAGTTTCACATTTTCAGAGCATCCTGCCATTCTGATAAAGCCTCTTTGCCTTGGGTTGAGGGAGCATGCTTTAGTCAACCTTGCTGTTAATATTCTGGAGAACAGTCTTAACAGGATGGAGCCAATCATGATGGGTCTCCAGTTATTAATGTCTTGGAAATGTTCTGGTTTGGTTGACTTTGGTGTTAATACAGTCCTGCATCCCCTCACCATGTCCGAGATTTTACCTGATGTTAACCAAAGGTTGAATATCTCCATGGTCTGGGAAAACTCAGGGTCTGTCTTCTTGAGGTCCTTTAGGGTAATCCCGTCTGGACCAGGAGCTCAGCTTTTGCTCATCTCCTGCACAGTCTTCTCAGTTTCTTTGGCTGTAATTAAGTCCCTGGAAGCGCTATTGTCAGCTTTCCCATTGAATTTGCAAGTTCCCAAGGCTCTTAAACTTTCCAGGTGTTTCCCATCTGTCTTTAAATGCCACACAAATTTCACTGGGTAGAATTTTGCAGGACAGGCATTCAATGTCATGCAGAGTAATCTTGGCTGATTTCCCCCAATCTAGATGGAATAGGTGCTGGAAGTGCACCTCTCCTGATTGCTCTCTTAGTCAGCCACTTCTGGCAAGGTCTTCAGGAGTTTTCTTCCTGGGTCCCTGCTTTGTTCTTATCTCGGGCTGCTGTTCTTATCTCGGGCTGATGTTCTTATCTGGCTTATCATATTGATGCATCTGAAGCAGCCCTGGGCTGACTCATTGACCAGTGATGTCATCTGCTGGCCATTAAGTACCTGCTTGAATGCCCATGGGAAGGAGTTGAGTTTCCCAGCTGAAAGACTTTGACTGAAAGTTCTCTGATAATGGGCCCGCAGCTGCCCCTCCCTCTGCTGGTTGATGTTCCCAGCTGCTCCTCCTCATTATCTGGCCAATGACTCATCCCAGCTGCTGTTCCCATGCCCACAGCTGGTTCCCTGGGCAGCAATCTCCTCTTATCACTCATCTGCTTCCCTGTCTTGGACAGAATGTGTTTGGCAATGAGTTTACTGATGGTTTTGTTTCCCCAAAACTGAGCCTTCAACCTTATCAGCAGATGCTCTTCCTCCTTAGACCAACACCTTTTGTGGGCGAAACATGGATTTAAAAGAAACATAAAGAGTTTAGTTATAGGCTAGCTGTGTTGCAATTAGTTAGAAGAGGAAGGAATTTGGGCCCAGCTAGAGTTAATTAAAATGGTTAAGAGAGCTGGGCCTGAAACAGTTTTCAAGATGTTAGGAATTGCTTATGGAATAATTGCTGATCTGTCATTTGTATGTTTGCTTAGCTGTGCTTAGAATGAGGAACAGAAACATTGATAAGTTGGTCTGGGCAACAGGAACAATTACCAATTTCCTCCCTCTGTGGGAACCTATTCAAAAGTCACGCAAGAGGAAACTTAGAGATGTGGGTGGGGATGTTGCTGGCAGGTTGTTCTCCAGCTCAGGAGGCAATGTTTCCAATGTTCCTTCCCTCTCCTTGCTGCTTTTTCCCCCGTTGTTTAGTACAAAAAGTCTCGGGAGACAGCTGTCTTCTCCCACACTTGGTTGAGTTTTAAGATGTTCTTACACCTCCCATAGCCTGGGAAAACCCTCCCAAACCGTGGAAAAACAAACACACTCCTTAGTGTCAAACACACCCGATGTGTAAAACTCCAGTGTCAGCAGTTCAAATGCATTTTCTGCTAAGTTAGGGAGGCCAGATGGTAAATTTAGAGAGCACAGGTAGGCCCTGTTTTTACACAAGGAATCTAGATTAAAAGTTTTAGATGCCAGGTCCACCCAATCAAAATGGGAAGTTTGGGTGCCGGTCAATGCCTGGTACAGGCGTATCGATGGACACATTTTAGAGATCCGGATAGTTAAAGTGTCCAAAATTTTAGGAGAGGAGGAATAAGATCGGCAGTAGACCCCTCAATAAATTACCAAATCTTGCCAGGCACAAATCCATGGGCCAGAATTCGGGTAAAAAGCTGCACGGTCCTTACATAAAATTTGTTTAACAGTTTAGCAGGAGATTGTTGACTGGAGATTCCAACGATACCATGCCGGGGCAGAAGTCGGCTTCGTTACACTTCAAAGGGCATACGGTGGTACCATGAGGAGGAGAGACCTTTGCAGCAGTGCCCACTTCGTAACAGGTATCTCCTCAGAAGATGGTAGTTACGCTGGCCGCTTACTCGCGCTTCATTGAATTTCTTCACTTTGACATTCAGAGCACTGGGCAGAAATCACATGGCGTCAACACCCGCCTCGGGCCTTCGCGATGCTTTGTTTTAATTAAACAGTCGGATTCCCCTGGTCTGCACCAGTTCTAAGCTGGCTGCTTGGCGCCGGCCGAGGCAGGGCGCCGGCCTGGAGACCCCATCCGGGGACCCTCTGCTGAGCAATTGGACCAGGTGGTGAAAACCATGTCCTGTCCCCCTCCAGTGGCATGAGGAGATGATGATCATCCCTGGAGGAATTGCCTGATCCCCTGTGAGCCCTGGGCCTTTTTCCTCAAATGCTCAATAAACCTCTTCAGCAAATTTACACTCTGTGTCCATGTGACTGCATCCGTGTATGCTTTCCTAAGGAAATTTCCCCAAATCTCCAAGAAGGTTATCCCCGAGGTGTTGTCCTGTCCCCGTGACCATCTGCACATCCCGTCACTGTCTCACTGTCACCTCCACACATCTCTGAGCCTGCGGGCACCTCCCAGGTTTGCTCTGAACTCCTCCCTCCTGCTCCCCACCACCAGGAATGACCATGGGAGCTCAGACCAGGAGCACCCGGGCTAGGGATGGATAAGAAGCACCTGGCATAGGGGGGAGGAATCCCCCATTTCAGGGGGGTTGTGGGGTGCAGGGGGAGCAGCTGAGTCCCCTCCCAGATCCAGGGCTACAAACTGGGGACAAGATGCCTCAAGTGCCTCAGCTGAATCGTTTCCCTCAGCACTTGGCCCGGCAAGTCTCTGGCTGCAGCACAACCTGTGCAGGAGATTTTCCAATGGGAAGACAAAAGGAAGGAATTGGTCCTTCCCTCTCCCTCAGCCTTCCTCCTTGTGCTGATCTTCTTGTCATCCCTTAGCAAAACCAACCAAAAGTCATCTGCAGTGAGGTGTTTCCGAGGGTCCGTTCCCAAACAGGGCCACAGGAGGGTTTTCTGCCAGGGCAGAAGTGAGACCTGTGGGATTTGGTCAGACAGTTTAAAACATGACCATTTCTAAACGCTGGAAATCCAGAGGCTACAAAAAGGAAGTCTGCAGTTGGAATGGTCCATTATCCTCCTGCTTCCCACTGCTCAGCTGGCCAAGCCCAACTCCAGAGGAGCAGATCATGGAAAGCAGAGCTGCAGGGAGTGTTGGAGACTCATTCCCAGAGAGAGAGGGAGAAAGAGTGAAATAGGGACAAGAATTCCAATTGTTTTCTTGATCATAACCACCACAAACAGCTCTGTACTCAGTGTGCAACATCCCGATGCTGAGGCACGTTCCTGGTTTTTCACCACAAATTGCATCATTTTGGAAACTGTCCCTGGATTAGAACAAAACCACAGGCCAAAAATTGACTCCGTTTGCTTCCTACATCAGAAATCATTAAACCTCTACCAAGATGCGTTTCCCTGCAGCAGAAAAGGCCACTTGATTCCTTTTGTGCTGACTTTCTCCTGAGTTCACGACTTCAGATCAACTGAAAGTGTCCCGCTACCACCAAAGGTGGCCGCCAACAGCCAGGATCCAACCCCCGAGTCACCATCAAACGCGCTGGATCCGCGCCTTCCGCAGCCCAGCATCAATTCCTGCCGCTGCCCCCTGCTCTGGGTCAGCCTGACGGGCATGGTTCTGGTGTGTGGAGCTGGCTCCCACAGGACACAGCGCTCAGACCCGCTCTGTGTCCCGCAGCTTGGGCATCTCAGGTGCTGCTCCACAGCTGCGGGGCCATTTCCCACTCTTTTTCCACCAAGGTTCCACCGCTGCTGCACTGAATCACAGAATCCCAGAATTACCCAGGTTGGAAAAGACCTGAGAGATCATCCAGTCCAACCTTTGACCCAACACCACCTTGACACCAGACCATGGCAGCGAGTGCCACATCCAGTCTTTCCTTAAATACCTCCAGGGACGGTGACTCCACCACCTCCCTGGGCAGCCCATTCCAATGCCCAATCACCCTTGCTGTGAAGAAACTCTTTCTAATCTCCAGCCTAAACCTCCTCTGCTGCAGCTCAAGGCTGTGTCCTCTTGTCCTGTCTGTGTTCCCTGGGAGAAGAGACCGAGCCCCACCTGGCTGCCCCCTCCTGTCAGGGAGTTGTAGAGAGTGAGAAGGTCCCCCCTGAGCCTCCTCTTCTCCAGGATAAACAACCCCAGCTCCCTCAGCTGCTGCTCACGGGACTTGCATTCCACCGCTGTTCCACTGTTGCTCCGTGGCTGCTGCTGCTGCTGCTGTTCCAGCGCAGCTGCAAAACCTCCCCTGGTGCTGCTCCCACTCCAGTGCTGCTCGTCTGTGACACTGCGGGGCCTCCTGGAACCGTGGGGACATTGTGACACCGCGGGGACACGTGGAAGCAAAGGAACCCTGTGCCACTCCAGGATCTTGTGGAATCCACAGGCCCTGGGGAGCTGTGGGGCCTCATGGAACCAAGGATCCATTGTGATCCCTGAGGGCCTCGTGGTTCCCAGGGATCCTTTGTGACACTGTGGGGCCTCATGGAACCAAAGAGACCCTGGGACAATGTGAGACCTGATGGCAGAAAGGGAGGAGCCTGTGACAATGTGGGGCCTCATGGAGCCAAGGCGACCCTGACATAATGTGGGACCTCACAGCAGAAAGGGGACTCTGTAACAATGTGGGGCCTCGTGGAACCAAGGACCATTGTGACACCACAAGGGCTCATGGCACCAGAGGGATCCTGTGACACCGTGCGACCTCGTGGCCCAAAGGAGAAACCTGTGACACTGTGGGGCCTCAGGGAATCAAGGGGTCTCTGAGACACAGTGGGGGCTCCTGGCTCTCAGTCTCTTCTGACACTTGTCTCCATCTACACAGAAGCCAAACAGGGCAGCCTGAGCCTCTGCATCCAGAATATTCCTGTCTCCATGGCAGGATGCTCCTGCTCCCAGTGGTGCTGTGTGTTCCCTCTGCTCCCTGGGGGAATTGCATCCTACAAGAGACACAGCGACCACTCCGGTAGCCGACACCACAGGGCAGGGCCTCCTTCTGGGTGGCAGCAGAGACATCTTTCACTCCATCAGAATGCTCAGAGCCCCGTCCAATGAGGTCTGGAATGTTTCCAGGGACGGGGCATCCAGCAGCTCGCTGGCAAATCTGTGCCAGTGGTTCACCACTCTCAGCATCAAGAATTTTTTTATCTCTGCTCTGAACCCACTCTCTTTCAGTTGAAAACAATCTCCCCTTGTCCCCTTGACAAAGGCCCTCCGGAAACATTTCTCCACATGTTTCCGAGGAGGTGCTTTGAAGTCTGAAAGGTCACACTGGGGTGTCCCCACAGCCTTTTCTGCTCCAGGCTGAACAGGTCCAACTGTCCCAGCCTGTCTCTGTCACAGAGCTGCTCCAGTCCCCCGAGCATCTTGGTGGCCTCCTCTGGAAGTGCTCCACGAGCTCCGAGTCTTTCCTGTGCTGAGGACCCTCTTGTCAATTGTTTTTACAGAAGACGCAGTCGCTAGGAGAGGGGAAACTCATCCTTCCTGAAATGCTGGCACAAGAGCAGGGACAGTTTCTGCAGGGCTGAGACACAGCCCCGAGGGAGGCAGGGACATTCCCATGGCATCCCTGCAGCTGGGGGCCAATCTGCCGGCACTGGGAGCCTCTGTGTGTGTCCAGCTCATTCTCCCACGGCCATTGGCACGTGGTCAGCGGCCGTCCAATGCCATCCCCCTGATTGGCACTGATCTCCAAGGCAGTCTGGAGCTCTCCTGGGCCAACGTTCTCTAATTAGGACCCTGTGGACACTTCCTCAATTCTTGTCCAAACCAATGTCAGCACACCAATGACGTCGCAGCACTTGTCCATGAGGTCAAGAATCCCCCATGGGGACACTCTGCTCTCTCCTCCGTGGGGCACAAAGCAGCAACACTCCCAAGGAAAATCTTCCCCCGTGGGCCCTGTGGCTCCTTGGGAAGTTCCAGAGCAAAGAGTCAAGGCAGGCGCCTGAAATGCTTTCCCAGCTGGCCCACAACACATCTCAAACGGATCCACAGTGTCCCTGGGAAAGACAGAAGCAGAACCCTTCACTAATGCCCTGGAACGTCCAACAGGAACCAAAGCCATGAACAGCTCTCAGGAACCACTTCTCAGTGGATTTTAACTTCTTGGAAGCCCAAGGAGTCTGAATGTCTTCCTGGTGCCTCGGGCCATGGGTAAACAGGGCTTATCAGAGATGCTGGCAGGGGACCATCATCCCTCCTCCTCACAGGACACCTCTCTTTGCCCAATTAGCTCTGAGTGACTGCCTGGGGACAAGCCCCTCTTTCTCCATGTCCCTTTGGATGGGCACTTCCTACTCAGGTCCAGCGCTGGCCTGGGCCCAGGGCCAGGGAACTGCAGAGACTCTCTGTGTGGACAAGGGCCTTTGGGGACCTGCAGCAAATTGCATCCAGGCACAGTGCTGGAGTTTGAGCCTTACTGGGGATGGGGTCCCTGGCACCCTGCATGTGGAGCAGCTGTGCAGAGCTGGAGCCAGGTGCTCTGTGTGGGCACGGTGGCTGTGGGTGGGACAGGGGGAGGGTCAGGGCAGGACATTTTCCCCTCTGAACTCTGCTCTGGGGCTGGAGGTGGAACTGTTTTGGGGCCTGTGAGGAAAGGGAATGGAGTGGTCTGGCTGTGGGAAGAAGCACACCTGAGCCATTTCCCAAGCCTCAGCCTTGTCTTGGGGTGATCAACATTGCCCAGTGCTTCCCAGTGTCTCCAGTGACTGCAGATCCCAATCAGCTGCCTACCCTTGACTCAAAGTCCTCCCACATTCCTGTTTTCCCTGATTCCAGGGTCCTGGAAGAGGGGTCAGTGCCCAGCCCTGTTTTCTCAAAGTGCCTGAGTGGGAATAGGGGCAACTGTGCTGGGACCCAAGAGAGTTTGGGATGGGCTCAGCTCTGGGGTGTCCCACAGGGAAAGCTCTGGGAGGGAAGGGGCAGCAGGAGATGGGGGATCTGGCTGTGGGGACTGCTGGAGGATGGATTGTGTGGGAGTGGGGGTTGTCCCCACTGGGGATCCATCTGCTTTCAGGTCTGCCATGCACAGACCACCCTGCATCAGGCAGTCCCAGGAAGCACAAGATGTCTGTCGGGCCCTGGGTAAACAGGGCTTAACAGAGATGCTGGCAGGGGTCCAACATCCCTCCTCCTCACAGGACACCTCTGTTTGCCCAGTTAGCTCCAAGTGGCTACCTGGGGACAAGTCCCACATGCCCATGTTCCTCGGGATGCGCACATCCTGCTCAGGGCCAGCACTGGCCTGGGCCCAGGGCCACGGAATTGACCGAGGTGCTCTGGGAGGGCCCAGTGGCTGCAGGTTGCACAGGATTATGGTCAGGCCAGGGCATATTCCCCTCTGGACACTGCTCTATTGCTGGAAATTGAACCAGTTTGGGATCTGCAGGGAAAGGGATATAGGGTGGTCTGGATGTGGGAATTGTCACACCTGAGCCGTTCCCCAAGGCTCAGCCTTGTCTGCAGCTGATCACCACCCCCCGGTGCTCCCCAGTGTCTCCAGCAACTGGAGATCCCAATCACTCACCTGATCACATGTCCCTTGTTTCTCTTGTTCTCCCACATGTTGGGGCTGGTGCTGGGCTCAGCTCTGGGCTGTCCCACAGGGAAAGCTCTGGGAGGGAAGGGGCAGCAGGAGATGGGGGATCTGGCTGTGGGGGCTGCAGGAGGATGGATTGTGGTGGAGTGGGCGCTGTTCTCACATTGGGATCCCGCTGCCTTTGGCTCCCTGCCCTGCAGGCTGAGAGTTGCCCCTGGCAGCTGGCAGATCCCCTGTCCTGGCAAAGACAGGGATGCAGGACGGCTCTGCAGGACAGCTCTGGGCATGCCTGGCTGCACCTCCACCTTCACACCCTGCAGCCATCCCTGGGAGAGGAGGCATTTGGGCTTTTCACAGGGAGAGGGCTGCATTGGAGGGGATCCTATGGATGTCACCCCAAGACAGGAGACCTCTCAACTCTCCTGACACAACATTTCTGGGTTTCATTTTCTGTCATCCCCTGATCTTATCTCTGCTTCCTGGAGATTTTCCTCCTGGACTTGTTTGCCTGGGCCTGATCTGTCCCTGCCACCACTCACAGACCCCAAATCTCTGTGCACTCTCCTTGACCCTGCAGGAACCTGCCTCATTGCAGGGCACTGGCTGGGGGCAGTTTCTGTTTGTGGGTTGGAAAAACAACAGGCCAAACTAAGACTGATCACTAAAAGTAAGACTTTCAGATGTCTCAGGGACTTGTCAAAATTCATAATACCTTTTATTGATATCCCCTCCCTGCCATTCTCCACTAGTAGGAAACTGAAAACAAAGTCTCAGGAAATGTCCTCATTTTTATCAAAATCCTTGGCTTGGAAATATTCTAGGACAGATCACAAACCCTCAGCATTGTCAGAGCTTCATGAGCATTTCACTCCCCCTGCACTCGAGATGTTCCGAGCTGTACTCACAGAATCTGTAGGCATTGGGATGTTCCAGCTTCAGGAGATCCCTCCAGGAGCTGCAGCTGCCTTGTCCTGCAGCCAGAGGCTTCCTGAGTCAAGAGCTGGCAATGATTCTGCTCCAGCAACTTCTCAGCACCTTTGCAGCCTTGGCTGAGTTTAAGCCCTGTGTGCCTCTGTGCTGTGCCCGGGCTGGCTGCAGGCAGTGGCCCAGCCCTGCTGGGCTGGGCCCAGGAGCTGCTCCTGGCCACAGCTGTCTCTCTGCAGCGCTGCCGCTTGCCAGGAGCCGCCTCTGTGCCAGGAGCCCGGCCCAGCTCAGCAGCACAGCCACAGCACAAGGACTCTGATGACCCTCTTGGGGCTTGGTGCTGAGGCCCTGAACATCAGTCCCTGAGAGGGAGCTGAAGCAATCTCTCAAGAATTCAAAGTCAATATCAATCTCCAGAGTTTCCTGAAGTTTTAATGGGTCCCACTGAGGAACACTGAGGATGAGAAAGTGTCCCCAGGTTCCAGTTAGAGCAGAACACTGGAGGCAGTGATGGCAGGTGGGGACAAGCAAAGGAAAGGTGTCTGTGCGGCTGAGGAAACCTGGATGTGTTCCATGACTCCAAAGGGCCATGGTCTGAGCCCCAGCCCCTGGCAAGGCAGATCCTGTCCCTCCCTCAGTGCGCAGGGCTCTTGCCGGGGCACTGGGATGTGGGGATGTGCAGTGCCAAGGGCAGCACCATGGGGTGGCCCCTGCCAGGCCGCTGAGCAGGGACAAGGAGGCACTGAGGCCCCAGGGCTGCAAGGGTCACTTGTCTCCTGCTGGCCTCAGGGCCAGGGCCAGCAGCCGTGGCCCAAGTGCTGCACAAGTTGGCTCTGTCAGGGCCTTGCAGCTGCTGCCCATCCCTCTGCCCTCTGCAGCCCAGGCTGTCCCACGCTGTCCCTGCCCTGCGCCTCTGTCCCTGCAGGCTGTCCTCTTCCCGCCAGCTGCCCCACCTTGCCGGCCCCTTCCTTTGCTGGCAGCTCTGCGTCCTGCCTGCCTCTGCCTGGGCACACAAAGCCTTGGGCTGCTCCAGACTCCTTCTGGGGGACGTGTTGCAGCACAGCACTTCCCTGGGAGGGAAAGACCTTTCTCCTGGTGTCCAGTCTGGAGCTGCCCAGCTGCCCTTGGTGCCATTATTTCTTTGTCAGGCTGTTTTATACAACGAAGAAAAGCTCCTCCATCTTTGAAACCTCCCTTCAAGCCCTCCCAGGCTACTTCTCTTCTGTCCTCAGTCTCCACAGAACTGAGCCCAGGGCCCTCAGCTTCCACCTGCTGGTTTTGTGTTGAGGCCTCCAAAGCCCATCTTGGGAGATTTTTGGGTTCTCTCTAAGGTCTTTGAAAATGGAAACATAGTGATCGAGGTCCAAGATAAATGGAGTGTTATTTTTTCCCAAACCTTGCAGTGACAGAACAAGGGGCAATAGCTTTAAACTGAATGAGGGGGAATTTAGATTTGATCTAAGGAGGGAATATTTGACAGTGAGAGTGGCACAGAACTGCAGCTGTGCAAGGCAGAGAACGATGCTCCATCCCAAAATTCTTCAAGGTCAGGAGGTTTGTGCCAACCCCTCCACTCCCCAAGGATGGAATTCCTGTTGTGGGGGTTCTCTGATGTGCTGCGTGACCTCACAAAGCTTCTGGCCAGAATGTCTGCTGGGGGCCAGCCAGGCTGCTGCAGTGGCAGTGACCTCACAGCCATCACCATTCCGGCCCTGTCCCCTGGGCGTGGCTCTCCCCTTTCCTCTCTCCTGGTCTTGTCTCTGCAGGGATGAGTGGTTTTGTGATGAACACCTTGTCCCCAAGATATTCCTGAGACCAATCATTTGTCAGTCAGGCCCATGTCACAGCAGTGACCTCATTTTCAACTCGCTCAACTCCTCATCTCTGCTGGAGCCCACATTGAGCAGCCAAAGCCAGCCCCTGCTCTGGCCTTTCCCTCTGCCCTGCCCCAGGGCCTGACAGAGCCAGGCGGCCGCAGGTGACCTTGAGGTTGTGCAGGGCTCAGGCACAGGGGCTGTGCCAGACTCAGTGCTGAGCTCACACTCTGTGGGGTGGAGTAGAGCCCAGCCAGAATCACCCCCTGAAGGAGCAGCTCTGCAGTGGTGGCCACTGGGCCGGCTTGGCCAGGGAGGCTTCTGGCCATGCCCTGCAAGGAGCTGCTGCTGCCAAGGTGCCTTTGGTGTCTCAGGCTCTCCCTGGCACAGCTCCCACTCCGGCACTCTGCCCTGAGGCCTTCAATGTCTTGGGCTGGCCTGGGGCTTCTCCTGCAGCAGGGTCTGCCCTGGTCATGGCACAGGAAAGGCAGTTCCTGCTGGAGCAGGAGGCTCTGCCTGGAATGGGCTCAAACAGCTCCAACAAGGCCCTGTTTGCAGAGCCCCCAGTGGGGAATGCAGAAGGGAGGTCCCGCTGCTTTTGGGGTGAAGAATGCAGAACCCAGCCTGACTCCTCCATTTCAAAGTTCAACATCCTCAGAGGGAGCTGCAGCTGTGGCAGAGCTGGTAAAATCCCTGGAGAAAGGGACAACCAACCAAGTGACGCCACTGAGAGCTTCTCCAGAGCTGTGGAGTTGGCACAGCCTGGGCACATCTGACTGACAGGGCAGCACGTCAGACTAGAAAAGCCCCGTCCCAAATTTTAATGGCAACGTCTTCTGACATTTCCCTTCTTGGGGGTGGTGGAGATCCCTCCCTGGAGTGGGGACACTCCTCAAGGTCACTGCTCAAGGCCGAGTCACAGACATTTGCCTACGGTCATTGATCTGGGTGAGTGACATCAATCTCTGCTTAAGGACTGGTTTTGCTTTAATACAAGTGCTTCAAAATTGCGTCCTAGAGCACTAGATTGTAATAGTTGTTACAGCTCCTATACTGTGCAGTAAATAATTCTGATTAAGATCTTTTTCTCTAATCATGAGGGTAATCAATTAGATCTGTATTTATATAAATAGATCTGATTTGCTATTACTCATCCCGTGGGACAATTTACATAAAGCTTCAATTCCACCTGTCTAATCCTTGCCAAAAAAACCATAAACCCTTGCCAAAATCTGGGGCTGGGATTGGATCCGGCCGTTCCCAGGCTCCCCTCACTGAAGGAGTTTAGAAAGCCTGGGGGTCCTGGAGGGATTTGGGGATCTATGGGGAGTGTTTGGGGGGCCCTGCTGCACCTCATAACCCAGTGGCAGCTTCTCTAATAAACTTTGCCTGAAACTCCCACTCTGCCCATGACAGGCACGCTGTGAGTGTCTGTGACATCCCGGCTCTAGGGCAGCCTGGGGACTCCTGGATGTCACCATGGAACCCCTGTGAGTGTCCGTCACCTCACGGTTCTTTAGGAGCACGGGGATTTCACCACTGGACTCCTGTCACTGACTGCGACATCCCGGCTCCTTGTCAGCATACAGACACGTCTGTTGTCACCATGGAGCCCCTGTGAGTATGTGTGAGCTCATGGCCCTTTGGAAGAAGACACCCTTTGCATTTCACATGAAGCCCCTGTGACCGGGTCTTTAGCAGCCCAGAGACCCCTGAGATGTTACTGTGGAGCCCCTGCGCTTGTCTGTGAGCTCTCAGCTTCTGAGCAGGCTGAAGACAACTGTGATGTCACCGTGGAGTCCCTGTGGCTGTGTGTGACTAATGCATCTTTAGGAGCCTAGAGACCCCTGGGATATCACCGTGGAGCCTCTGTCACTGCCAGTGACCTCGTGGCTCTTTAGCAGCCTGGAGACACTTGGAATGTCACCGTGGAGCCCTTGTGAGTACCTGTGACAGATCAATGCCCCAGCAACATGAAGTCCCCTGGGATGTCACCATGCAATGGCTTTGACTGCCTCTGAGCCCACGGCTTTTTATCATCCCAGGAAAAGCCTGGGATGTCACCACGGAACCCCTTTGACTGCTTGTGCCGTGGTTTAGGAATGATATTCCCCCATTTCATGCTCCTACTAAAACCGTGGCGCCTCTCACTCCCCTAATGCCTCCCATGGAAAGCACAAAAGACAAAGATCCTGGGCTGGGATAAGAACAATTTACTGGGAACAGCAATGAGATAAGGAACAAACAGGAAGGGCAACAATATTGATAACAGAAGGGATAAGACAAAGAAGTTACTTACAGGGAAAACTGCAACACCACCAACCCTGCCCCTGTGTTCACCCAGGTGCCTGTGGAAAACCAGAAAAAGGAGATCACCATCCAGGTGTCTTCCCAACGTGGATCACCAGGAATGTGGGTCACCAGCTCTCTTTGCAAAGTGGGTCCTCTGATGGAGGATGATGATGGGGCAGCAGACAAAGCTTTTCCTGTGGTTGGGGCGGTCCCAGGGCTTCCCTTACCGGTGGCTCTGCCGGTGATTAGTCAAGTAAGAACTCCGAGTGAAGCTCTTCCCACACTCAGGACACTTGTAGGGCCTCTCCCCAGTGTGGATGCGCTGATGGGGGACGAGGCTAGAGTTGCGGCAGAAGCCCTTCCCACAGTCGGGGCAGCGGAAGGGCCTCTCGTCTGTGTGAATCCGCTGATGCAGGAGGAGTTTGGAGCTGTCCCGACACCTCTTGCCACACTCGGGACACTCGTAGGGCTTCTCCCCGGTGTGGATCCTCTGGTGGTGAATCAGGGCCAAGCTCCTGCTGAACCTCTTCCCACATTCCCCACACTTGTAGGGCCGTTCCCCTGTGTGGGTCATCTGGTGGCGGATCAGGCTGGAGCTGACATTGAAGTCCTTCCCACATTCCAAGCACTTGTAGGGCCGTTCCCCGGTATGGATCCTCTCGTGGCGGATCAGGTGGGACCTCCAGCGGAAGCTCTTCCCACATTCACCACACTCATAGGGCTTCTCCCTGTCGTGAAGCTGCTCATGGACCACTAGGTCTGAGCTCTGGCTGGAGCTGCAGCTGCCATCCCGGCACAGGGTGGGTCTTTCCTCCTTGGAGCACCCTGGCCTGGGTTTGGAGCCCCTCTTTGTATGGCATCTTTGGGGCTTTTCCTTCCCGTTGCATTCTTGTGACATGGAGCCACTCAAAACGACCTCTTCCACAAGACTCTGTCGGGGGAATTTGCCCTTCCTGGTCTCCATCCTCAGCTCATTGTCTGGGGGAGGAAGAACAAAGAGAGGATGGGATTTGCTTCCATGTCAGAGGGAAGGGGAAGGAGATCCCCCAGTTCATCCTTGGCAGGATAGCGTCGGCAGCAGGGTTGTCCTGCAGCCAGGGGTGATGCTGGGCTGAGAGATGGAGCAGAAGAGAGGGGGAAAGGGGCAGTGACTTCTGCCTCACCTGTCTGGCTGTCCTGGGGCATCTTCCTCTTCCTCACAGCTTTCTCCTCCATCCGGCCAAGGTTTGGGAATGGGAACTCCTGCAATGGGGAAAAACAAGGTGTGAGTGCATTGGGTTGGGCGTTCCTCCTGCCCAAGTCCATCTCTAGAAGTCACCGGGCCTCTGGTGTCCATAAAAACCTCCAAAACACCAAGATTCAGTTCAAAAGAAGCCTCCTGCGAGTTCCCCCTCTCTGGTCCCTCTACTTTGAGCTTCTGGGGGCTCCCTCGTGTCCCTGCTGCTGGGGGTCCTGAATGTATTGGGTTTCCCCCACCTGCTTGGTCCCCACCCACCCCAGGCTGCCTGGCGTCCCTGGAATTCCAAGGCTCCCCCCACTTTGGTCTCCAAACTTGGAGATCCTTTGTGTCCCTCTTCTCTGGCATCCCCTCACTTAGGAATGCTGGGGGGCTTTGGGAGTCCTGGGGTCCCTTCTCCCCTTATTCTCGGCTTCAGGGTGCCAGGGCTTCAAGGCATCCCCCCTTTCCCACTTGAGGGTCCTGGCAATCCTTGAGGTCCCCCCTCTCTGAGGTCCCCACTTCAGGGTGCAGGCAATCACAGGGTTCACCCTCTCCACATTCCCTCTCCTCCAGATTGCCGGCGTTCCCCCAGTCCCGATATTGTTCCTCTCTGCTCTCCTCCCTCTGCGGGTCCCAAGGTGCCCCTGCTCTGGCTCTTCTGGGGGGTCCCACAACCCCCTGGCTCTGGGCTGAAAGCAGCAGTGCCTGACCCAGGAAGGCCAACTCTCACTGTGGGGTCGGGACCTGGCATCCCCCCGCTCACCTTGGGGGCTCTGCTGGCAGCAGCTACCAGGACTGCCAGAAAAACCCTTCCTGGGGACACCCCAGCATCCCCCAGAGGATCTTTTTGCCTCAGCTTTGGAGTCCTGCAAGCTCCAAACAGCCCCTCCCAAAAAACACTGTGCTGCTTTTAAGGGAAACTGGCAGGAGAAATGAACCCGCCTCAACCACCTCAAGAGAGAGTTCCGGTCAGGCTCACAATTCATTAAAGAGATTACAATAAACACAGCAATCAAGAGAAAACGGGTTTTAAGCCACAAAGACTGAGTACAACCTGGCACCGTGCTGGTCAGAGTGATGCTGGAGATCCTACCACGTGGTGGTCACAGTCTTGTCAAAAGTGCTGGTCCTGTGGAAGTTCTGCTCCTCCTCTGGATCCCTTGAGCAGCAGTGGTTTCCTAGTTCCCCCAAGCCAGGTTTTATATGCTCAGGTTCAGGTGGAAATGCTCAGTACCTCCCCCAGGTCAGGGAGGTTCACAATGGAATGATGTCACTCTCTGAGTCACAGGATATTTTGGGAGTCCTTGATTGTCTAAGTCCTTGCAGCTGCCCATTCTGCTGGTGGATAATGACCAATTAGCAGAGAAGTCCCCTCAGGCTGGGTGTGACTGCTGGTTGTTGTGGGTTTGTTTTTCTTTTCAGGAATTTTGTCCCATCTGAAAGGAAGAGGCAGTGAGGGCAGGGGGTTGCCCAGGAGACAATTAGGGGCAATTAGGAAGCAAAAGAAATGGCCACGCCTCCTCACATACCATGGTGATGGCTCAGCCAGAGAAACCAGAGTTTGGAAGTGGTGGCTGGGGAGTGAGCTCTCTGGCTGGGGGGTTGGTTCTCAGCAATGGCAGAGATCCCATGAGAGGTTGGGGGCAAATCGAGACTTTGCTGATGTGTGGGGTCTGGGCTCTGCCCCCTTTGCTCGGCAATCGGAGGCACAGCGGTCACCTGTGGTGCTCGCAGTGGGTGCCTGTCCTTACCAAGATGGGGCTGCACTGTGCCTTGCTCTTGGCGTCTGCCCCCTTGTTTTACTGCTTCTCCTGGCTGCCAACACCAACTGCTGCTCAATCAGATCTGCTGCCTTCACCACTTCTGCCAGCTGCCGGTGAGTGACGCTGAGGTCCAGTGCTGCCTGATCGGACCTGCCTGCCTTTGCTGTTTGCTGCCCGCTGCCGGGGTTGGTGCTGAGACACATTGCTGTCCCGTGAGGCTGCAAAAGGAGAGCTGTCCCCTGTGCCCTCTTGCCCCAGCTGCCACTGCCAGCTGGAGAGGCTGCTGCATGGAGTTACCGAGGAAGCTGCCGCTGCTGCATCGCGTGAGCAAGAATGCTGAGAAGCGTGGAAGAAAGCTGATTACACAGGATCTGAAAACAGGAAAGGCGTCCTGTTTGTCAGGCTGCAAGCCTTCAGAAAAGAATGACAAACTGTCAAGACAACAGATTTATTAGGGGACTGTAACTGGTTTTTGAGCGAGCAGCTAAAACAGTTTCTCACACTCAAAAGTATGAACGCTCTCTAACTTTACAATAAACCCGATTCACTTACACCTACCTTGTGTCTCTCGCATCCATACATCACAATACCCAACCCGTCATCCTTCATGCTCAAGTACAAGATGGCATCACAGGTACCTGCAGGTAAGTGCAGCCATTCCTTGAGGGTTGATCAAACTTTTAGGTCAAGGGCCTTGAGGAACCCTGCTTTCAGTTCTGAATGGTCAGCCAGGTAGGTCACTTGAGGGATGGTATATGTTTTTGGGCTATCCATTTTTTGATTCCTAGAGTTTGAAGAGGGACTTTACCAATTCACTGTAACCAGAATGTGAGTTTTGTAGATAGGATGCATTTTGCTACACCAATCCAAGGGTCAATCTGCAGGCCCAGATCTTTTTCAGAGTCACCGGGGCCGGTCGTGTTCAGGACTGTGCCGGTGATGGTCCAAGCAGTGCAGTTGTTGATGCTAGAAGAGTCCTTTGTTTGCTTGATGGAAAAGCCGTGGCACTCTTCCCCTTGTGTTTTGAGACCGGGGAGATTGCAGAAGGTCTCTAATATCTTGATGTTCTGCTTCATGTTTTCCCAGGAATCGCTCAATAAGACCAGATCGTCTGCAAATGCCATCGCTGTGACGCTGTTCATTCCCCAGTGGTACCCTCTGCCCCTCTCTTCCAGCTTGCAAAAGGCAACATTGGGTTGCCCTGTTTGACTCACACCTGGATCTGGATGTGGTCTCTCTGTGTTTTCTTTGTGGTGATATATGTACGGATGTTCTCATACATATTGCTCACCAAGCTGATGACATGAGGCTCCACTTCCCTTTGCTGCAGACCATGTAGGATGTGCTGGTGGCTGATGGTGTCAAAAGCCTTAGTGATGTCCACAAATACAACCCCCAGCGGTTTGTGATATTTTTTGGCAGACCGAATTACTGTTTGCAGGAGTTTCACATTTTCAGAGCATCCTGCCATTCTTATAAAGCCTCTTTGCCTTGGGTTGAGGGAGCATGCTTTAGTCGACCTTGCTGTTAATATTCTGGAGAACAGTCTTAACAGGATGGAGCCAATCATGATGGGTCTCCAGTTATTAATGTCTTGGAAATGTTCTGGTTTGGTTGACTTTGGTGTTAATACAGTCCTGCATCCCCTCACCATGTCCGAGATTTTACCTGATGTTAACCAAAGGTTGAATATCTCCATGGTCTGGGAAAACTCAGGGTCTGTCTTCTTGAGGTCCTTTAGGGTAATCCCGTCTGGACCAGGAGCTCAGCTTTTGCTCATCTCCTGCACACTCTTCTCAGTTTCTTTGGCTGTAATTAAGTCCCTGGAAGCGCTATTGTCAGCTTTCCCATTGAATTTGCAAGTTCCCAAGGCTCTTAAACTTTCCAGGTGTTTCCCATCTGTCTTTAAATGCCACACAAATTTCACTGGGTAGAATTTTGCAGGACAGGCATTCAATGTCATGCAGAGTAATCTTGGCTGATTTCCCCCAATCTAGATGGAATAGGTGCTGGAAGTGCACCTCTCCTGATTGCTCTCTTAGTCAGCCACTTCTGGCAAGGTCTTCAGGAGTTTTCTTCCTGGGTCCCTGCTTTGTTCTTATCTCGGGCTGCTGTTCTTATCTCGGGCTGATGTTCTTATCTGGCTTATCATATTGATGCATCTGAAGCAGCCCTGGGCTGACTCATTGACCAGTGATGTCATCTGCTGGCCATTAAGTACCTGCTTGAATGCCCATGGGAAGGAGTTGAGTTTCCCAGCTGAAAGACTTTGACTGAAAGTTCTCTGATAATGGGCCCGCAGCTGCCCCTCCCTCTGCTGGTTGATGTTCCCAGCTGTTCCTCCTCATTATCTGGCCAATGACTCATCCCAGCTGCTGTTCCCATGCCCACAGCTGGTTCCCTGGGCAGCAATCTCCTCTTATCACTCCTCTGCTTCCCTGTCTTGGACAGAATGTGTTTGGCAATGAGTTTACTGATGGTTTTGTTCCCCCAAAACTGAGCCTTCAACCTTATCAGCAGATGCTCTTCCTCCTTAGACCAACACCTTTTGTGGGCGAAACATGGATTTAAAAGAAACATAAAGAGTTTAGTTATAGGCTAGCTGTGTTGCAATTAGTTAGAAGAGGAAGGAATTTGGGCCCAGCTAGAGTTAATTAAAATGGTTAAGAGAGCTGGGCCTGAAACAGTTTTCAAGATGTTAGGAATTGCTTACGGAATAATTGCTGATCTGTCATTTGTATGTTTGCTTAGCTGTGCTTAGAATGAGGAACAGAAACATTGATAAGTTGGTCTGGGCAACAGGAACAATTACCAATTTCCTCCCTCTGTGGGAACCTATTCAAAAGTCACGCAAGAGGAAACTTAGAGATGTGGGTGGGGATGTTGCTGGCAGGTTGTTCTCCAGCTCAGGAGGCAATGTTTCCAATGTTCCTTCCCTCTCCTTGCTGCTTTTTCCCCCGTTGTTTAGTACAAAAAGTCTCGGGAGACAGCTGTCTTCTTCCACACTTGGTTGAGGTTTAAGATGTTCTTACACCTCCCATAGCCTGGGAAAACCCTCCCAAACCGTAGGAAAACGAACACACTCCTTAGTGTCAAACACACCCGATGTGTAAAACTCCAGTGTCAGCAGTTCAAATGCATTTTCTGCTAAGTTAGGGAGGCCAGATGGTAAATTTAGAGAGCACAGGTAGGCCTTGTTTTTACACAAGGAATCTAGATTAAAAGTTTTAGATGCCAGGTCCACCCAATCAAAATGGGAAGTTTGGGTGCCGGTCAATGCCTGGTACAGGCGTATCGATGGACACATTTTAGGGATCCGGATAGTTAAAGTGTCCAAAATTTTAGGAGAGGAGGAATAAGATCGGCAGTAGACCCCTCAATAAATTACCAAATCTTGCCAGGCACAAATCCATGGGCCAGAATTCGGGTAAAAAGCTGCACGGTCCTTACATAAAATTTGTTTAACAGTTTAGCAGGAGATTGTTGACTGGAGATTCCAATGATACCATGCCGGGGCAGAAGTCGGCTTCATTACACTTCAAAGGGCATACAGTGGTACCATGAGGAGGAGCGACCTTTGCAGCAGTGCCCACTTCGTAACAGGTATCTCCTCAGAAGATGGTAGTTACGCTGGCCGCTTACTCGCGCTTCATTGAATTTCTTCACTTTGACATTCAGAGCACTGGGCAGAAATCACATGGCGTCAACACCCGCCTCGGGCCTTCGCGATGCTTTGTTTTAATTAAACAGTCGGATTCCCCTGGTCCGCACCAGTTCTAAGCTGGCTGCTTGGCGCCGGCCGAGGCGGGGCGCCGGCCTGGAGACCCCATCCGGGGACCCTCTGCTGAGCAATTGGACCAGGTGGTGAAAACCATGTCCTGTCCCCCTCCAGTGGCATGAGGAGATGATGATCATCCCTGGAGGAATCACCTGATCCCCTGTGAGCCCTGGGCCTTTTTCCTCAAATGGCCAATAAACCTCTTCAGCAAATTTACACTCCGTGTCCAGGTCTCTGTGTCCGTGTGTGTTTTCCGAAGGAAATTCCCCCAAATCTCCAAGAAGTTGATCCCCGAGGTGTTGTCCTGGCCCCCTAACCATCTGCACATCCCATCACTGTCTCACTGTCACCTCCACACATCTCTGAGCTTGCTGGCACCTCCCAGGTTTGCTCTGAACTCCTCCCTCCTGCTCCCCACCACCAGGAATGACCATGGGAGCTCAGACCAGGAGCACCCAGGCTAGGGATGGATAAGGGGCACCTGGCAGAGGCGGGAGGAATCCCCCATTTCAGGGAGGTTGTGGGGTGCAAGGGGAGCAGCTGAGTCCCCTCCCAGATCCAGGGCTACAAACTGGGGACAAGATGCCTCAAGTGCCTCAGCTGAATCGTTTCCCTCAGCACTTGGCCCGGCAAGTCTCTGGCTGCAGCACAACCTGTGCAGGAGACTTTCCAATGGGAAGACAAAAGGAAGGAATTGGTCCTTCCCTCTCCCTCAGCCTTCCTCCTTGTGCTGATCTTCTTGTCATCTCTTAGCAAAACCAACCAAAAGTCATCTGCAGTGAGGTGTTTCCGAGGGTCCGTTCCCAAACAGGGCCACAGGAGGATTTTCTGCCAGGGCAGAAGTGAGACCTGTGGGATTTGGTCAGACAGTTTAAAACATGACCATTTCTAAATGCTGGAAATCCAGAGGCTACAAAAAGGAAGTCTGCAGTTGGAATGGGCCATTATTCTCCCTCTTCCCGCTGCTCAGCTGGCCAAGCCCAACTCCAGAGGAGCAGATCATGGAAAGCAGAGCTGCAGGGAGTGTTGGAGACTCATTCCCAGAGAGAGAGGGAGAAAGAGTGAAATAGGGACAAGAATTCCAATTGTTTTCTTGATCACAACCACCACAAACAGCTCTGTACTCAGTGTGCAACATCCCGATGCTGAGGCACACTCCTGGTTTTTCACCACAAATTGCATCATTTTGGAAACTGTCCCTGGATTAGAACAAAACCACAGGCCAAAAATTGACTCCGTTTGCTTCCTACATCAGAAATCATTAAACCTCTACCAAGATGCGTTTCCCTGCAGCAGAAAAGGCCACTTGATTCCTTTTGTGCTGACTTTCTCCTGAGTTCACGACTTCAGATCAACTGAAAGTGTCCCGCTACCACCAAAGGTGGCCGCCAACAACCAGGATCCAACCCCCGAGTCACCATCAAACGCGCTGGAGCCGCGCCTTCCGCAGCCCAGCATCAATTCCTGCTGCTGCCCCCTGCTCTGGGTCAGCCTGACGGGCATGGTTCTGGTGTGTGGGGCCGGCTCCCACAGGACACAGCGCTCAGACCCGCTCTGTGTCCCGCAGCTTGGGCATCTCAGGTGCTGCTCCACAGCTGCGGGGCCATTTCCCACTCTTTTTCCACCAAGGTTCCACCGCTGCTGCACTGAATCACAGAATCCCAGAATTAACCAGCTTGGAAAAGATCTGTGAGATCATCCAACACCACCTTGTCACCAGACCATGGCAGCGAGTGCCACATCCAGTCTTTCCTTAAATACCTCCAGGGACGGCGACTCCACCACCTCCCTGGGCAGCCCATTCCAATGCCCAATCACCCTTGCTGTGAAGAAACTCTTTCTAATCTCCAGCCTAAACCTCCTCTGCTGCAGCTCAAGGCTGTGTCCTCTTGTCCTGTCTCTGGTCCCTGGGAGAAGAGACCGAGCCCCACCTGGCTGCCCCCTCCTGTCAGGGAGTTGTAGAGAGTGAGAAGGTCCCCCCTGAGCCTCCTCTTCTCCAGGATAAACAACCCCAGCTCCCTCAGCTGCTGCTCACGGGACTTGCATTCCACCACTGTTCCACTGTTGCTCCGTGGCTGCTGCTGCTGCTGCTGTTCCAGCGCAGCTGCAAAACCTCCCCTGGTGCTGCTCCCACTCCAGTGCTGCTCGTCTGTGACACTGCGGGGCCTCCTGGAACCGTGGGGACATTGTGACACCGCGGGGACACATGGAAGCAAAGGAACCCTGTGCCACTCCAGGATCTTGTGGAATCCACAGGCCCTGGGGCACTGTGGGGCCTCATGGAACCAAGGATCCATTGTGATCCCTGAGGGCCTCGTGGTTCCCAGGGATCCTTTGTGACACTGTGGGGCCTCATGGAACCAAAGAGACCCTGGGACAATGTGAGACCTGATGGCAGAAAGGGGGGAACCTGTGACAATGTGGGGCCTCATGGAGCCAAGGCGACCCTGACACAATGTGGGACCTCGCAGCAGAAAGGGGACTCTGTAACAATGTGGGGCCTCGTGGAACCAAGGACCATTGTGACCCCACAAGGGCTCATGGCACCAGAGGGATCCTGTGACACCGGGGGACCTCGTGGCCCAAAGGAGAACCTGTGACACTGTGGGGCCTCAGGGAATCAAGGGGTCTCAGAGACACAGTGGGGGCTCCTGGTTCTCAGTCTCTTCTGACACTTGTCTCCATCTACACAGAAGCCAAACAGGGCAGCCTGAGCCTCTGCATCCAGAATATTCCCGTCTCCATGGCAGGATGCTCCTGCTCCCAGTGGTGCTGTGTGTTCCCTCTGCTCCCTGGGGGAATTGCATCCTACAAGAGACACAGCGACCACTCCGGTACCCGACACCACAGGGCAGGGCCTCCTTCTGGGTGGCAGCAGAGACATCTTTCACTCCATCAGAATGCTCAGAGCCCCGTCCAATGTGGTCTGGAATGTTTCCAGGCACGGGGCATCCAGCAGCTCGCTGGCAAATCTGTGCCAGTGCTTCACCACTCTCAGCATCAAGAATTTTCCCTTATCTCTGCTCTGAACCCACTCTCTTTCAGTTGAAAACAATCTCCCCTTGTCCCCCTGACAAAGGCCCTCCGGAAACATTTCTCCACATGTTTCCGAGGAGGTGCTTTGAAGTCTGAAAGGTCACACTGGGGTGTCCCCACAGCCTTTTCTGCTCCAGGCTGAACAGGTCCAACTGTCCCAGCCTGTCTCTGTCACAGAGCTGCCCCAGCCCTCCGAGCATCTTGGTGGCCTCCTCTGGAAGTGCTCCACGAGCTCCGAGTCTTTCCTGTGCTGAGGACCCTCTTGTCAATTGTTTTTACAGAAGACGCAGTCGCTAGGAGAGGGGAAACTCATCCTTCCTGAAATGCTGGCACAAGAGCAGGGACAGTTTCTGCAGGGCTGAGACACAGCCCCGAGGGAGGCAGGGACATTCCCATGGCGTCCCTGCAGCTGGGGGCCAATCTGCCGGCACTGGGAGCCTCTGTGTGTGTCCAGCTCATTCTCCCACGGCCGTTGGCACGTGGTCAGCAGCCGTCCAATGCCATCCCCCTGATTGGCACTGATCTCCAAGGCAGCCTGGAGCCCTCCTGGGCCAATGTTCCCTAATTAGGACCCTGTGGACACTTCCTCAATTCTTGTCCAAACCAACTTCAGCACACCAATGACGTCACAGCACTTGTCCATGAGGTCAAGAATCCCCCATGGGGGCACTCTGCTCTCTCCTCCATGGGGCACAAAGCAGCAACACTCCCAAGGAAAATCTTCTCCCATGGGCCCTGCGGCTCCTTGGGAAGTTCCAGAGCAAAGAGTCAAGGCAGGTGCCTGAAATGCTTTCCCAGCATGCCCACAACACATCTCAAACGGATCCACAGTGTCCCTGGGAAAGAGAGAAGCAGAACCCTTCACTAATGCCAGGACATCCAACAGGAATCACAGCCATGAACAGCTCTCAGAAACCACTTCTCAGTGGACTTTAACAGCTTGGAAGCCCAAGGAGTCTGAATGTCTTCCTGGTGCCTTGGGCCCTGGGCAAACAGGGCTTATCAGAGATGCTGGCAGGGGACCATCATCCCTCCTCCTCCCAGGACACCTCTCTTTGCCCAATTAGCTCCGAGTGGCTGCCTGGGGACAAGCCCCTCTTTTTCCACTTCCCCTTGGATGGGCACATCCGACTCAGGTCCAGCGCTGGCCTGGGCCCAGGGCCAGGGAACTGCAGAGACCCTCTGTGTGGACAAGGGCCTTTGGGGACCTGCAGCAAATTGCATCCAGGCACAGTGCTGGAGTTTGAGCCTTACTGGGGATGGGGTCCCTGGCACCCTGCATGTGGAGCAGCTGTGCAGAGCTGGAGCCAGGTGCTCTGTGTGGGCACGGTGGCTGTGGGTGGGACAGGGGGAGGGTCAGGGCAGGACATTTTCCCCTCTGAACTCTGCTCTGGGGCTGGAGGTGGAACTGTTTTGGGGCCTGTGAGGAAAGGGAATGGAGTGGTCCAGCTGTGGGAAGAAGCACACCTGAGCCATTTCCCAAGCCTCAGCCTTGTCTTGGGGTGATCAACATTGCCCAGTGCTCCCCAGTGTCTCCAGTGACTGCAGATCCCAATCAGCTGCCTACCCTTGACTCAAAGTCCTCCCACATTCCTGTTTTCCCTGATTCCAGGGTCCTGGAAGAGGGGTCAGTGCCCAGCCCTATTTTCTCAAAGTGCCTGAGTGGGAATAGGGGCAACTGTGCTGGGACCCAAGAGAGTTTGGGATGGGCTCAGCTCTGGGCTGTCCCACAGGGAAAGCTCTGGGAGGGAAGGGGCAGCAGGAGATGGGGGATCTGGCTGTGGGGGCTGCAGGAGGATGGATTGTGGTGGAGTGGGCGCTGTTCTCACATTGGGATCCAGCTGCCTTTGGCTCCCTGCCCTGCAGGCTGAGAGTTGCCCCTGGCAGCTGGCAGATCCCCTGTCCTGGCAAAGACAGGGATGCAGGATGGCTCTGCAGGACAGCGCTGGGCACCCCTGGCTGCACCTCCACCTTCACACCCTGCAGCCATCCCTGGGAGAGGAGGCATTTGGGCTTTTCACAGGGAGAGGGCTGCATTGGAGGGGATCCTATGGATGTCACCCCAAGACAGGAGACCTCTCAACTCTCCTGACACAACATTTCTGGGTTTCATTTTCTGTCATCCCCTGATCTTATCTCTGCTTCCTGGAGATTTTCCTCCTGGACTTGTTTGCCTGGGCCTGATCTGTCCCTGCCACCACTCACAGACCCCAAATCTCTGTGCACTCTCCTTGACCCTGCAGGAACCTGCCTCATTGCAGGGCACTGGCTGGGGGCAGTTTCTGTTTGTGGGTTGGAAAAACAACAGGCCAAACTAAGACTGATCACTAAAAGTAAGACTTCAGATGTCTCAGGGACTTGTCAAAATTCATAATACCATTTATATATATATCCCCTCCCTGCCATTCCCCAGTAGAACGAAACTGAAAACAAAGTCTCAGGAAATGTCCTCATTTTTATCAAAATCCTTGGCTTGGAAATACTCTGGGACAGATCACAAACCCTCAGCATTGTCAGAGCTTCATGTCTGACCTCCCCTGCACTCGAGATGTTCTGAGCTGTACTCACAGAATCTGTAGGCATTGGGATGTTCCAGCTTCAGGAGATCCCTCCAGGAGCTGCAGCTGCCTTGTCCTGCAGCCAGAGGCTTCCTGAGTCAAGAGCTGGCAATGATTCTGCTCCAGCAACTTCTCAGCACCTTTGCAGCCTTGGCTGAGTTTAAGCCCTGTGTGCCTCTGTGCTGTGCCCGGGCTGGCTGCAGGCCCAGGAGCTGCTCCTGGCCACAGCTGTCTCTCTGCAGCGCTGCCGCTTGCCAGGAGCCGCCTCTGTGCCAGGAGCCCGGCCCAGCTCAGCAGCACAGCCACAGCACAAGGACTCTGATGACCCTCTTGGGGCTTGGTGCTGAGGCCCTGAACATCAGTCCCTGAGAGGGAGCTGAAGCAATCTCTCAAGAATTCAAAGTCAATATCAATCTCCAGAGTTTCCTGAAGTTTTAATGGGTCCCACTGAGGAAGACTGAGGATGAGAAAGTGTCCCCAGGTTCCAGTTAGAGCAGAACACTGGAGGCAGTGGTGGCAGGTGAGGACAAGCAAGGAAAGGTGTCTGTGCGGCTGAGGAAACCTGGATGTGTTCCATGACTCCAAAGGGCCATGGCCTGAGCCCCAGCCCCTGGCAAGGCAGATCCTGTCCCTCCCTCAGTGCGCAGGGCTCTTGCCGGGGCACTGGGATGTGGGGATGTGCAGTGCCAAGGGCAGCACCATGGGGTGGCCCCTGCCAGGCCGCTGAGCAGGGACAAGGAGGCCCTGAGGCCCCAGGGCTGCAAGGGTCACTTGTCTCCTGCTGGCCTCAGGGCCAGGGACAGCAGCCGTGGCCAAAGTGCTGCACAAGTTGGCTCTGTCAGGGCCCTGCAGCTGCTGCCCATCCCTCTGCCCTCTGCAGCCCAGGCTGTCCCACGCTGTCCCTGCCCTGCGCCTCTGTCCCTGCAGGCTGTCCTCTTCCCGCCGGCTGCCCCACCTTGCCGGCCCCTTCCTTTGCTGGCAGCTCTGCGTCCTGCCTGCCTCTGCCTGGGCACACAAAGCCTTGGGCTGCTCCAGACTCCTTCTGGGGGACGTGTTGCAGCACAGCACTTCCCTGGGAGGGAAAGACCTTTCTCCTGGTGTCCAGTCTGGAGCTGCCCAGCTGCCCTTGGTGCCATTATTTCTTTGTCAGGCTGTTTTATACAACGAAGAAAAGCTCCTCCATCTTTGAAACCTCCCTTCAAGCCCTCCCAGGCTACTTCTCTTCTGTCCTCAGTCTCCACAGAACTGAGCCCAGGGCCCTCAGCTTCCACCTGCTGGTTTTGTGATGAGGCCTCCGAAGCCCGTCTTGGGAGATTTTTGGGTTCTCTCTAAGGTCTTTGAAAATGGAAACATAGTGATCGAGGTCCAAGATAAATGGAGTGTTATTTTTTCCCAAACCTTGCAGTGACAGAACAAGGGGCAATAGCTTTAAACTGAATGAGGGGGAATTTAGATTTGATCTAAGGAGGGAATATTTGACAGTGAGAGTGGCACAGAACTGCAGCTGTGCAAGGCAGAGAACGATGCTCCATCCCAAAATTCTTCAAGGTCAGGAGGTTTGTGCCAACCCCTCCACTCCCCAAGGATGGAATTCCTGTTGTGGGGGTTCTCTGATGTGCTGCGTGACCTCACAAAGCTTCTGGCCAGAATGTCTGCTGGGGGCCAGCCAGGCTGCTGCAATGGCAGTGACCTCACAGCCATCACCATTCCAGCCCTGTCCCCTGGGCCTGGCTCTCCCCTTTCCTCTCTCCTGGTCTTGTCTCTGCAGGGATGAGTGGTTTTGTGATGAACACCTTGTCCCCAAGATATTCCTGAGACCAATCATTTGTCAGTCAGGCCCATGTCACAGCAGTGACCTCATTTTCAACTCGCTCAACTCCTCATCTCTGCTGGAGCCCACATTGAGCAGCCAAAGCCAGCCCCTGCTCTGGCCTTTCCCTCTGCCCTGCCCCAGGGCCTGACAGAGCCAGGCGGCCGCAGGTGACCTTGAGGTTGTGCAGGGCTCAGGCACAGGGGCTGTGCCAGACTCAGTGCTGAGCTCACACTCTGTGGGGTGGAGCAGAGCCCAGCCAGAAGTCACCCCCTGAAGCAGCAGCTCTGCCGTGCTGGCCACTGGGCCGGCTTGGCCAGGGAG
Organism: Corvus hawaiiensis; assembly: GCF_020740725.1. NCBI lineage: Eukaryota > Metazoa > Chordata > Aves > Passeriformes > Corvidae > Corvus > Corvus hawaiiensis. The sequence continues at coordinate 428,561 of NW_025963366.1, read as the reverse complement.
GCTTCTGGCCATGCCCTGCAAGGAGCTGCTGCTGCCAAGGTGCCTTTGGTGTCTCAGGCTCTCCCTGGCACAGCTCCCACTCCGGCACTCTGCACTGAGGCCTTCAATGTCTTGGGCTGGCCTGGGGCTTCTCCTGCAGCAGGGTCTGCCCTGGTCATGGCACAGGAAAGGCAGTTCCTGCTGGAGCAGGAGGCTCTGCCTGGAATGGGCTCAAACAGCTCCAACAAGGCCCTGTTTGCAGAGCCCCCAGTGGGGAATGCAGAAGGGAGGTCCCGCTGCTTTTGGGGTGAAGAATGCAGAACCCAGCCTGACTCCTCCATTTCAAAGTTCAACATCATGAGAGGGAGCTGCAGCTGTGGCAGAGCTGGTAAAATCCCTGGAGAAAGGAACAACCAACCAAGTGACGCCACTGAGAGCTTCTCCAGAGCTGTGGAGTTGGCACAGCCTGGGCACATCTGACTGACAGGGCAGCACGTCAGACTAGAAAAGCCCCGTCCCAAATTTTAATGGCAATGTCTTCTGACATTTCCCTTCTTGGGGGTGGTGGAGATCCCTCCCTGGAGTGGGGACACTCCTCAAGGTCACTGCTCAAGGCCGAGTCACAGACATTTGCCTACGGTCATTGATCTGGGTGAGTGACATCAATCTCTGCTTAAGGACTGGTTTTGCTTTAATACAAGTGCTTCAAAATTGCGTCCTAGAGCACTAGATTGTAATAGTTGTTACAGCTCCTATACTGTGCAGTAAATAATTCTGATTAAGATCTTTTTCTCTAATCATGAGGGTAATCAATTAGATCTGTATTTATATAAATAGATCTGATTTGCTATTACTCATCCCGTGGGACAATTTACATAAAGCTTCAATTCCACCTGTCTAATCCTTGCCAAAAAAACCATAAACCCTTGCCAAAATCTGGGGCTGGGATTGGATCCGGCCGTTCCCAGGCTCCCCTCACTGAAGGAGTTTAGAAAGCCTGGGGGTCCTGGAGGGATTTGGGGATCTATGGGGAGTGTTTGGGGGTCCCTTCTGCACCTCATGACCCAATGGCAGCTTCTCTAATAAACTTTGCCTGAAACTCCCACTCTGCCCATGACAGGCACGCTGTGAGTGTCTGTGACATCCCGGCTCTAGGGCAGCCTGGGGACTCCTGGATGTCACCATGGAACCCCTGTGAGTGTCCGTCACCTCACGGTTCTTTAGGAGCACGGGGATTTCACCACTGGACTCCTGCCACTGACTGCGACATCCCGGCTCCTTGTCAGCATACAGACACGTCTGTTGTCACCATGGAGCCCCTGTGAGTATGTGTGAGCTCATGGCCCTTTGGAAGAAGACACCCTTTGCATTTCACATGAAGCCCCTGTGACCGGGTCTTTAGCAGCCCAGAGACCCCTGAGATGTTACTGTGGAGCCCCTGCGCTTGTCTGTGAGCTCTCAGCTTCTGAGCAGGCTGAAGACAACTGTGATGTCACCGTGGAGTCCCCGTGGCTGTGTGCGACTAATGCATCTTTAGGAGCCTAGAGACCCCTGGGATATCACCGTGGAGCCTCTGTCACTGCCAGTGACCTCGTGGCTCTTTAGCAGCCTGGAGACACTTGGAATGTCACCGTGGAGCCCTTGTGAGTACCTGTGACAGATCAATGCCCCAGCAACATGAAGTCCCCTGGGATGTCACCATGCAATGGCTTTGACTGCCTCTGAGCCCACGGCTTTTTATCATCCCAGGAAAAGCCTGGGATGTCACCACGGAACCCCTTTGACTGCTTGTGCCGTGGTTTAGGAATGATATTCCCCCATTTCATGCTCCTACTAAAACCGTGGCGCCTCTCACTCCCCTACTGCCTCCCATGGAAAGCACAAAAGACAAAGATCCTGGGCTGGGATAAGAACAATTTACTGGGAACAGCAATGAGATAAGGAACAAACAGGAAGGGCAACAATATTGATAACAGAAGGGATAAGACAAAGAAGTTACTTACAGGGAAAACTGCAACACCACCAACCCTGCCCCTGTGTTCACCCAGGTGCCTGTGGAAAACCAGAATAAGGAGATCACCATCCAGGTGTCTTCCCAACGTGGATCACCAGGAATGTGGGTCACCAGCTCTCTTTGCAAAGTGGGTCCTCTGATGGAGGATGATGATGGGGCAGCAGACAAAGCTTTTCCTGCAGTTGGGGCGGTCCCAGGGCTTCCCTTACCGGTGGCTCTGCCGGTGATTAGTCAAGTAAGAACTCCGAGTGAAGCTCTTCCCACACTCAGGACACTTGTAGGGCCTCTCCCCAGTGTGGATGCGCTGATGGGGGACGAGGCTAGAGTTGCGGCAGAAGCCCTTCCCACAGTCGGGGCAGCGGAAGGGCCTCTCGTCTGTGTGAATCCGCTGATGCAGGAGGAGTTTGGAGCTGTCCCGACACCTCTTGCCACACTCGGGACACTCGTAGGGCTTCTCCCCGGTGTGGATCCTCTGGTGGTGAATCAGGGCCAAGCTCCTGCTGAACCTCTTCCCACATTCCCCACACTTGTAGGGCCGTTCCCCTGTGTGGGTCATCTGGTGGCGGATCAGGCTGGAGCTGACATTGAAGTCCTTCCCACATTCCAAGCACTTGTAGGGCCGTTCCCCGGTATGGATCCTCTCGTGGCGGATCAGGTGGGACCTCCAGCGGAAGCTCTTCCCACATTCACCACACTCATAGGGCTTCTCCGTATCATGAAGCTGCTCATGGACCACTAGGTCCGAGCTCTGGCTGGAGCTCCAGCTGCCATCCCGGCACAGGGTGGGTCTTTCCTCCTTGGAGCACCCTGGCCTGGGTTTGGAGCCCCTCTTTGTATGGCATCTTTGGGGCTTTTCCTTCCCGTTGCATTCTTGTGACGTGGAGCCACTCAAAACGACCTCTTCCACAAGACTCTGTCGGGGGAATTTGCCCTTCCTGGTCTCCATCCTCAGCTCATTGTCTGGGGGAGGAAGAACAAAGAGAGGATGGGATTTGCTTCCATGTCAGAGGGAAGGGGAAGGAGATCCCCTAGTTCATCCTTGGCAGGATGGCGTCGGCAGCAGGGTTGTCCTGCAGCCAGGGGTGATGCTGGGCTGAGAGATGGAGCAGAAGAGAGGGGGAAAGGGGCAGTGACTTCTGCCTCACCTGTCTGGCTGTCCTGGGGCATCTTCCTCTTCCTCACAGCTTTCTCCTCCATCCGGCCAAGGTTTGGGAATGGGAACTCCTGCAATGGGGAAAAACAAGGTGTGAGCGCATTGGGTTGGGCGTTCCTCCTGCCCAAGTCCATCTCTAGAAGTCACCGGGCCTCTGGTGTCCATAAAAACCTCCAAAACACCAAGATTCAGTTCAAAAGAAGCCTCCTGCGAGTTCCCCCTCTCTGGTCCCTCTACTTTGAGCTTCTGGGGGCTCCCTCGTGTCCCTGCTGCTGGGGGTCCTGAATGTATTGGGTTTCCCCCATCTGCTTGGTCCCCACCCACCCCAGGCTGCCTGGCGTCCCTGGAATTCCAAGGCTCCCCCCACTTTGGTCTCCAAACTTGGAGATCCTTTGTGTCCCTCTTCTCTGGCATCCCCTCACTTAGGAATGCTGGGGGGCTTTGGGAGTCCTGGGGTCCCTTCTCCCCTTATTCTCGGCTTCAAGGTGCCAGAGCTTCAAGGCATCCCCCCTTTCCCACTTCAGGGTCCTGGCAATCCTTGAGGTCCCCCCTCTCTGAGGTCCCCGCTTCAGGGTGCAGGCAATCACAGGGTTCACCCTCTCCACATTCCCTCTCCTCCAGATTGCCGGCGTTCCCCCAGTCCCGATATTGTTCCTCTCTGCTCTCCTCCCTCTGCAGGTCCCAAGGTGCCCCTGCTCTGGCTCTTCTGGGGGGTCCCACAACCCCCTGGCTCTGGGCTGAAAGCAGCAGTGCCTGACCCAGGAAGGCCAACTCTCACTGTGGGGTCGGGACCTGGCATCCCCCCGCTCACCTTGGGGGCTCTGCTGGCAGCAGCTACCAGGACTGCCAGAAAAACCCTTCCTGGGGACACCCCAGCATCCCCCAGAGGATCTTTTTGCCTCAGCTTTGGAGTCCTGCAAGCTCCAAACAGCCCCTCCCAAAAAACACTGTGCTGCTTTTAAGGGAAACTGGCAGGAGAAATGAACCCGCCTCAACCACCTCAAGAGAGATTTCCGGTCGGGCTCACAATTCATTAAAGAGATTACAATAAACACAGCAATCAAGAGAAAACGGGTTTTAAGCCACAAAGACTGAGTACAACCTGGCACCGTGCTGGTCAGAGTGATGGTGGAGATCCTACCACGTGGTGGTCACAGTCTTGTCAAAAGTGCTGGTCCTGTGGAAGTTCTGCTCCTCCTCTGGATCCCTTGAGCAGCAGTGGTTTCCTAGTTCCCCCAAGCCAGGTTTTATATGCTCAGGTTCAGGTGGAAATGCTCAGTACCTCCCCCAGGTCAGGGAGGTTCACAATGGAATGATGTCACTCTCTGAGTCACAGGATATTTTGGGAGTCCTTGATTGTCTAAGTCCTTGCAGCTGCCCATTCTGCTGGTGGATAATGACCAATTAGCAGAGAAGTCCCCTCAGGCTGGATGTGACTGCTGGTTGTTGTGGGTTTGTTTTTCTTTTCAGGAATTTTGTCCCATCTGAAAGGAAGAGGCAGTGAAGGCAGGGGGTTGCCCAGGAGACAATTAGGGGCAATTAGGAAACAAAAGAAATGGCCACGCCTCCTCACATACCATGGTGATGGCTCAGCCAGAGAAACCAGAGTTTGGAAGTGGTGGCTGGGGAGTGAGCTCTCTGGCTGGGGGGTTGGTTCTCAGCAATGGCAGAGATCCCATGAGAGGTTGGGGGCAAACCGAGACTTTGCTGATGTGTGGGGTCTGGGCTCTGCCCCCTTTGCTCGGCAATCGGAGGCACAGCGGTCACCTGTGGTGCTCGCAGTGGGTGCCTGTCCTTACCAAGATGGGGCTGCACTGTGCCTTGCTCTTGGCGTCTGCCCCCTTGTTTTACTGCTTCTCCTGGCTGCCAACACCAACTGCTGCTCAATCAGATCTGCTGCCTTCACCACTTCTGCCAGCTGCCGGTGAGTGACGCTGAGGTCCAGTGCTGCCTGATCGGACCTGCCTGCCTTTGCTGTTTGCTGCCCGCTGCCGGGGTTGGTGCTGAGACACATTGCTGTCCCGTGAGGCTGCAAAAGGAGAGCTGTCCCCTGTGCCCTCTTGCCCCAGCTGCCACTGCCAGCTGGAGAGGCTGCTGCGTGGAGTTACCGAGGAAGCTGCCGCTGCTGCATCGCGTGAGCAAGAATGCTGAGAAGCGTGGAAGAAAGCTGATTACACAGGATCTGAAAACAGGAAAGGCGTCCTGTTTGTCAGGCTGCAAGCCTTCAGAAAAGAATGACAAACTGTCAAGACAACAGATTTATTAGGGGACTGTAACTGGTTTTTGAGCGAGCAGCTAAAACAGTTTCTCACACTCAAAAGTATGAACGCTCTCTAACTTTACAATAAACCCGATTCACTTACACCTACCTTGTGTCTCTTGCATCCATACATCACAATACCCAACCCGTCATCCTTCATGCTCAAGTACAAGATGGCATCACAGGTACCTGCAGGTAAGTGCAGCCATTCCTTGAGGGTTGATCAAACTTTTAGGTCAAGGGCCTCGAGGAACCCTGCTTTCAGTTCTGAATGGTCAGCCAGGTAGGTCACTTGAGGGATGGTATATGTTTTTGGGCTATCCATTTTTTGATTCCTAGAGTTTGAAGAGGGACTTTACCAATTCACTGTAACCAGAATGTGAGTTTTGTAGATAGGATGCATTTTGCTACACCAATCCAAGGGTCAATCTGCAGGCCCAGATCTTTTTCAGAGTCACCGGGGCCAGTCATGTTCAGGACTGTGCCGGTGATGGTCCAAGCAGTGCAGTTGTTGATGCTAGAAGAGTCCTTTGTTTGCTTGATGGAAAAGCCGTGGCACTCTTCCCCTTGTGTTTTGAGACCGGGGAGATTGCAGAAGGTCTCTAATATCTTGATGTTCTGCTTCATGTTTTCCCAGGAATCGCTCAATAAGACCAGATCGTCTGCAAATGCCATCGCTGTGACGCTGTTCATTCCCCAGTGGTACCCTCTGCCACTCTCTTCCAGCTTGCAAAAGGCAACATTGGGTTGCCCTGTTTGACTCACACCTGGATCTGGATGTGGTCTCTCTGTGTTTTCTTTGTGGTGATGTATGTACGGATGTTCTCATACATATTGCTCACCAAGCTGATGACATGAGGCTCCACTTCCCTTTGCTGCAGACCATGTAGGATGTGCTGGTGGCTGATGGTGTCAAAAGCCTTAGTGATGTCCACAAATACAACCCCCAGCGGTTTGTGATATTTTTTGGCAGACCGAATTACTGTTTGCAGGAGTTTCACATTTTCAGAGCATCCTGCCATTCTTATAAAGCCTCTTTGCCTTGGGTTGAGGGAGCATGCTTTAGTCGACCTTGCTGTTAATATTCTGGAGAACAGTCTTAACAGGATGGAGCCAATCATGATGGGTCTCCAGTTATTAATGTCTTGGAAATGTTCTGGTTTGGTTGACTTTGGTGTTAATACAGTCCTGCATCCCCTCACCATGTCCGAGATTTTACCTGATGTTAACCAAAGGTTGAATATCTCCATGGTCTGGGAAAACTCAGGGTCTGTCTTCTTGAGGTCCTTTAGGGTAATCCCGTCTGGACCAGGAGCTCAGCTTTTGCTCATCTCCTGCACGTTCTTCTCATTTTCTTTGGCTGTAATTAAGTCCCTGGAAGCGCTATTGTCAGCTTTCCCATTGAATTTGCAAGTTCCCAAGGCTCTTAAACTTTCCAGGTGTTTCCCATCTGTCTTTAAATGCCACACAAATTTCACTGGGTAGAATTTTGCAGGACAGGCATTCAATGTCATGCAGAGTAATCTTGGCTGATTTCCCCCAATCTAGATGGAATAGGTGCTGGAAGTGCACCTCTCCTGATTGCTCTCTTAGTCAGCCACTTCTGGCAAGGTCTTCAGGAGTTTTCTTCCTGGGTCCCTGCTTTGTTCTTATCTCGGGCTGCTGTTCTTATCTCGGGCTGATGTTCTTATCTGGCTTATCATATTGATGCATCTGAAGCAGCCCTGGGCTGACTCATTGACCAGTGATGTCATCTGCTGGCCATTAAGTACCTGCTTGAATGCCCATGGGAAGGAGTTGAGTTTCCCAGCTGAAGGACTTTGACTGAAAGTTCTCTGATAATGGGCCCGCAGCTGCCCTTCCCTCTGCTGGTTGATGTTCTCAGCTGTTCCTCCTCATTATCTGGCCAATGACTCATCCCAGCTGCTGTTCCCATGCCCACAGCTGGTTCCCTGGGCAGCAATCTCCTCTTATCACTCCTCTGCTTCCCTGTCTTGGACAGAATGTGTTTGGCAATGAGTTTACTGATGGTTTTGTTTCCCCAAAACTGAGCCTTCAACCTTATCAGCAGATGCTCTTCCTCCTTAGACCAACACCTTTTGTGGGCGAAACATGGATTTAAAAGAAACATAAAGAGTTTAGTTATAGGCTAGCTGTGTTGCAATTAGTTAGAAGAGGAAGGAATTTGGGCCCAGCTAGAGTTAATTAAAATGGTTAAGAGAGCTGGACCTGAAACAGTTTTCAAGATGTTAGGAATTGCTTATGGAATAATTGCTGATCTGTCATTTGTATGTTTGCTTAGCTGTGCTTAGAATGAGGAACAGAAACATTGATAAGTTGGTCTGGGGAACAAGGGCAATTACCAGTTTCCTCCCTCTGTGGGAACCTATTCAAAAGTCACGCAAGAGGAAACTTAGAGATGTGGGTGGGGATGTTGCTGGCAGGTTGTGCTCCAGCTCAGGAGGCAATGTTTCCAATGTTCCTTCCCTCTCCTTGCTGCTTTTTCCCCCGTTGTTTAGTACAAAAAGTCTCGGGAGACAGCTGTCTTCTCCCACACTTGGTTGAGTTTTAAGATGTTCTTACACCTCCCATAGCCTGGGAAAACCCTCCCAAACCGTGGAAAAACAAACACACTCCTTAGTGTCAAACACACCCGATGTGTAAAACTCCAGTGTCAGCAGTTCAAATGCATTTTCTGCTAAGTTAGGGAGGCCAGATGGTAAATTTAGAGAGCACAGGTAGGCCCTGTTTTTACACAAGGAATCTAGATTAAAAGTTTTAGATGCCAGGTCCACCCAATCAAAATGGGAAGTTTGGGTGCCGGTCAATGCCTGGTACAGGCGTATCGATGGACACATTTTAGAGATCCGGATAGTTAAAGTGTCCAAAATTTTAGGAGAGGAGGAATAAGATCGGCAGTAGACCTCTCAATAAATTACCGGATCTTGCCAGGCACCAATCCCTGGGCCGGAATTCGGGTAAAAAGCTGCACGGTCCTTACATAAAATTTGTTCAACTGTTTAGCAGGAGATTGTTGACTGGAGATTCCAATGATACCATGCCGGGGCAGAAGTCGGCTTCATTACACTTCAAAGGGCATACAGTGGTACCATGAGGAGGAGAGACCTTTGCAGCAGTGCCCACTTCGTAACAGGTATCTCCTCAGAAGATGGTAGTTACGCTGGCCGCTTACTCGCGCTTCATTGAATTTCTTCACTTTGACATTCAGAGCACTGGGCAGAAATCACATGGTGTCAACACCCGCCTCGGGCCTTCGCGATGCTTTGTTTTAATTAAACAGTCGGATTCCCCTGGTCCACACCAGTTCTAAGCTGGCTGCTTTCTGATGTAGGAAGCAAATAGAGTCAATTTTTGGCCTGTGGTTTTGTTGTAATCCAGGGACAGTTTCCAAAATGATGCAATTTGTGGTGAAAAACCAGGAACGTGCCTCAGCATCGGGATGTTACACACTGAGTACAGAGCTGTTTGTGGTGGTTGTGATCAAGAAAACAATTGGAATTCTTGTCCCTACTTCACTCTTTCTCCCTCTCTCTCTGGGAATGAGTCTCCAACACTCCCTGCAGCTCTGCTTTCCATGATCTGCTCCTCTGGAGTTGGGCTTGGCCAGCTGAGCAGCGGGAAGCAGGAGGATAATGGACCATTCCAACTGCAGACTTCCTTTTTGTAGCCTCTGGATTTCCAGCATTTAGAAATGGTCATGTTTTAAACATTCTGACCAAATCCCACAGGTCTCACTTCTGCCCTGGCAGAAAATCCTCCTGTGGCCCTGTTTGGGAACGGACCCTCGGAAACACCTCACTGCAGATGACTTTTGGTTGGTTTTGCTAAGAGATGACAAGAAGATCAGCACAAGGAGGAAGGCTGAGGGAGAGGGAAGGACCAATTCCTTCCTTTTGTCTTCCCATTGGAAAGTCTCCTACAGAGGTTGTGCTGCAGCCAGAGACTTGCCGGGCCAAGTGCTGAGGGAAACGATTCAGCTGAGGCATTTGAGGCATCTTGTCCCCAGTTTGTAGCCCTGGATCTGGGAGGGGACTCAGCTGCCCCCCCTGCACCCCACAACCCCCCTGAAATGGGGGATTCCTCCCGCCTCTGCCAGGTGCCCCTTATCCATCCCTAGCCTGGGTGCTCCTGGTCTGAGCTCCCATGGTCATTCCTGGTGGTGGGGAGCAGGAGGGAGGAGTTCAGAGCAAACCTGGGAGGTGCCAGCAGGCTCAGAGATGTGTGGAGGTGACAGTGAGACAGTGACGGGATGTGCAGATGGTCACGGGGACAGGACAACACCTCGGGGATCAACTTCTTGGAGATTTGGGGGAATTTCCTTTGGAAAACACGCCCGGACACAGACACACGGACACAGAGCGTAGCTTTGCCAAAAGGGTGTATTGATTAGTCAGGGGCAAATGGCCCTGGGCCCAAAGGGTTCAGGGGATTCCTCCAGGGATGATCATCTCCTCATTCCACTAGTAGGGAAAAGGACACGGTTGTCCCCACAACTTGCAATCCTGAAAGACATTCGCAGAAGGTGACCTCTGGTGCCCACTGGGACATGAGAGGGGCCTTGGCCCCAGCCGTCTCCCTGCAGGCACTGCTCACCTAGGCATCCAGAGAGGCAGCCAGGCGCTTCACCCGCAGAAGAGCCTCCAGCTTTTTACGCAGAGCAGGCTGGGGACAAAGGCAGCGTTAGAGACACACTGGGGGCATTGGGCTGCACTGGGAGGAAAAGGGAAAGCAAAGGGGTCCTTGGGGAAGGGGCCTGCGGGCAGCAATGGGGTGCAGGAGCTGCTGTGCTCCTGCCCAGAGGCAGTGGGGTCCTGGCCAAGAGGCACAGCTGGGGCAGGGGCTGCGGCCTGGGCCTTGCAGAGGGTGTTGGGGGGCCTGGGATGGGAATGCAACAGGGGCCCTGGGCAAGGGGTTCCCTGGGAAGGATCCGTGGGGCAGGGGAGGTGTCTGGGGTGTCAGCAGGGCTGCACTGGGCTGTGCTGGGGCAGCATGGGATGGCCTGGGGTGTGGTGGCCGTGCGAGGGGAGGGTCTGACACCGGCAGAACTCCTGGTACCCACCTGAGGTGTCTTCAGGATGTCGACATTGACTACATCCACCTGCAGAGAGACCAGGAGATCTCGCTGGTCACTGGGATGTCCCCAGTGCCAGCAAGGGATGGGAGGAACCAAAGTGCCCCCCAATTACCAGAGGGGATGCCCTCCAGTCCCAGCCCCCCACTCACCTCCTGGAGATCATCTTGGGTTCCTTCCAGGAGTGCCTGGGAAAGGACAACAAAGGCTTGGTCTGGATTGGACCTTGTGGGGCTGAGGGGGGAACACGGGTGCAGGGAGCAGGGCGGAGGCAAAGGGATGGGAATTCAGGGCCTCCAAGGAGATCTGTTTGGAGCTGGGGGAGACCCAAAGACACTGACCTGGGGTAAATTGAGGAGCCAAGGGACGTGGCTGGGGCCGTGGAAGGGGCACGGTGTAAGGTACAGGGCAGGAGAAAGGAATTATGGTGTAGGGACATGGGAGTGCAAGGGAGGGGCTTGGTGGGGAAAGAAGAACGGGGATGGGCAAGGACAAAAGCGACAGGACTGAGAGAGGGTTTGGGAGCTGGGGGTGAGTCCAGGAATGGTATCAGGAGACAGCGCTGCAGTGGCCAGGAAGAAAGGCAAAGGACTGGGGGGGGCATGGAAGGAAAGGGCTTGGGAATGGTCAGTGGGAGGGCATTTGGGGAGGCTGGCTAGGACATAGAGGAGAGAGCCGGGAGGAAATTCCTGAAGGGACACCAAAAGGGTGGGATGAGAGGCCAGAAAGGGCAGGGTGTGGGGACCTGTTTGGCTGGTGCCTCACCTTGGCCTGTGCCGGGAGGCACAGCAGGATGGAGAAGAGCAGGGTCACGCTGAGCACAGCCACCTTCATCTTCCTCTCGCACTGGGCAGCGCTGGCTGAGGCTGCGCCGGGCCAGGAGCACCTTTATCCCTGCCGGGACTCCTCGCTGCACCCTCCCCGACAGCCCCCAGGCCAAAGCCCGGCTTGGCACAGCCCCCAGCCCTGGCCACAAGCCCGGCCCTGGCACAGAGTCCATCCCACCTGCGGCACGCATCCAGCCCTCTTGCCTGGCATCCCTCCAGCTTCCTGCACGGGGCAGCTGCCCCTGGAATGGCCCAGGCACCTGCGGGGGCCAAGGCCCTGGGGGGGGTAGGGAGCCAAAGGCAGCTGGGGACCCTGTGGGGACAACCCCCACTCCACCACAATCCATCCTCCTGCAGCCCCCACAGCCAGATCCCCCATCTCCCGCTGCCCCTTCCCTCCCAGAGCTTTCCCTGTGGGACACCCCAGAGCTGAGCCCAGTCCCAGACCCAATATGTGGGAGAAGAACAGTGTCATGGGCAATGTGATCAACCCCATAACTGGGATCTCCAGTCACTAGAGACACTGGGGAGCACTGGGGAGCACTGGGGGTGGTGATCAGCTGCATACAATGCTGAGGCTTGGGGAATTACTCAGGTGTGGCACTTCCTAAATTCACACCACCTCGTTTTCTTGCATTGCAGGCCTCAAACCAGTCCCATCTCCAGCCCCAGAGCAGAGTCCAGAGGGGAAGATGCCCTACCCAGACCCTCACACTGTCACACCTGGGCACACCAGAGCACCTGGGGCCCGCTCTGCACAGCTGCCCCACACATGTGTGCTTCCAGGACCCCATCTGTGGGATATGCCCAGCTGTACTACCCATCCCCAACAAGGCTCAGACGCCAGCACTGTCCCTGCCTGGGACATGCCCACAGCTCCCCAAGGCCCTTGTTCCCACAGAGGGTCTCTGCAATGTCCTGGCCCTGGGCCCAGGCCAGCGCTGGACCTGAGCAGGAAGTGCCCATCCAAGGGGAAGTGGAGAAAGAGGAGCTTGTCCCCAGGCAGCCACTTGGAGCTAATTGGGCAAAGAGAGGTGTCCTGGGAGGAGGAGGGATGGTGGTCCCCTGCCAGCATCTCTGATAAGCCCTGTTTGCCCAGGGCCCAAGGCACCATGAAGACATTCAGACATCTTGGCCTTCCTAGGCATGTGCAGCTCCTTGGGCAAGTTCCAGAGCAAAGAGTCAAGGCAGGCGCCTGAAATGCTTTCCCAGCTGGCCCACAACACATCTCAGATGGACCCACAGTGTCCCTGGGAAAGAGAGAAGCAGAACCCTTCACTAATGCCCTGGAATGTCAAACAGGAATCACAGCCAGGGACAGCTCTTGGGAATCACTTCCCTGTGGGTTTTTCCTTCTTGGTGATGCCATGATGATTTTTTGCCTTTTTTATCTATACCTTTTACATACCCTTTTATATAGCTTTTATGTGTCCTCAGTGCTTTTAGCATGCATACTTGTAGTTCCTTAAGCCTGATAATTTAGCATAGTCCTAATATTCCGTTAAGCCAGGAGAACAAACATCTTGGAAGCCTCACACTTAGGGCCAGAAAGTCCTATGCTATCCTGAGAAACCAAGGTCCTCCCTAGAACATATTCTGCAAACTAAGATAGGGCCATCCAGGGCGGAATTCCTCGGGATGGGGGGATATCACACTATTAATTTAAGCTTCTCATTGGGGAATCTTTGATAGATATGCTAATTTGCAAGGTCTATAAATTGTACACACGATCCATCGTGTGTGGGCATTTTGGGTGCATTTCCATGTGCATTTTGGTGCATTCCACCTGGACGAAGTCATGCACCTTAAGATCCTTAAATAAATACCAAGGTAAAAAGCCTTTTTCCCTTAAACCGTGTTTGGTTCTTAATTTTAAGACCAGGGAAAGGCAACATTGGAAGCTGGGACAGGCATCTGGATCCACCTGAGAACAAAGCAAGAGACACTGGGAATCTTTGAGCCTCAGGCAAGGCTCCCATGGGCTTCAGAACCCAAAGCAGATTTTTACCCACAGCCTTTGATTTGCAGCTTGGGTGTCCTCAAAAGATTTCTCCTCACACCTTTCTAGGCAGATCACTAAACCAGAGCAGGATTTTCCTGTCCCAGGGGCTGCTCGATGGTTTTGGAAGTGGATGGGTCTGGGAAGCACAGCTGGAAGGAATGTGGCACATCTCAGACAGAGGAGGAGTTTGCAGAGGAACCGTGGGAGCCTGTTGGAAGCTCGGGGGCTCATTGGGAGAGACCAGATCCCTCTCAAGAAACGGGACACCCGTGTTCCGGCCAGCCTGGGAAGGAGGACTTGAAACTGGCAACGACAGGGGAAGGGCAGAGTTCCAGAGAGCACCCAGACAGCAAGACAAGGATCCCATGGGGATAATTCAGGAAAGGAAGGCAGCCCAGGAAATGGCCACAAGACAGGTCAAGGGGGTGTCCTCTTGCATCCCTCCTGGGATACAGACACTCTCCAATGCCTCGCTGAAGGGCCTGGATCCCAAATCATGAGGGATGGGAAGAAAACCCAGAGACTGAGAGATGTGCGGTTGTGAGACTTGGATGTCTCCAAGAGATGGAGGGATGGCTCCATGGTTGCAGTGCTCTTGGGAATGGCTCCAGGGGTTTCAGAAAAGCAGGACAGGAAGGGGAGTGGTGGAGTTGCCATTTTTGAAGGGTAAGTTCAGCCCTCAGGAATCTCTGACCCAGGAGAGCAGGGAGAAGGAATGGTGAAACAAAGACATTCCCATGGCTCTGCCTTCCTGTGTCCCCAGCTCTGCCCCCCTCTACAGGCTCTCCCTGCTGCCAGGCCTGCAGGGAGCCCAGGCTTCCAGGCTGCCTTCAGCTCCTCTATGCACAGACTTCCCCTCAACCCAAAATGTCTGAATGTCTTCCTGGTGCCTCGGGCCCTGGGCAAACAGGGCTTATCAGAGATGCTGGCAGGGGACCATCATCCCTCCTCCTCCCAGGACACCTCTCTTTGCCCAATTAGCTCCAAGTGGCTGCCTGGGGACAAGCTCCTCTTTCTCCACTTCCCTTTGGATGGGCACTTCCTGCTCAGGTCCAGCGCTGGCCTGGGCCCAGGGCCAGGGAACTGCAGAGACCCTCTGTGGGGACAAGGGACTTGGGGAGCTGTGGGCATGTCCCAGGCAGGGACAGTGCTGGCGTCTGAGCCTTGTTGGGGATGGGTATTACAGGTGGGCATATCCCACAGATGGGGTCCTGGAAGCACACATGTGTGGGGCAGCTGTGCAGAGCGGGCCCCAGGTGCTCTGGTGTGCCCAGGTGTGACAGTGTGAGGGTCTGGGTAGGGCATCTTCCCCTCTGGACTCTGCTCTGGGGCTGGAGATGGGACTGGTTTGAGGCCTGCAATGCAAGAAAACGAGGTGGTGTGAATTTAGGAAGTGCCACACCTGAGTAATTCCCCAAGCCTCAGCATTGTATGCAGCTGATCACCACCCCCAGTGCTCCCTAGTGCTCCCCAGTGCTCCCCAGTGTCTCCAGTGACTGGAGATCCCAGTTATGGGGTTGATCACATTGCCCATGACACTGTTCTTCTCCCACATATTGGGTCTGGGACTGGGCTCAGCTCTGGGGTGTCCCACAGGGAAAGCTCTGGGAGGGAAGGGGCAGCGGGAGATGGGGGATCTGGCTGTGGGGGCTGCAGGAGGATGGATTGTGGTGGAGTGGGGGTTGTCCCCACAGGGTCCCCAGCTGCCTTTGGCTCCCTACCCCCCCCAGGGCCTTGGCCCCCGCAGGTGCCTGGGCCATTCCAGGGGCAGCTGCCCCGTGCAGGAAGCTGGAGGGATGCCAGGCAAGGGGGCTGGATGCGTGCCGCAGGTGGGATGGACTCTGTGCCAGGGCCGGGCTTGTGGCCAGGGCTGGGGGCTGTGCCAAGCCGGGCTTTGGCCTGGGGGCTGTCGGGGAGGGTGCAGCGAGGAGTCCCGGCAGGGATAAAGGTGCTCCTGGCCCGGTGCAGCCTCAGCCAGCGCTGCCCAGTGCGAGAGGAAGATGAAGGTGGCTGTGCTCAGCGTGGCCCTGCTCTTCTCCATCCTGCTGTGCCTCCCGGCACAGGCCAAGGTGAGGCACCAGCCAAACAGGTCCCCACACCCTGCCTTTTCTGGCCTCTCATCCCACCCTTTTGGTGTCCCTTCAGGAATTTCCTCCCGGCTCTCTCCTCTATGTCCTAGCCAGCCTCCCCAAACGCCCTCCCACTGACCATTCCCAAGCCCTTTCCTTCCATGCCCCCCCCAGTCCTTTGCCTTTCTTCCTGGCCACTGCAGCGCTGTCTCCTGATACCATTCCTGGACTCACCCCCAGCTCCCAAACCCTCTCTCAGTCCTGTCGCTTTTGTCCTTGCCCATCCCCGTTCTTCTTTCCCCACCAAGCCCCTCCCTTGCACTCCCATGTCCCTACACCACAATTCCTTTCTCCTGCCCTGTACCTTACACCGTGCCCCTTCCACGGCCCCAGCCACGTCCCTTGGCTCCTCAATTTACCCCAGGTCAGTGTCTTTGGGTCTCCCCCAGCTCCAAACAGATCTCCTTGGAGGCCCTGAATTCCCATCCCTTTGCCTCCGCCCTGCTCCCTGCACCCGTGTTCCCCCCTCAGCCCCACAAGGTCCAATCCAGACCAAGCCTTTGTTGTCCTTTCCCAGGCACTCCTGGAAGGAACCCAAGATGATCTCCAGGAGGTGAGTGGGGGGCTGGGACTGGAGGGCATCCCCTCTGGTAATTGGGGGGCACTTTGGTTCCTCCCATCCCTTGCTGGCACTGGGGACATCCCAGTGACCAGCGAGATCTCCTGGTCTCTCTGCAGGTGGATGTAGACAATGTCGACATCCTGAAGACACCTTAAGTGGGTACCAGGAGTTCTGCCGGTGTCAGACCCTCCCCTCGCACGGCCACCACACCCCAGGCCATCCCATGCTGCCCCAGCACAGCCCAGTGCAGCCCTGCTGACACCCCAGACACCTCCCCTGCCCCACGGATCCTTCCCAGGGAACCCCTTGCCCAGGGCCCCTGTTGCATTCCCATCCCAGGCCCCCCAGCACCCTCTGCAAGGCCCAGGCCACAGCCCCTGCCCCAGCTGTGCCTCTTGGCCAGGACCCCACTGCCTCTGGGCAGGAGCACAGCAGCTCCTGCACCCCATTGCTGCCCGCAGGCCCCTTCCCCAAGGACCCCTTTGCTTTCCCTTTTCCTCCCAGTGCAGCCCAATGCCCCCAGTGTGTCTCTAACGCTGCCTTTGTCCCCAGCCTGCTCTGGATGAAAAGCTGGAGGCTCTTCTGCAGCAGAAGCGCCTGGCTGCTGCTCTACATGGATAGGTGAGCAACACTCGGGGGTCTCGTGGCCCCAGAGGGTCCTGGGGGTTTCTGGAGGGATCCCAGAACCTGCTGGGTGTTGCCAGAACTTGGGGACGGCAAAGGGACATGGTGGGGGGTTGTCCCAGATCCGTGTCCCAAGTGTGCTGGACAGAGCGGCCCCTAAGTCTTTCCTTGTCACTGGGGAGCTGTTGGGAACCCGACAGTCCCCATGTGGGCAGCAGGATTACCTGGAGATTTTGGGGCATCCTGGGGCTTGGGGGGGTCTTGGGGTTCTGTGGATCTGAGGAGCAAAATCCTGTCCTGGGTCTATCCAGGGCTCCAATTCCCTTCTCCTTCATGACAGGCATGGGGACGAGGACCCTCTCCCATCCCATTGGACACAGGGGGATCACATTTTGATGTCTGTGTTTTTAGATTGAACCAGGTGGGGAAAACCATGTCCTGTCCCCCTCCCGTGGAATGAGGAGATGATGATCATCCCTGGAGGAATCGCCTGATCCCCTGTGAGCCCTGGGCCTTTTTCCTCAAATGGCCAATAAACCCCTTCAGCAAATTTACACTCCGTGTCCATGTGTCTGTGTCCGGGCGTGTTTTCCAAAGGAAATTCCCCCAAATCTCCAAGAAGTTGATCCCCGAGGTGTTGTCCTGGCCCCCTAACCATCTGCACATCCCATCACTGTCTCACTGTCACCTCCACACATCTCTGAGCCTGCTGGCACCTCCCAGGTTTGCTCTGAACTCCTCCCTCCTGCTCCCCACCACCAGGAATGACCATGGGAGCTCAGACTAGGAGCACCCAGGCTAGGGATGGATAAGGGGCACCTGGCAGAGGCAGGAGGAATCCCCCATTTCAGGGGGATTGTGGGGTGCAGGGGGAGCAGCTGAGTCCCCTCCCAGATCCAGGGCTACAAACTGGGGACAAGATGCCTCAAGTGCCTCAGCTGAATCGTTTCCCTCAGCACTTGGCCCGGCAAGTCTCTGGCTGCAGCACAACCTCTGCAGGAGACTTTCCAATGGGAAGACAAAAGGAAGGAATTGGTCCTTCCCTCTCCCTCAGCCTTCCTCCTTGTGCTGATCTTCTTGTCATCTCTTAGCAAAACCAACCAAAAGTCATCTGCAGTGAGGTGTTTCCGAGGGTCCGTTCCCAAACAGGGCCACAGGAGGGTTTTCTGCCAGGGCAGAAGTCAGACCTGTGGGATTTGGTCAGACAGTTTAAAACATGACCATTTCTAAACGCTGGAAATCCAGAGGCTACAAAAAGAAAGTCTGCAGTTGGAATGGTCCATTATCCACCCTCTTCCCGCTGCTCAGCTGGCCAAGCCCAACTCCAGAGGAGCAGATCATGGAAAGCAGAGCTGCAGGGAGTGTTGGAGACTCATTCCCAGAGAGAGAGGGAGAAAGAGTGAAATAGGGACAAGAATTCCAATTGTTTTCTTGATCACAACCACCACAAACAGCTCTGTACTCAGTGTGCAACATCCCGATGCTGAGGCACGTTCCTGGTTTTTCACCACAAATTGCATCATTTTGGAAACTGTCCCTGGATTACAACAAAACCACAGGCCAAAAATTGACTCCGTTTGCTTCCTACATCAGAAATCATTAAACCTCTACCAAGATGTGTTTCCCTGCAGCAGAAAAGGCCACTTGATTCCTTTTGTGCTGACTTTCTCCTGAGTTCATGACTTCAGATCAACTGAAAGTGTCCCGCTACCACCAAAGGTGGCCGCCAACAGCCAGGATCCAACCCCCGAGTCACCATCAAACGCGCTGGATCTGCGCCTTCCGCAGCCCAGCAGCAATTCCTGCCGCTGCCCCCTGCTCTGGGTCAGACCAACGGGCATGGTTCTGGTGTGTGGGGCCAGCTCCCACAGGACACAGCGCTCAGACCCGCTCTGTGTCCCGCAGCTTGGGCATCTCAGGTGCTGCTCCACAGCTGCGGGGCCTTTCCCACTCTTTTTCCACCAAGGTTCCACCACTGCTGCACTGAATCACAGAATCCCAGAATTAACCAGCTTGGAAAAGATCTGTGAGATCATCCAACACCACCTTGTCACCAGACCATGGCAGCGAGTGCCACATCCAGTCTTTCCTTAAATACCTCCAGGGACGGCAACTCCACCACCTCCCTGGGCAGCCCATTCCAATGCCCAATCACCCTTGCTGTGAAGAAACTCTTTCTAATCTCCAGCCTAAACCTCCTCTGCTGCAGCTCAAGGCTGTGTCCTCTTGTCCTGTCTCTGGTCCCTGGGAGAAGAGACCGAGCCCCACCTGGCTGCCCCCTCCTGTCAGGGAGTTGTAGAGAGTGAGAAGGTCCCCCCTGAGCCTCCTCTTCTCCAGGATAAACAACCCCAGCTCCCTCAGCCGCTCCTCACGGGACTTGCATTCCACCGCTGTTCCACTGTTGCTCTGTGGCTGCTGCTGCTGCTGCTGTTCCAGTGCAGCTGCAAAACCTCCCCTGGTGCTGCTCCCACTCCAGTGCTGCTCGTCTGTGACACTGCGGGGCCTCCTGGAACCGTGGGGACATTGTGACACCGCGGGGACACATGGAAGCAAAGGAACCCTGTGCCACTCCAGGATCTTGTGGAATCCACAGGCCCTGGGGCACTGTGGGGCCTCATGGAACCAAGGATCCATTGTGATCCCTGAGGGCCTCGTGGTTCCCAGGGATCCTTGTGACACTGCAGGGCCTCATGGAACCAAAGAGACCCTGGGACAATGTGAGACCTGATGGCAGAAAGGGGGGAACCTGTGACAATGTGGGGCCTCATGGAGCCAAGGCGACCCTGACATAATGTGGGACCTCGCAGCAGAAAGGGGACTCTGTAACAATGTGGGGCCTCGTGGAACCAAGGACCATTGTGACACCACAAGGGCTCATGGCACCAGAGGGATCCTGTGACACCGTGCGACCTCGTGGCCCAAAGGAGAAAGCTGTGACACTGTGGGGCCTCAGGGAATCAAGGGGTCTCTGAGACACGGTGGGGGCTCCTGGTTCTCAGTCTCTTCTGACACTTGTCTCCATCTACACAGAAGCCAAACAGGGCAGCCTGAGCCTCTGCATCCAGAATATTCCCGTCTCCATGGCAGGATGCTCCTGCTCACAGTGGTGCTGTGTGTTCCCTCTGCTCCCTGGGGGAATTGCATCCTACAAGACACAGCGACCACTCCGGTAGCCGACACCACAGGGCAGGGCCTCCTTCTGGGTGGCAGCAGAGACATCTTTCACTCCATCAGAATGCTCAGAGCCCCGTCCAATGTGGTCTGGAATGTTTCCAGGGACGGGGCATCCACCAGCTCGCTGGCAAATCTGTGCCAGTGTTTCACCACTCTCAGCATTAGAATTTTCCCTTTTCTCTGCTCTGAACCCACTCTCTTTCAGTTGAAAACAATCTCCCCTTGTCCCCTTGGCACAGGCCCTCCGGAAACATTTCTCCACATGTTTCCGAGGAGGTGCTTTGAAGTCTGAAAGGTCACACTGGGGTGTCCCCACGGCCTTTTCTGCTCCAGACTGAACAGGTCCAACTGTCCCAGCCTGTCTCTGTCACAGAGCTGCTCCAGTCCCCCGAGCATCTTGGTGGCCTCCTCTGGAAGTGTTCCACGACCTCCGAGTCTTTCCTGTGCTGAGGACCCTCTTGTCAATTGTTTTTACAGAAGACGCAGCATGGGGTGGCCCCTGCCAGGCCACTGAGCAGGGACAAGGAGGCACTGAGGCCCCAGGGCTGCAAGGGTCACTTGTCTCCTGCTGGCCTCAGGGCCAGGGCCAGCAGCCATGGCCCAAGTGCTGCACAAGTTGGCTCTGTCAGGGCCTTGCAGCTGCTGCCCATCCCTCTGCCCTCTGCAGCCCAGGCTGTCCCACGCTGTCCCTGCCCTGCGCCTCTGTCCCTGCAGGCTGTCCTCATCCCCCCGGCTGCTCCAACTTGCCGGCCCCTTCCTTTGCTGGCAGCTCTGCGTCCTGCCTGCCTCTGCCTGGGCACACAAAGCCTTGGGCTGCTCCAGACTCCTTCTGGGGGACGTGTTGCAGCACAGCACTTCCCTGGGAGGGAAAGACCTTTCTCCTGGTGTCCAGTCTGGAGCTGCCCAGCTGCCCTTGGTGCCATTATTTCTTTGTCAGGCTGTTTTATACAATGAAGAAAAGCTCCTCCATCTTTGAAACCTCCCTCCAAGCCCTCCCAGGCTACTTCTCTTCTGTCCTCAGTCTCCACAGAACTGAGCCCAGGGCCCTCAGCTTCCACCTGCTGGTTTTGTGATGAGGCCTCCAAAGCCCATCTTGGGAGATTTTTGGGTTCTCTCTAAGGTCTTTGAAAATGGAAACATAGTGATTGAGGTCCAAGATAAATGGAGTGTTATTTTTTCCCAAACCTTGCAGTGACAGAACAAGGGGCAATAGCTTTAAACTGAATGAGGGGGAATTTAGATTTGATCTAAGGAGGAAATATTTGACAGTGAGAGTGGCACAGAACTGCAACCATGCAAGCCAGAGAGCGATGCTCCATCCCAAAATTCTTCAAGGTCAGGAGGTTTGTGCCAACCCCTCCACTCCCCAAGGATGGAATTCCTGTTGTGGGGGTTCTCTGATGTGCTGCGTGACCTCACAAAGCTTCTGGCCAGAATGTCTGCTGGGGGCCAGCCAGGCTGCTGCAGTGGCAGTGACCTCACAGCCATCACCATTCCAGCCCTGTCCCCTGGGCCTGGCTCTCCCCTTTCCTCTCTCCTGGTCTTGTCTCTGCAGGGATGAGTGGTTTTGTGATGAACACCTTGTCCCCAAGATATTCCTGAGACCAATCATTTGTCAGTCAGGCCCATGTCACAGCAGTGACCTCATTTTCAACTCGCTCAACTCCTCATCTCTGCTGGAGCCCACATTGAGCAGCCAAAGCCAGCCCCTGCTCTGGCCTTTCCCTCTGCCCTGCCCCAGGGCCTGACAGAGCCAGGCTGCCGCAGGTGACCTTGAGGTTGTGCAGGGCTCAGGCACAGGGGCTGTGCCAGACTCAGTGCTGAGCTCACACTCTGTGGGGTGGAGCAGAGCCCAGCCAGAATCATCCCCTGAAGGAGCAGCTCTGCCATGGTGGCCACTGGGCCGGCTTGGCCAGGGAGGCTTCTGGCCATGCCCTGCAAGGAGCTGCTGCTGCCAAGGTGCCTTTGGTGTCTCAGGCTCTCCCTGGCACAGCTCCCACTCCGGCACTCTGCACTGAGGCCTTCAATGTCTTGGGCTGGCCTGGGGCTCCTCCTGCAGCAGGGTCTGCCCTGGTCATGGCACAGGAAAGGCAGTTCCTGCTGGAGCAGGAGGCTCTGCCTGGAATGGGCTCAAACAGCTCCAACAAGGCCCTGTTTGCAGAGCCCCCAGTGGGGAATGCAGAAGGGAGGTCCCGCTGCTTTTGGGGTGAAGAATGCAGAACCCAGCCTGACTCCTCCATTTCAAAGTTCAACATCATGAGAGGGAGCTGCAGCTGTGGCAGAGCTGGTAAAATCCCTGGAGAAAGGAACAACCAACCAAGTGACGCCACTGAGAGCTTCTCCAGAGCTGTGGAGTTGGCACAGCCTGGGCACATCTGACTGACAGGGCAGCACGTCAGACTAGAAAAGCCCCGTCCCAAATTTTAATGGCAATGTCTTCTGACATTTCCCTTCTTGGGGGTGGTGGAGATCCCTCCCTGGAGTGGGGACACTCCTCAAGGTCACTGCTCAAGGCCGAGTCACAGACATTTGCCTACGGTCATTGATCTGGGTGAGTGACATCAATCTCTGCTTAAGGACTGGTTTTGCTTTAATACAAGTGCTTCAAAATTGCGTCCTAGAGCACTAGATTGTAATAGTTGTTACAGCTCCTATACTGTGCAGTAAATAATTCTGATTAAGATCTTTTTCTCTAATCATGAGGGTAATCAATTAGATCTGTATTTATATAAATAGATCTGGTTTGCTATTACTCATCCCGTGGGACAATTTACATAAAGCTTCAATTCCACCTGTCCAATCCTTGCCAAAAAACAATAAACCCTTGCCAAAATCTGGGGCTGGGATTGGATCCGGCCGTTCCCAGGCTCCCCTCACTGAAGGAGTTTAGAAAGCCTGGGGGTCCTGGAGGGATTTGGGGATCTATGGGGAGTGTTTGGGGGTCCCTTCTGCACCTCATAACCCAGTGGCAGCTTCTCTAATAAACATCGCCTGAAGCTCCCACTCTGCCCATGACAGGCACGCTGTGAGTGTCTGTGACATCCCGGCTCTAGGGCAGCCTGGGGACTCCTGGATGTCACCATGGAACCCCTGTGAGTGTCCGTCACCTCACGGTTCTTTAGGAGCACGGGGATTTCACCACTGGACTCCTGTCACTGACTGTGACATCCCGGCTCCTTGTCAGCATACAGACACGTCTGTTGTCACCATGGAGCCCCTGTGAGTATGTGTGAGCTCATGGCCCTTTGGAAGAAGACACCCTTTGCATTTCACATGAAACCCCTGTGACCGGGTCTTTAGCAGCCCAGAGACCCCTGAGATGTCACCGTGGAGTCTCTGTGGCTGTGTGTGACTAATGCATCTTTAGGAGCCTAGAGACCCCTGGGATATCACCGTGGAGCCTCTGTCACTGCCAGTGACCTCGTGGCTCTTTAGCAGCCTGGAGACACTTGGAATGTCACCGTGGAGCCCTTGTGAGTACCTGTGACAGATCAATGCCCCAGCAACATGAAGTCCCCTGGGATGTCACCATGCAATGGCTTTGACTGCCTCTGAGCCCACGGCTTTTTATCATCCCAGGAAAAGCCTGGGATGTCACCACGGAACCCCTTTGACTGCTTGTGCCGTGGTTTAGGAATGATATTCCCCCATTTCATGCTCCTACTAAAACCGTGGCGCCTCTCACTCCCCTACTGCCTCCCATGGAAAGCACAAAAGACAAAGATCCTGGGCTGGGATAAGAACAATTTACTGGGAACAGCAATGAGATAAGGAACAAACAGGAAGGGCAACAATATTGATAACAGAAGGGATAAGACAAAGAAGTTACTTACAGGGAAAACTGCAACACCACCAACCCTGCCCCTGTGTTCACCCAGGTGCCTGTGGAAAACCAGAATAAGGAGATCACCATCCAGGTGTCTTCCCAACGTGGATCACCAGGAATGTGGGTCACCAGGTCTCTTTGCAAAGTGGGTCCTCTGATGGAGGATGATGATGGGGCAGCAGACAAAGCTTTTCCTGCAGTTGGGGCGGTCCCAGGGCTTCCCTTACCGGTGGCTCTGCCGGTGATTAGTCAAGTAAGAACTCCGAGTGAAGCTCTTCCCACACTCAGGACACTTGTAGGGCCTCTCCCCAGTGTGGATGCGCTGATGGGGGACGAGGCTAGAGTTGCGGCAGAAGCCCTTCCCACAGTCGGGGCAGCGGAAGGGCCTCTCGTCTGTGTGAATCCGCTGATGCAGGAGGAGTTTGGAGCTGTCCCGACACCTCTTGCCACACTCGGGACACTCGTAGGGCTTCTCCCCGGTGTGGATCCTCTGGTGGTGAATCAGGGCCAAGCTCCTGCTGAACCTCTTCCCACATTCCCCACACTTGTAGGGCCGTTCCCCTGTGTGGGTCATCTGGTGGCGGATCAGGCTGGAGCTGACATTGAAGTCCTTCCCACATTCCAAGCACTTGTAGGGCCGTTCCCCGGTATGGATCCTCTCGTGGCGGATCAGGTGGGACCTCCAGCGGAAGCTCTTCCCACATTCACCACACTCATAGGGCTTCTCCCTGTCGTGAAGCTGCTCATGGACCACTAGGTCTGAGCTCTGGCTGGAGCTCCAGCTGCCATCCCGGCACAGGGTGGGTCTTTCCTCCTTGGAGCACCCTGGCCTGGGTTTGGAGCCCCTCTTTGTGTGGGATCTTTGGGGCTTCACCTTCCCGTTGCATTCCTGTGACGTGGAGCCACTCAAAACGACCTCTTCCACAAGACTCTGTCGGGGGAATTTGCCCTTCCTGGTCTCCATCCTCAGCTCATTGTCTGGGGGAGGAAGAACAAAGAGAGGATGAGATTTGCTTCCATGTCAGAGGGAAGAGAAAGGAGATCCCCCAGTTCATCCTTGGCAGGATGGCGTCGGCAGCAGGGTTGTCCTGCAGCCAGGGGTGATGCTGGGCTGAGAGATGGAGCAGAAGAGAGGGGGAAAGGGGCAGTGACTTCCGCCTCACCTGTCTGGCTGTCCTGGGGCATCTTCCTCTTCCTCACAGCTTTCTCCTCCATCCGGCCAAGGTTTGGGAATGGGAACTCCTGCAATGGGGAAAAACAAGGTGTGAGCGCATTGGGTTGGGCGTTCCTCCTGCCCAAGTCCATCTCTAGAAGTCACCGGGCCTCTGGTGTCCATAAAAACCTCCAAAACACCAAGATTCAGTTCAAAAGAAGCCTCCTGCGAGTTCCCCCTCTCTGGTCCCTCTACTTTGAGCTTCTGGGGGCTCCCTCGTGTCCCAGCTGCTGGGGGTCCTGAATGTATTGGGTTTCCCCCACCTGCTTGGTCCCCACCCACCCCAGGCTGCCTGGCGTCCCTGGAATTCCAAGGCTCCCCCCACTTTGGTCTCCAAACTTGGAGATCCTTTGTGTCCCTCTTCTCTGGCATCCCCTCACTTAGGAATGCTGGGGGGCTTTGGGAGTCCTGGGGTCCCTTCTCCCCTTATTCTCGGCTTCAGGGTGCCAGGGCTTCAAGGCATCCCCCCTTTCCCACTTGAGGGTCCTGGCAATCCTTGAGGTCCCCCCTCTCTGAGGTCCCCACTTCAGGGTGCAGGCAATCACAGGGTTCACCCTCTCCACATTCCCTCTCCTCCAGATTGCCGGCGTTCCCCCAGTCCCGATATTGCTCCTCTCTGCTCTCCTCCCTCTGCAGGTCCCAAGGTGCCCCTGCTCTGGCTCTTCTGGGGGGTCCCACAACCCCCTGGCTCTGGGCTGAAAGCAGCAGTGCCTGACCCAGGAAGGCCAACTCTCACTGTGGGGTCGGGACCTGGCATCCCCCCGCTCACCTTGGGGGCTCTGCTGGCAGCAGCTACCAGGACTGCCAGAAAAACCCTTCCTGGGGACACCCCAGCATCCCCCAGAGGATCCTTTTGCCTCAGCTTTGGAATCCTGCAAGCTCCAAACAGCCCCTCCCAAAAAACACTGTGCTGCTTTTAAGGGAAACTGGCAGGAGAAATGAACCCGCCTCAACCACCTCAAGAGAGATTTCCGGTCAGGCTCACAATTCATTAAAGAGATTACAATAAACACAGCAATCAAGAGAAAACGGGTTTTAAGCCACAAAGACTGAGTACAACCTGGCACCGTGCTGGTCAGAGTGATGGTGGAGATCCTACCACGTGGTGGTCACAGTCTTGTCAAAAGTGCTGGTCCTGTGGAAGTTCTGCTCCTCCTCTGGATCCCTTGAGCAGCAGTGGTTTCCTAGTTCCCCCAAGCCAGGTTTTATATGCTCAGGTTCAGGTGGAAATGCTCAGTACCTCCCCCAGGTCAGGGAGGTTCACAATGGAATGATGTCATTCTCTGAGTCACAGGATATTTTGGGAGTCCTTGATTGTCTAAGTCCTTGCAGCTGCCCATTCTGCTGGTGGATAATGACCAATTAGCAGAGAAGTCCCCTCAGGCTGGGTGTGACTGCTGGTTGTTGTGGGTTTGTTTTTCTTTTCAGGAATTTTGTCCCATCTGAAAGGAAGAGGCAGTGAGGGCAGGGGGTTGCCCAGGAGACAATCAGGGGCAATTAGGAAACAAAAGAAATGGCCACGCCTCCTCACATACCATGGTGATGGCTCAGCCAGAGAAACCAGAGTTTGGAAGTGGTGGCTGGGGAGTGAGCTCTCTGGCTGGGGGGTTGGTTCTCAGCAATGGCAGAGATCCCATGAGAGGTTGGGGGCAAACCGAGACTTTGCTGATGTGTGGGGTCTGGGCTCTGCCCCCTTTGCTCGACAATCGGAGGCACAGCGGTCACCTGTGGTGCTCGCAGTGGGTGCCTGTCCTTACCAAGATGGGGCTGCACTGTGCCTTGCTCTTGGCGTCTGCCCCCTTGTTTTACTGCTTCTCCTGGCTGCCAACACCAACTGCTGCTCAATCAGATCTGCTGCCTTCACCACTTCTGCCAGCTGCCGGTGAGTGACGCTGAGGTCCAGTGCTGCCTGATCGGACCTGCCTGCCTTTGCTGTTTGCTGCCCGCTGCCGGGGTTGGTGCTGAGACACATTGCTGTCCCGTGAGGCTGCAAAAGGAGAGCTGTCCCCTGTGCCCTCTTGCCCCAGCTGCCACTGCCAGCTGGAGAGGCTGCTGCGTGGAGTTATAGAGGAAGCTGCCGCTGCTGCATCGCGTGAGCAAGAATGCTGAGAAGCGTGGAAGAAAGCTGATTACACAGGATCTGAAAACAGGAAAGGCGTCCTGTTTGTCAGGCTGCAAGCCTTCAGAAAAGAATGACAAACTGTCAAGACAACAGATTTATTAGGGGACTGTGACTGGTTTTTGAGCGAGCAGCTAAAACAGTTTCTCACACTCAAAAGTATGAACGCTCTCTAACTTTACAATAAACCCAATTCACTTACACCTACCTTGTGTCTCTCGCATCCATACATCACAATACCCAACCCGTCATCCTTCATGCTCAAGTACAAGATGGCATCACAGGTACCTGCAGGTAAGTGCAGCCATCCCTTGAGGGTTGATCAAACTTTTAGGTCAAGGGCCTCGAGGAACCCTGCTTTCAGCTCTGAATGGTCAGCCAGGTAGGTCACTTGAGGGATGGTATATGTTTTTGGGCTATCCATTTTTTGATTCCTAGAGTTTGAAGAGGGACTTTACCAATTCACTGTAACCAGAATGTGAGTTTTGTAGATAGGATGCATTTTGCTACACCAATCCAAGGGTCAATCTGCAGGCCCAGATCTTTTTCAGAGTCACCGGGGCCGGTCATGTTCAGGACTGTGCCGGTGATGGTCCAAGCAGTGCAGTTGTTGATGCTAGAAGAGTCCTTTGTTTGCTTGATGGAAAAGCCGTGGCACTCTTCCCCTTGTGTTTTGAGACCGGGGAGATTGCAGAAGGTCTCTAATATCTTGATGTTCTGCTTCATGTTTTCCCAGGAATCGCTCAATAAGACCAGATCGTCTGCAAATGCCATCGCTGTGACGCTGTTCATTCCCCAGTGGTACCCTCTGCCACTCTCTTCCAGCTTGCAAAAGGCAACATTGGGTTGCCTTGTTTGACTCACACCTGGATCTGGATGTGGTCTCTCTGTGTTTTCTTTGTGGTGATATATGTACGGATGTTCTCATACATATTGCTCACCAAGCTGATGACATGAGGCTCCACTTCCCTTTGCTGCAGACCATGTAGAATGTGCTGGTGGCTGACGGTGTCAAAAGCCTTAGTGATGTCCACAAATACAATCCCCAGCGGTTTGTGATATTTTTTGGCAGATCGAATTACTGTTTGCAGGAGTTTCAAATTTTCAGAGCATCCTGCCATTCTTATAAAGCCTCTTTGCCTTGGGTTGAGGGAGCATGCTTTAGTCGACCTTGCTGTTAATATTCTGGAGAACAGTCTTAGAAGGATGGAGCCAATCATGGTGGGTCTCCAGTTATTAATGTCTCGGAAACGTTCCCGTTTGGTTGACTTTGGTGTTAATACAGTCCTGCATCCCCTCACCATGTCCGAGATTTTACCTGATGTTAATCAAAGGTTGAATATCTCCATGGTCTGGGAAAACTCAGGGTCTGTCTTCTTGAGGTCCTTTAGGGTAATCCCGTCTGGACCAGGAGCTCAGCTTTTGCTCATCTCCTGCACAGTCTTCTCAATTTCTTTGGTAGTAATTATGTCCCTGAAAGCACTATTTTCAGCTTTCCCATTGAATTTGGAAGTTCCCAAGGCTCTTAAACTTTCCAGGTGTTTCCCATCTGTCTTTAAATGCCACACAAATTTCACTGGGTAGAATTTTGCAGGACAGGCATTCAATGTCATGCAGAGTAATCTTGGCTGATTTCCCCCAATCTAGATGGAATAGGTGCTGGAAGTGCACCTCTCCTGATTGCTCTCTTAGTCAGCCACTTCTGGCAAGGTCTTCAGGAGTTTTCTTCCTGGGTCCCTGCTTTGTTCTTATCTTGGGCTGCTGTTCTTATCTCGGGCTGATGTTCTTATCTGGCTTATCATATTGAGGCATCTGAAGCAGCCCTGGGCTGACTCATTGGCCAGTGATGTCATCTGCTGGCCATTAAGTACCTGCTTGAATGCCCATGGGAAGGAGTTGAGTTTCCCAGCTGAAAGACTTTGACTGAAAGTTCTCTGATAATGGGCCCGCAGCTGCCCCTCCCTCTGCTGGTTGATGTTCCCAGCTGTTCCTCCTCATTATCTGGCCAATGACTCATCCCAGCTGCTGTTCCCATGCCCACAGCTGGTTCTCTGGGCAGCAATCTCCTCTTATCACTCATCTGCTTCCCTGTCTTGGACAGAATGTGTTTGGCAATGAGTTTACTGATGGTTTTGTTTCCCCAAAACTGAGCCTTCAACCTTATCAGCAGATGCTCTTCCTCCTTAGACCAACACCTTTTGTGGGCGAAACATAGATTTAAAAGAAACATAAAGAGTTTAGTTATAGGCTAGCTGTGTTGCAATTAGTTAGAAGAGGAAGGAATTTGGGCCCAGCTAGAGTTAATTAAAATGGTTAAGAGAGCTGGACCTGAAACAGTTTTCAAGATGTTAGGAATTGCTTATGGAATAATTGCTGATCTGTCATTTGTATGTTTGCTTAGCTGTGCTTAGAATGAGGAACAGAAACATTGATAAGTTGGTCTGGGCAACAGGAACAATTACCAATTTCCTCCCTCTGTGGGAACCTATTCAAAAGTCACGCAAGAGGAAACTTAGAGATGTGGGTGGGGATGTTGCTGGCAGGTTGTTCTCCAGCTCAGGAGGCAATGTTTCCAATGTTCCTTCCCTCTCCTTGCTGCTCTTTCCCCCGTTGGTTAGTACAAAAAAGTCTCGGGAGACAGCTGTCTTCTTCCACACTTGGTTGAGGTTTAAGATGTTCTTACACCTCCCATAGCCTGGGAAAACCCTCCCAAACCGTAGGAAAACGAACACACTCCTTAGTGTCAAACACACCCGATGTGTAAAACTCCAGTGTCAGCAGTTCAAATGCATTTTCTGCCAAGTTAGGGAGGCCAGATGGTAAATTTAGAGAGCACAAGTAGGCCCTGTTTTTACACAAGGAATCTAGATTAAAAGTTTTAGATGCCAGGTCCACCCAATCAAAATGGGAAGTTTGGGTGCCGGTCAATGCCTGGTACAGGCGTATCGATGGACACATTTTAGAGATCCGGATAGTTAAAGTGTCCAAAATTTTAGGAGAGGAGGAATAAGATCGGCAGTAGACCGATCAATAAATTACCGGATCTTGCCAGGCACAAATCCCTGGGCCGGAATTCGGGTAAAAAGCTGCACGGTCCTTACATAAAATTTGTTCAACTGTTTAGCAGGAGATTGTTGACTGGAGATTCCAATGGTACCATGCCGGGGCAGAAGTCGGCTTCATTACACTTCAAAGGGCATACAGTGGTACCATGAGGAGGAGCGACCTTTGCAGCAGTGCCCACTTCGTAACAGGTATCTCCTCAGAAGATGGTAGTTACGCTGGCCGCTTACTCGCGCTTCATTGAATTTCTTCACTTTGACATTCAGAGCACTGGGCAGAAATCACATGGCGTCAACACCCGCCTCGGGCCTTCGCGATGCTTTGTTTTAATTAAACAGTCGGATTCCCCTGGTCCACACCAGTTCTAAGCTGGCTGCTTTCTGATGTAGGAAGCAAATAGAGTCAATTTTTGGCCTGTGGTTTTGTTGTAATCCAGGGACAGTTTCCAAAATGATGCAATTTGTGGTGAAAAACCAGGAACGTGCCTCAGCATCGGGATGTTGCACACTGAGTACAGAGCTGTTTGTGGTGGTTATGATCAAGAAAACAATTGGAATTCTTGTCCCTACTTCACTCTTTCTCCCTCTCTCTCTGGGAATGAGTCTCCAACACTCCCTGCAGCTCTGCTTTCCATGATCTGCTCCTCTGGAGTTGGGCTTGGCCAGCTGAGCAGCGGGAAGCAGGAGGATAATGGACCATTCCAACTGCAGACTTCCTTTTTGTAGCCTCTGGATTTCCAGCATTTAGAAACGGTCATGTTTTAAACATTCTGACCAAATCCCACAGGTCTCACTTCTGCCCTGGCAGAAAACCCTCCTGTGGCCCTATTTGGGAACGGACCCTTGGAAACACCTCACTGCAGATGAGTTTTGGTTGGTTTTGCTAAGGGATGACAAGAAGATCAGCACAAGGAGGAAGGCTGAGGGAGAGGGAAGGACCAATTCCTTCCTTTTGTCTTCCCATTGTGTCCTGGGTTGCAGTGTATTCTATTACCATCCTCAGGAGCTGTTGAAACCAGGTGGGGCACTGTTTCCTTGCCTCCTCCCCCCAGACTATCTTTCTGTTAATTGCCCATCATTGTCCTGCCGCCTGACTCAGAGATAACTCACTCCGGACTATCTTCTGTTAATGAGCCTAATCAACACTTTGCCTCATGACTCATTACCCCATTGTGAGATGCTCCACCCAGAGGGAGGAACCAAGCATCCCATCCTGGATATAATCTGGGACTCTGACCACCAGAGACAACCCTTCCCACTGGATTTCCAGAGGACAGGAGCTACACAGCCGCCACTGGACTTTCTGAGGAAGAGCAGACTCTTTTACTACAGGATCACTGCTTCAGGGGACTGCAGCCACCATTCTACCAGACTGCTACCACCACCGTGCCTAACAGGGTGTCAGGTTGTACCTTGACTCTGTCAGTTTGACAGTGTTTTCTTTTACTTTTTTCTCCCTTTTCTTTAATTTCCATTAAATTGTTATTCTGACTTGGTGCCTCCCACTGGTTTGTTTTCAAACTAGTACACATTGCAAAGTCTCCTGCAGAGGTTGTGCTGCAGCCAGAGACTTGCCGGGCCAAGGGCTGAGGGAAACGATTCAGCTGAGGCACTTGAGGCATCTTGTCCCCGGTTTGTAGCCCTGGATCTGGGAGGGGACTCAGCTGCCCCCCTTGCACCCCACAACCCCCCTGAAATGGGGGATTCCTCCCGCCTCTGCCAGGTGCTTCTTATCCATCCCTAGCCTGGGTGCTCCTGGTCTGAGCTCCCATGGTCATTCCTGGTGGTGGGGAGCAGGAGGGAGGAGTTCAGAGCAAACCTGGGAGGTGCCAGCAGGCTCAGAGATGTGTGGAGGTGACAGTGAGACAGTGACGGGATGTGCAGATGGTCACGGGGACAGGACAACACCTCGGGGATCAACTTCTTGGAGATTTGGGGGAATTTCCTTAGGAAAGCACACACGGACACAGACACACGGACACAGAGCGTAGCTTTGCCAAAAGGGTGTATTGATTAGTCAGGGGCAAATGGCCCTGGGCTCAAAGGGTTCAGGGGATTCCTCCAGGGATGATCATCTCCTCATTCCACTGGTAGGGAAAAGGACACCATAGTCCCCACAACTTGCAATTCTAAAAGACATTCGCAGAAGGTGACCTCTGGTGCCCACTGGGACATGAGAGGGGCCTTGGCCCCAGCCCTCTCCCTGCAGGCACTGCTCACCTAGGCATCCAGAGAGGCAGCCAGGCGCTTCACCCGCAGAAGAGCCTCCAGCTTTTCATCCAGAGCAGGCTGGGGACAAAGGCAGCGTTAGAGACACACTGGGGGCACTGGGCTGCACTGGGAGGAAAAGGGAAAGCAAAGGGGTCCTTGGGGAAGGGGCCTGCGGGCAGCAATGGGGTGCAGGAGCTGCTGTGCTCCTGCCCAGAGGCAGTGGGGTCCTGGCCAAGAGGCACAGCTGGGGCAGGGGCTGTGGCCTGGACCATGCGGGGGGTGCTGGGGGGCCTGGGATGGGAATGCAACAGGGGCCCTGGGCAAGGGGTTCCCTGGGAAGGATCCGTGGGGCAGGGGAGGTGTCTGGGGTGTCAGCAGGGCTGCACTGGGCTGTGCTGGGGCAGCATGGGATGGCCTGGGGTGTGGTGGCCGTGCGAGGGGAGGGTCTGACACCGGCAGAACTCCTGGTACCCACCTGAGGCGTCTTCAGGATGTCGACATTGTCTACATCCACCTGCAGAGAGACCAGGAGATCTCGCTGGTCACTGGGATGTCCCCAGTGCCAGCAAGGGATGGGGGGAACCAAAGTGCCCCCCAATTACCAGAGGGGATGCCCTCCAGTCCCAGCCCCCCACTCACCTCCTGGAGATCATCTTGGGTTCCTTCCAGGAGTGCCTGGGAAAGGACAACAAAGGCTTGGTCTGGATTGGACCTTGTGGGGCTGAGGGGGGAACACGGGTGCAGGGAGCAGGGCGGAGGCAAAGGGATGGGAATTCAGGGCCTCCAAGGAGATCTGTTTGGAGCTGGGGGAGACCCAAAGACACTGACCTGGGGTAAACTGAGGAGCCAAGGGACGTGGCTGGGGCCGTAGAAGGGGCACGGTGTAAGGTACAGGGCAGGAGAAAGGAATTGTGGTGTAGGGACATAAGAGTGCAAGGGAGGGGCTTGGTGGGGAAAGAAGAACGGGGATGGGCGAGGACAAAAGCGACAGGACTGAGAGAGGGTTTGGGAGCTGGGGGTGAGTCCAGGAATGGTATCAGGAGACAGCGCTGCAGTGGCCAGGAAGAAAGGCAAAGGACTGGGGGGGGCATGGAAGGAAAGGGCTTGGGAATGGTCAGTGGGAGGGCGTTTGGGGAGGCTGGCTAGGACATAGAGGAGAGAGCCGGGAGGAAATTCCTGAAGGGACACCAAAAGGGTGGGATGAGAGGCCAGAAAGGGCAGGGTGTGGGGACATATTTGGCTGGTGCCTCACCTTGGCCTGTGCTGGGAGGCACAGCAGGATGGAGAAGAGCAGGGCCACGTTGAGCACAGCCACCTTCATCTTCCTCTCGCACTGGGCAGCGCTGGCTGAGGCTGCACCGGGCCAGGAGCACCTTTATCCCTGCCGGGACTCCTCGCTGCACCCTCCCCGACAGCCCCCAGGCCAAAGCCCGGCTTGGCACAGCCCCCAGCCCTGGCCACAAGCCCGGCCCTGGCACAGAGTCCATCCCACCTGCGGCACGCATCCAGCCCCCTTGCCTGGCATCCCTCCAGCTTCCTGCACGGGGCAGCTGCCCCTGGAATGGCCCAGGCACCTGCGGGGGCCAAGGCCCTGGGGGGGGTAGGGAGCCAAAGGCAGCTGGGGACCCTGTGGGGACAACCCCCACTCCACCACAATCCATCCTCCTGCAGCCCCCACAGCCAGATCCCCCATCTCCCGCTGCCCCTTCCCTCCCAGAGCTTTCCCTGTGGGACACGCCAGAGCTGAGCCCAGTCCCAGACCCAATATGTGGGAGAAGAACAGTGTCATGGGCAATGTGATCAACCCCATAACTGGGATCTCCAGTCACTGGAGACACTGGGGAGCACTGGGGAGCACTGGGGAGCACTGGGGGTGGTGATCAGCTGCATACAATGCTGAGGCTTGGGGAATTACTCAGGTGTGGCACTTCCTAAATTCACACCACCTCGTTTTCTTGCATTGCAGGCCTCAAACCAGTCCCATCTCCAGCTCCAGAGCAGAGTCCAGAGGGGAAGATGCCCTACCCAGACCCTCACACTGTCACACCTGGGCACACCAGAGCACCTGGGGCCCGCTCTGCACAGCTGCCCCACACATGTGTGCTTCCAGGACCCCATCTGTGGGATATGCTCACCTGTACTACCCATCCCCAACAAGGCTCAGACGCCAGCACTGTCCCTGCCTGGGACATGCCCACAGCTCCCCAAGGCCCTTGTCCCCACAGAGGGTCTCTGCAATGTCCTGGCCCTGGGCCCAGGCCAGCGCTGGACCTGAGCAGGAAGTGCCCATCTAAGGGGAAGTGGAGAAAGAGGAGCTTGTCCCCAGGCAGCCACTTGGAGCTAATTGGGCAAAGAGAGGTGTCCTGTGAGGAGGAGGGATGATGGTCCCCTGCCAGCATCTCTGATAAGCCCTGTTTGCCCAGGGCCCGAGGCTCCAGGAAGACATTCGGACTCCTTGGGCTTCCAAGAAGTTAAAATCCACTGAGAAGTGGTTCCTGAGAGCTGTTCATGGCTTTGGTTCCTGTTGGACGTTCCAGGGCATTAGTGAAGGGTTCTGCTTCTGTCTTTCCCAGGGACACTGTGGATCCATCCGAGATGTGTTGTGGGCCAGCTGGGAAAGCATTTCAGGCGCCTGCCTTGACTCTTTGCTCTGGAACTTCCCAAGGAGCCGCAGGGCCCACGGGGGAAGATTTTCCTTGGGAGTGTTGCTGCTTTGTGCCCCATGGAGGAGAGAGCAGAGTGTCCCCATGGGGGATTCTTGACCTCATGGACAAGTGCTGTGACGTCTTTGGTGTGCTGAAGTTGGTTTGGACAAGAATTGAGGAAGTGTCCTCAGGGTCCTAATTAGGGAACATTGGCCCAGGAGAGCTCCAGGCTGCCTTGGAGATCAGTGCCAATCAGGGGGATGGCATTGGACGGCTGCTGACCACGTGCCAACGGCCGTGGGAGAATGAGCTGGACACACACAGAGGCTCCCAGTGCCGGCAGATTGGCCCCCAGCTGCAGGGACACCATGGGAATGTCCCTGCCTCCCTCGGGGCTGTGTCTCAGCCCTGCAGAAACTGTCCCTGCTCTTGTGCCAGCATTTCAGGAAGGATGAGTTTCCCCTCTCCTAGCGACTGCGTCTTCTGTAAAAACAATTGACAAGAGGGTCCTCAGCACAGGAAAGACTCGGAGCTCGTGGAGCACTTCCAGAGGAGGCCACCAAGATGCTCGGGGGACTGGAGCAGCTCTGTGACAGAGACAGGCTGGGACAGTTGGACCTGTTCAGCCTGGAGCAGAAAAGGCCGTGGGGACACCCCAGTGTGACCTTTCAGACTTCAAAGCACCTCCTCGGAAACATGTGGAGGAATGTTTCCATAGGGCCTTTGTCAAGGGGACAAGGGGAGATCGTTTTCAACTGAAAGAGAGTGGGTTCAGAGCAGAGATAAGGGAAAATTCTAATGCTGAGAGTGGTGAAACACTGGCACAGATTTGCCAGCGAGCTGCTGGATGCCCCGTCCCTGGAAACATTCCAGACCTCATTGGACGGGGCTCTGAGCATTCTGATGGAGTGAAAGATGTCTCTGCTGCCACCCAGAAGGAGGCCCTGCCCTGTGGTGTCGGCTACCGGAGTGGTCGCTGTGTCTCTTGTAGGATGCAATTCCCCCAGGGAGCAGAGGGAACACACAGCACCACTGGGAGCAGGAGCATCCTGCCATGGAGACAGGAATATTCTGGATGCAGAGGCTCAGGCTGCCCTGTTTGGCTTCTGTGTAGATGGAGACAAGTGTCAGAAGAGACTGAGAACCAGGAGCCCCCACCGTGTCTCTGAGACCTCTTGATTCCCTGAGGCCCCACAGTGTCACAGGTTCTCCTTTGGGCCACGAGGTCCCCCGGTGTCACAGGATCCCTCTGGTGCCATGAGCCCTTGTGGTGTCACAATGGTCCTTGGTTCCACGAGGCCCCACATTGTTACAGAGTCCCCTTTCTGCTGTGAGGTCCCACATTATGTCAGGGTCGCCTTGGCTCCATGAGCCCCCACATTGTCACAGGCTCCCCCCTTTCTGCCATCAGGTCTCACATTGTCCCAGGGTCTCTTTGGTTCCATGAGGCCCCGCAGTGTCACAGGTTCCCCCTTTCTGCCATCAGGTCTCACATTGTCCCAGGGTCCCTTTGGTTCCTTGAGGCCCTGCAGTGTCACAATGGATCTTTGGTTCCATGAGGCCCCACAGTGTCACAAGGATCCCTGGGAACCACGAGGCCCTCAGGGATCACAATGGATCCTTGGTTCCATGAGGCCCCACAGTGCCCCAGGGCCTGTGGATTCCACAAGATCCTGGAGTGGCACAGGGTTCCTTTGCTTCCACGTGTCCCCGCGGTGTCACAATGTCCCCATGGTTCCAGGAGGCCCCGCAGTGTCACAGACGAGCAGCACTGGAGTGGGAGCAGCACCAGGGGAGGGTTTGCAGCTGCGCTGGAACAGCAGCAGCAGCAGCAGCCACGGAGCAACAGTGGAACAGCGGTGGAATGCAAGTCCCGTGAGGAGCGGCTGAGGGAGCTGGGGTTGTTTATCCTGGAGAAGAGGAGGCTCAGGGGGGACCTTCTCACTCTCTACAACTCCCTGACAGCAGGGGGCAGCCAGGTGGGGCTCGGTCTCTTCTCCCAGGGAACACAGACAGGACAAGAGGACACAGCCTTGAGCTGCAGCAGAGGAGGTTTAGGCTGGAGATTAGAAAGAGTTTCTTCACAGCAAGGGTGATTGGGCATTGGAATGGGCTGCCCAGGGAGGTGGTGGAGTCACCGTCCCTGGAGGTATTTAAGGAAAGACTGGATGTGGCACTCGCTGCCATGGTCTGGTGACAAGGTGGTGTTGGGTCATAGGTTGGACTGGATGATCTCACAGGTCTTTTCCAACCTGGGTAATTCTGGGATTCTGTGGTTCAGTGCAGCAGCGGTGGAACCTTGGTGGAAAAAGAGTGGGAAATGGCCCCGCAGCTGTGGAGCAGCACCTGAGATGCCCAAGCTGCGGGACACAGAGCGGGTCTGAGCGCTGTGTCCTGTGGGAGCCGGCCCCACACACCAGAACCATGCCCGTCAGGCTGACCCAGAGCAGGGGGCAGCGGCAGGAATTGCTGCTGGGCTGCGGAAGGCGCGGATCCAGCGCATTTGATGGTGACTCGGGGGTTGGATCCTGGTTGTTGGCGGCCACCTTTGGTGGTAGTGGGACACTTTCAGTTGATCTGAAGTCGTGAACTCAGGAGAAAGTCAGCACAAAAGGAATCAAGTGGCCTTTTCTGCTGCAGGGAAACGCATCTTGGTAGAGGTTTAATGATTTCTGATGTAGGAAGCAAACGGAGTCAATTTTTGGCCTGTGGTTTTGTTGTAATCCAGGGACAGTTTCCAAAATGATGCAATTTGTGGTGAAAAACCAGGAGTGTGCCTCAGCATCGGGATGTTGCACACTGAGTACAGAGCTGTTTGTGGTGGTTGTGATCAAGAAAACAATTGGAATTCTTGTCCCTATTTCACTCTTTCTCCCTCTCTCTCTGGGAATGAGTCTCCAACACTCCCTGCAGCTCTGCTTTCCATGATCTGCTCCTCTGGAGTTGGGCTTGGCCAGCTGAGCAGCGGGAAGCAGGAGGATAATGGACCATTCCAACTGCAGACTTCCTTTTTGTAGCCTCTGGATTTCCAGCATTTAGAAATGGTCATGTGTCCTGGGTTGCAGTGTATTCTATTACCATCCCCATCAGCTGTTGAAATCAGGTGGGGCAGTGTTTCCTTGCCTCCTCCCCCCAGGCTATCTTTCTGTTGTTAATTGCCCATCATTGTCCTGCCGCCTGACTCAGAGATAACTCCCTCCGGACTATCTTCTGTTAATGAGCCTAATCAACACTTTGCCTCATGACTCATTACCCCATTGTGAGATGCTCCACCCAGAGGGAGGAACCAAGCATCCCATCCTGGATATAAGCTGAGGCTGAACACCAGAGACACCGGCTTCCCACTGGATTTCCAGAGGACAGGAGCTACACAGCCACCACTGGACTTTCTGAGGAAGAGCAGACTGTTTTACTACAGGATCACTGCTTCAGAGGACTGCAGCCACCATTCTACCAGACTGCTACCACCACCGTGCCTAACAGGGTGTCAGGTTGTACCTTGACTCTGTCAGTTTGACAGTGTTTTCTTTTACCTTTTTTCCCCTTTTCTTTAATTTCCATTAAATTGTTATTCTGACTTGGTGTCTCCCACTGGTTTGTTTTCAAACTAGTACATAATTTGGCGCCCAATGTGGGGCTTGCTCTGAGAAAAGCTCAGAATTACAATTTTGTATAAACAGAAATCTATTCACCATGGTGCTCAGCTGGTCTGCATGGGTACTGTATCTTGCTCTCTATATTTTTCCTCACATGGGGAACTACCTGCCTGTTGTATTACTCCTGTTAAAACCAGGGAATGGTATGAGAATTGCTTTATTGGTTTATTATGTCTATAGCATAATAACCTGTGAGGCGATGAATACCATTCGGAATATATACTCAATTTTGTTTGGCTGTCCTAGTCTGGGCTCCTATGTCTGGGACCTCTTCAACAATCACAGCCAGCCCCTGGTGGGAGGAGTAGAGAGTGGTTTCTTCCAGCCTTTCAGGCCAGGCACAGCAGTTTTTGAAAAAATTGAGTTCCCTCTGGATGTTAAGGATGGTATAATCTTCTTGTCAGTTCTCTTCTCTTTTTTCTCTATGGCCTGCATTGTGTACACCATGCTTAGAAACAAAACACTACTTAGTGTGGTGCAACGTCTGCTTGAGGAGGAGGTAAAAAGGAGCAAAGCAGCAAATACCATGTCTACACAGACTGTCACACAGAAAGGAGCCAAAAGCAAAGCAACCGCATCCATTTCTACGCAGACCGTCACAGAGGAGAAAGGAGCCAAAAGCAAAGCAACCGCATCCATTTCTACGCAGACCGTCACAGAGGAGAAAGGAACCAAGAGCAAAGCAACCGCATCCATTTCTACGCAGACCGTCACAGAGGAGAAAGGAACCAAGAGCAAAGCAACCGCATCCATCTCTACGCAGACTGACACAGAGGAGAAAGGAACCAAACAAAAAGCAACAGTGTCCATCTCTACACAGACTGTCACAGAGGAGAAAGGAACCAAATGTAAAACAACAGCGTCCATGTCTACGCAGACTGACTCAGAGGAGAAAGGAACCAAAAGCACTTTCAGCGTCCCCATGCAAACCATCACTGAACCAGAACAGCCTAAACCGATTGCAGTTGCCCCCGTGCAGAAGAAGAAATCAAAAAGCAAATCAGTCCGCATAGTGACTGACGAGGATGCAGCAGGACCTTCGCACCCAGCAGAAGAGGCAGAGCCAGAGATCATCACTCGGTCGCTATCCCTGGGTGAGCTGCGAGACCTGCGGAGGGAATTCACCCGCCAGACGAACGAGTCTATCCTGACCTGGCTGCTCCGCATCTGGGACACTGCAACCAATGACACCATTCTGGACGGAAGTGAGGCCAGGCAACTGGGATCTCTGTCCCGGGATGTGGTCATTGACCAGGGGATCGGGAGAACCCAAGAAACCCTCAGCCTCTGGCGGCGACTGCTTACAAGTGTAAGGGACAGGTACCTTTGTAAAGAAGACCTCCAGGTGCACCAAGGAAAATGGAGCACAATGGAACAAGGTATCCGGTGCCTGAGGGAATTGGCTGTGCTGGAGATCATTTTCTCAGAAGATGAGAGATTTCCTAAGAGCCCAGATGGTGTCCAGTGCACGTCACAGATGTGGTTGAGGTTCGCACGCCTTGGACCAGAGATATACTCCCGTTACCTGGCAACGCTGCAATGGAGGGAAGGCGAGGACAGGGTGGGCGTCTTGGTGAACAAACTGAGGATTTACGAGGACACCGTCACAGCCCCGTTTCGCACCCATGTCTCATCCGTGGAAACAAGTCTTTCGGCTGAGCAAGTCCGGAGCTTGATTGAAGAAGGCCATCAGAAACTGAAAAAGGAACTTAAGGAAGAGATTTACCACATCCCACCAGAACCAACAAGAGTCTCTGCCATTAGGAGCCGGCGACCCCCAACCAGGGAGAGAGGATACACCCCACGAGGTAACCTCTGGTTTTTCCTTCAGGAACATGGAGAAGACATGAGTAAGTGGGATGGAAAACCCACCTCCTCCTTAGCAGCTCGGGTACGTGAACTAAAAAGAGGGACAACTACCACAAGAAGCGCATCTAGAGTCAACATTGCTCCGGTCTCTCGCACACAGAACTCCAGACGGTACCGGAATGATAATATGACCGATCCTCTTGAAGGGACCTCAGGAACGTATTCACCGGAAGAGAGCAACATGCAACATGACCAGGAATAGAGGGGCCCTGCCTCTAGCCAGGTAGAGGAAAGGGAGAATCGGGTCTTTTGGACTGTGTGGGTCCGATGGCCTGGCACATCTGACCCACAAAGATACACGGCTTTGGTTGACACCGGTGCTCAATGTACTCTGATGCCATCAAGGTATGTGGGAGCAGAACCCATTTCTATTTCTGGGGTGACAGGAGGATCCCAGCAGCTGACTGTACTGGAAGCTGAAGTGAGTTTAACTGGGAACGAGTAGCAGAAACACCCCATCGTGACTGGCCCGGAGGCCCCGTGCATTCTCGGCATAGACTATCTCAGAAATGGATATTTCAAGGACCCAAAAGGACATCGTTGGGCTTTTGGGATAGCTGCTGTGGAGACAGAAGATATCAGACAACTGAGTACATTGCCTGGCCTCTCAGATGACCCCTCTGCCGTGGGACTGCTAAGAGTTGCAGAACAACAGGTGCCAATCGCCACAGCAACAGTGCACCGCCGGCAATACCGCACCGACAGAGACTCTGTGGTTCCCATCCATGAGATGATTCGCAAACTGGAGAGCCAAGGGGTGGTCAGCAAGGCCCATTCACCTTTCAACAGCCCTATATGGCCAGTGCGTAAGTCCAGTGGAGAATGGAGGCTGACGGTGGACTACCGTGGCCTGAATGAGGTCACGCCACCATTGAGCGCCGCTGTGCCGGACATGTTGGAACTTCAGTACGAGCTGGAGTCCAAAGCAGCGAAGTGGTACGCCACTATTGACATTGCCAATGCCTTCTTCTCCATTCCTTTGGCAGCAGAATGCAGGCCCCAGTTTGCTTTTACCTGGAAGGGTGTGCAATACACCTGGAACCGACTGCCCCAGGGGTGGAAGCACAGTCCCACCATTTGCCACGGACTGATCCAGACTGCATTGGAAAAGGGTGAGGCTCCAGAACATCTGCAATACATCGATGACATCATCGTGTGGGGAAACACAGCAAAGGAAGTGTTTGAGAAAGGAGAGAAAATCATCCAGATTCTCCTGGAAGCTGGCTTTGCCATCAAAAGGAGCAAAGTCAAGGGACCTGCCCAAGAGATCCAGTTCCTGGGAGTAAAGTGGCAAGATGGACGACGTCAGATTCCCACCGAGGTCATCAATAAGATCACTGCGATGTCTCCACCGACCAGCAAGAAGGAAACACAAGCTTTCCTAGGCGCCATAGGTTTCTGGAGGATGCACATTCCCGAGTACAGCCAGATCGTGAGCCCTCTCTACCTGGTTACCCGCAAGAAGAATGATTTCCACTGGGGCCCCGAACAGCAGCAAGCCTTTGCCCAGATCAAGCAGGAAATCGCTCATGCGGTAGCCCTTGGCCCAGTCAGGACAGGACCAGAGGTGAAGAATGTGCTCTACTCTGCAGCCGGGAGCCATGGTCTGTCCTGGAGCCTCTGGCAGAAGGTGCCTGGTGAGACTCGTGGCTGACCACTGGGATTCTGGAGCCGAAGCTACAGAGGGTCTGAAGCCAACTACACTCCCACAGAGAAGGAAATCTTGGCAGCCTATGAAGGAGTCCAAGCTGCCTCAGAGGTAATCGGCACTGAAGCACAGTTGCTTCTGGCACCCCGACTACCGGTGCTGGGTTGGATATTCAAGGGAAAGGTTCCTTCCACGCATCATGCCACTGACACCACATGGAGCAAGTGGATCGCCCTCATCACACAGCGTGCCCGTATTGGAAACCCGAATTGCCCTGGGATTCTAGAAATTATAACAAACTGGCCTGAAGGTGAGACTTTTGGATTATCCTCTGAAGAAGAGGAAGAGCAAGTGACTCGTGCTGAGGAAGCCCCACCATATAATGAGCTACCGGAGACTGAAAGACGTTATGCCCTCTTCACTGATGGTTCCTGCCGAATTGTAGGCGCTAATCAAAAGTGGAAAGCTGCAGTATGGAGCCCCACACGACGAGTTGCACAAGCTACCGAGGGACAAGGTGGATCGAGTCAGGTTGCAGAGCTTAAAGCCATCCAGCTGGCTTTGGATATTGCTGAACGAGAGAAGTGGCCGAGGCTCTATCTCTACACCGACTCATGGATGGTAGCTAATGCTCTGTGGGGATGGCTGGATCGCTGGAGAAAGGCCAACTGGCAGCGCAGAGGGAAACCCATCTGGGCCGCTGAGATTTGGCAGGACATCGCCGCCCGAGTAGAGAAGCTGACCGTGAAGGTTCGACACGTGGATGCGCACGTACCCAAGAGTCGGGCTAATGAAGAGCATCGCAACAACGAGCAGGTGGACCGAGCTGCCAAGGTGAAAGTATCACAGGTGGATCTGGACTGGCAGCACAAGGGAGAATTATTCCTAGCTCGTTGGGCCCATGATGCCTCTGGTCATCAGGGGAGAGATGCAACATACCGATGGGCCCGTGACCGAGGGGTGGACCTTTCCATGGACAGCATCTCACAGGTCATCCACAGTTGTGAGACCTGAGCTGCAATCAAACAGGCCAAGCGGGTGAAGCCTCTGTGGTATGGTGGACGATGGTCAAAGTACAGGTATGGTGAAGCCTGGCAAGTTGACTACATCACCCTTCCCCAAACCCGCCAAGGCAAGCACTACGTGTTGACCATGGTTGAAGCAACCACTGGATGGCTGGAGACCTACCCTGTGCCTCATGCTACAGCCCGGAACACCATCTTGGGCCTGGAAAAGCAAGTCCTGTGGAGACATGGCACCCCTGATAGGATCGAATCAGACAACGGGACTCATTTTAAGAACAGCCTCATCAACACCTGGGCCAGAGAACACGGTATCGAATGGATATATCATATTCCTTATCATGCACCAGCTGCTGGAAAAGTTGAACGCTGCAATGGACTACTTAAAACTACCCTAAAGGCACTTGGTGGGGGGACCTTCAAAAATTGGGAAGTGAACTTAGCAAAGGCCACCTGGATGGTCAATACCCGAGGGTCCATCAATCGAGCTGGTCCCGCCGAGTCTGAACCCTTGCACACAGTGGATGGAGATAGAGTCCCTGTGGTACACCTGAGAGGTATTTTAGGAAAGACTGTTTGGATTAGTCCCACCTCAGGCAAAGGCAAACCCATCCGTGGGATTGTCTTTGCTCAAGGACCTGGTTGCACTTGGTGGGTAATGCAGAAAGATGGGGAAACCCGTTGTGTACCACAAGGAGACCTAATCTTAGGTGAGAACGGTGTGTAGGTTTCACTGTGTATATATATATATATATATATATATATGTGTGTGTGTGTGTTTTAGAGTTTAAGAAGGTATTGATTTGGGATAATGTAGATGGTAATAGAATAAGGGGTGGAAAATGTCCTGGGTTGCAGTGTATTCTATTACCATCCCCATCAGCTGTTGAAATCAGGTGGGGCAGTGTTTCCTTGCCTCCTCCCCCCAGGCTATCTTTCTGTTGTTAATTGCCCATCATTGTCCTGCCGCCTGACTCAGAGATAACTCCCTCCGGACTATCTTCTGTTAATGAGCCTAATCAACACTTTGCCTCATGACTCATTACCCCATTGTGAGATGCTCCACCCAGAGGGAGGAACCAAGCATCCCATCCTGGATATAAGCTGAGGCTGAACACCAGAGACACCGGCTTCCCACTGGATTTCCAGAGGACAGGAGCTACACAGCCACCACTGGACTTTCTGAGGAAGAGCAGACTGTTTTACTACAGGATCACTGCTTCAGAGGACTGCAGCCACCATTTCTACCAGACTGCTACCACCACCGTGCCTAACAGGGTGTCAGGTTGTACCTTGACTCTGTCAGTTTGACAGTGTTTTCTTTTACTTTTTTCTCCCTTTTCTTTAATTTCCATTAAATTGTTATTCTGACTTGGTGTCT
Source organism: Corvus hawaiiensis (assembly GCF_020740725.1). Lineage (NCBI taxonomy): Eukaryota > Metazoa > Chordata > Aves > Passeriformes > Corvidae > Corvus > Corvus hawaiiensis. The sequence goes on along the minus strand of NW_025963366.1, from coordinate 384,093 downwards.
CCCACTGGTTTGTTTTCAAACTAGTACATCATGTTTTAAACATTCTGACCAAATCCCACTTCTGCCCTGGCAGAAAACCCTCCTGTGGCCCTGTTTGGGAACGGACCCTCGGAAACACCTCACTGCAGATGACTTTTGGTTGGTTTTGCTAAGGGATGACAAGAAGATCAGCACAAGGAGGAAGGCTGAGGGAGAGGGAAGGACCAATTCCTTCCTTTTGTCTTCCCATTGGAAAGTCTCCTGCAGAGGTTGTGCTGCAGCCAGAGACTTGCCGGGCCAAGGGCTGAGGGAAACGATTCAGCTGAGGCACTTGAGGCATCTTGTCCCCGGTTTGTAGCCCTGGATCTGGGAGGGGACTCAGCTGCCCCCCTTGCACCCCACAACCCCCCTGAAATGGGGGATTCCTCCCGCCTCTGCCAGGTGCCCCTTATCCATCCCTAGCCTGGGTGCTCCTAGTCTGAGCTCCCATGGTCATTCCTGGTGGTGGGGAGCAGGAGGGAGGAGTTCAGAGCAAACCTGGGAGGTGCCAGCAGGCTCAGAGATGTGTGGAGGTGACAGTGAGACAGTGACGGGATGTGCAGATGGTCACGGGGACAGGACAACACCTCGGGGATTACCTTCTTGGAGATTTGGGGGAATTTCCTTAGGAAAGCACACACGGATGCAGTCACATGGACACGGAGTGTAAATTTGCTGAAGAGGTTTATTGAGCATTTGAGGAAAAAGGCCCAGGGCTCACAGGGGATCAGGCAATTCCTCCAGGGATGATCATCATCTCCTCATGCCACTGGAGGGGGACAGGACATGGTTTTCCCCACCTGGTCCAATCGCGCAGGGGAGGGTCCCCGGATGGGGTCCCCAGGCCGGCGCCCCGCCTCGGCCGGCGCCAAGCAGCCAGCTTAGAACTGGTGCGGACGAGGGGAATCCGACTGTTTAATTAAAACAAAGCATCGCGAAGGCCTGAGGCGGGTGTTGACGCCATGTGATTTCTGCCCAGTGCTCTGAATGTCAAAGTGAAGAAATTCAATGAAGCGCGAGTAAGCGGCCAGCGTAACTACCATCTTCTGAGGAGATACCTGTTACGAAGTGGGCACTGCTGCAAAGGTCGCTCCTCCTCATGGTACCACTGTATGCCCTTTGAAGTGTAACGAAGCCGACTTCTGCCCCGGCATGGTATCATTGGAATCTCCAGTCAACAATCTCCTGCTAAACTGTTAAACAAATTTTATGTAAGGACCGTGCAGCTTTTTACCCGAATTCTGGCCCATGGATTTGTGCCTGGCAAGATTTGGTAATTTATTGAGGGGTCTACTGCCGATCTTATTCCTCCTCTCCTAAAATTTTGGACACTTTAACTATCCGGATCCCTAAAATGTGTCCATCGATACGCCTGTACCAGGCATTGACCGGCACCCAAACTTCCCATTTTGATTGGGTGGACCTGGCATCTAAAACTTTTAATCTAGATTCCTTGTGTAAAAACAGGGCCTACTTGTGCTCTCTAAATTTACCATCTGGCCTCCCTAACTTGGCAGAAAATGCATTTGAACTGCTGACACTGGAGTTTTACACATTGGGTGTGTTTGACACTGTGTGTTCGTTTTCCTATGGTTTGGGAGGGTTTTCCCAGGCTATGGGAGGTGTAAGAACATCTTAAACCTCAACCAAGTGTGGAAGAAGACAGCTGTCTCCCGAGACTTTTTTGTACTAAACAACGGGGGAAAAAGCAGCAAGGAGAGGGAAGGAACATTGGAAACATTGCCTCCTGAGCTGGAGAAAAACCTGCCAGCAACATCCCCACCCACACCAGGGAACAGCGTGAATCGGACTCCAGAGGACATTCCAACGCTGACTATTCCCTGACAGCAATCCACCATATCCTTGGTGTGGAACCCAGGCGGACCATGTGCTGGGCTTGATTGAACACCTGAAAGAGCCCACGGGAAAAGGAGGATTTGACATTTTCGATGGAGTAAGTGTGAGAGAGAAAAGAGTAATTTTCACAGTATTTCTTGTCATTTTCCCAAATGCAGGGCAATGGTCAAAACGGCTCCAAGTGGGGAGTAGATCTGTGAGGTATGTGGACTTGAGTTCAAAGCAAAAATCAGCCTGGGACAGCACAAAGGATGGGCACGCCCTCTTCTCAGGGAATCAGGCAAAGATCCTTGCTTCCCACCGGAAGGAGACCTCTGCCTTAGGAGCCCTGATTTACCAAAATATGAATATCGATCTAATATCCATATCCAACTGAGACGGACAAAAACTCTCTAACAGTTTAGAGTTAGCAAGTGTATGTTTTATTTGGTGCCAGGCACTGCGTGGGATAGCTCCCCAAGACACAGGGCCCCGATACAAGCAAACAGAAAGCTTTTTATTTACAGAAATTATGACTATCCAAAATACAAGTGCATATTCATAATATTAACACCTCCCGTTCTCCACTTTGTATGGAAATGAGCTTAAATGTCATTAAGCATGTGTAGCGTGTGTTCTGAATTGAGTCGGTGGTCTTGAATTGGGTGAGTGGTCCTAAAAGAGATGAAGTAAGCTCATCTTCCTCATTTTGACCTTTTTGCCTTTCTGGACTTTAACAATCCTAATTACTTTAGTGACCTCTACATTTCCTCTTGCGTGACTTTTGAATAGGTTCCCACAGAGGGAGGAAACTGGTAATTGCCCTTGTTCCCCAGACCAACTTATCAATATTTCTGTTCCTCATTCTAAGCACAGCTAAGCAAACATACAAATGACAGATCAGCAATTATTCCATAAGCAATTCCTAACATCTTGAAAACTGTTTCAGGTCCAGCTCTCTTAACCATTTTAATTAACTCTAGCTGGGCCCAAATTCCTTCCTCTTCTAACTAACTGCAACACAGCTAGCCTATAACTAAACTCTTTATGTTTCTTTTAAATCCATGTTTCGCCCACAAAAGGTGTTGGTCTAAGGAGGAAGAGCATCTGCTGATAAGGTTGAAGGCTCAGTTTTGGGGAAACAAAACCCTCAGTAAACTCATTGCCAAACACATTCTGTCCAAGACAGGGAAGCAGATGAGTGATAAGAGGAGATTGCTGCCCAGGGAACCAGCTGTGGGCATGGGAACAGCAGCTGGGATGAGTCATTGGCCAGATAATGAGGAGGAACAGCTGGGAACATCAACCAGCAGAGGGAGGGGCAGCTGCGGGCCCATTATCAGAGAACTTTCAGTCAAAGTCTTTCAGCTGGGAAACTCAACTCCTTCCCATGGGCATTCAAGCAGGTACTTAATGGCCAGCAGATGACATCACTGGTCAATGAGTCAGCCCAGGGCTGCTTCAGATGCATCAATATGATAAGCCAGATAAGAACATCAGCCCAAGATAAGAACAGCAGCCCAAGAACAAAGCAGGGACCCAGGAAGAAAACTCCTGAAGACCTTGCCAGAAGTGGCTGACTAAGAGAGCAATCAGGAGAGGTGCACTTCCAGCACCTATTCCATCTAGATTGGGGGAAATCAGCCAAGATTACTCTGCATGACATTGAATGCCTGTCCTGCAAAATTCTACCCAGTGAAATTTGTGTGGCATTTAAAGACAGATGGGAAACACCTGGAAAGTTTAAGAGCCTTGGGAACTTGCAAATTCAATGGGAAAGCTGACAATAGCGCTTCCAGGGACTTAATTACAGCCAAAGAAACTGAGAAGAGTGTGCAGGAGATGAGCAAAAGCTGAGCTCCTGGTCCAGACAGGATTACCCTAAAGGACCTCAAGAAGACAGACCCTGAGTTTTCCCAGACCATGGAGATATTCAACCTTTGATTAACATCAGGTAAAATCTCAGACATGGTGAGGGGATGCAGGACTGTATTAACACCAAAGTCAACCAAACCAGAACATTTCCAAGACATTAATAACTGGAGACCCATCATGATTGGCTCCATCCTGTTAAGACTGTTCTCCAGAATATTAACAGCAAGGTCGACTAAAGCATGCTCCCTCAACCCAAGGCAAAGAGGCTTTATCAGAATGGCAGGATGCTCTGAAAATGTGAAACTCCTGCAAACAGTAATTCGGTCTGCCAAAAAATATCACAAACCGCTGGGGGTTGTATTTGTGGACATCACTAAGGCTTTTGACACCGTCAGCCACCAGCACATCCTACATGGTCTGCAGCAAAGGGAAGTGGAGCCTCATGTCATCAGCTTGGTGAGCAATATGTATGAGAACATCCGTACATATATCACCACAAAGAAAACACAGAGAGACCACATCCAGATCCAGGTGTGAGTCAAACAGGGCAACCCAATGTTGCCTTTTGCAAGCTGGAAGAGAGTGGCAGAGGGTACCACTGGGGAATGAACAGCGTCACAGCGATGGCATTTGCAGACGTTCTGGTCTTATTGAGCGATTCCTGGGAAAACATGAAGCAGAACATCAAGATATTAGAGACCTTCTGCAATCTCCCCGGTCTCAAAACACAAGGGGAAGAGTGCCACAGCTTTTCCATCAAGCAAACAAAGGACTCTTCTAGCATCAACAACTGCACTGCTTGGACCATCACCGGCACAGTCCTGAACATGACCGGCCCCGGTGACTCTGAAAAAGATCTGGGCCTGCAGATTGACCCTTGGATTGGTGTAGCAAAATGCATCCTATCTACAAAACTCACATTCTGGTTACAGTGAATTGGTAAAGTCCCTCTTCAAACTCTAGGAATCAAAAAATGGATAGCCCAAAAACATATACCATCCCTCAAGTGACCTACCTGGCTGACCATTCAGAACTGAAAGCAGGGTTCCTCAAGGCCCTTGACCTAAAAGTTTGATCAACCCTCAAGGAATGGCTGCACTTACCTGCAGGTACCTGTGATGCCATCTTGTACTTGAGCATGAAGGATGACGGGTTGGGTATTGTGATGTATGGATGCGAGAGACACAAGGTAGGTGTAAGTGAATTGGGTTTATTGTAAAGTTAGAGAGCGTTCATACTTTTGAGTGTGAGAAACTGTTTTAGCTGCTCGCTCAAAAACCAGTCACAGTCCCCTAATAAATCTGTTGTCTTGACAGTTTGTCATTCTTTTCTGAAGGCTTGCAGCCTGACAAACAGGACGCCTTTCCTGTTTTCAGATCCTGTGTAATCAGCTTTCTTCCACGCTTCTCAGCATTCTTGCTCACGCGATGCAGCAGCGGCAGCTTCCTCTGTAACTCCACGCAGCAGCCTCTCCAGCTGGCAGTGGCAGCTGGGGCAAGAGGGCACAGGGGACAGCTCTCCTTTTGCAGCCTCACGGGACAGCAATGTGTCTCAGCACCAACCCCGGCAGCGGGCAGCAAACAGCAAAGGCAGGCAGGTCCGATCAGGCAGCACTGGACCTCAGCGTCACTCACCGGCAGCTGGCAGAAGTGGTGAAGGCAGCAGATCTGATTGAGCAGCAGTTGGTGTTGGCAGCCAGGAGAAGCAGTAAAACAAGGGGGCAGAGCCCAAGAGCAAGGCACAGTGCAGCCCCATCTTGGTAAGGACAGGCACCCACTGCGAGCACCACAGGTGACCGCTGTGCCTCCGATTGCCGAGCAAAGGGGGCAGAGCCCAGACCCCACACATCAGCAAAGTCTCGGTTTGCCCCCAACCTCTCATGGGATCTCTGCCATTGCTGAGAACCAACCCCCCAGCCAGAGAGCTCACTCCCCAGCCACCACTTCCAAACTCTGGTTTCTCTGGCTGAGCCATCACCATGGTATGTGAGGAGGCGTGGCCATTTCTTTTGTTTCCTAATTGCCCCTAATTGTCTCCTGGGCAACCCCCTGCCCTCACTGCCTCTTCCTTTCAGATGGGACAAAATTCCTGAAAAGAAAAACAAACCCACAACAACCAGCAGTCACACCCAGCCTGAGGGGACTTCTCTGCTAATTGGTCATTATCCACCAGCAGAATGGGCAGCTGCAAGGACTTAGACAATCAAGGACTCTCAAAATATCCTGTGACTCAGAGAATGACATCATTCCATTGTGAACCTCCCTGACCTGGGGGAGGTACTGAGCATTTCCACCTGAACCTGAGCATATAAAACCTGGCTTGGGGGAACTAGGAAACCACTGCTGCTCAAGGGATCCAGAGGAGGAGCAGAACTTCCACAGGACCAGCACTTTTGACAAGACTGTGACCACCACGTGGTAGGATCTCCAGCACCACTCTGACCAGCACGGTGCCAGGTTGTACTCAGTCTTTGTGGCTTAAAACCCGTTTTCTCTTGATTGCTGTGTTTATTGTAATCTCTTTAATGAATTGTGAGCCTGACCGGAAATCTCTCTTGAGGTGGTTGAGGCGGGTTCATTTCTCCTGCCAGTTTCCCTTAAAAGCAGCACAGTGTTTTTTGGGAGGGGCTGTTTGGAGCTTGCAGGACTCCAAAGCTGAGGCAAAAAGATCCTCTGGGGGATGCTGGGGTGTCCCCAGGAAGGGTTTTTCTGGCAGTCCTGGAAGCTGCTGCCAGCAGAGCCCCCAAGGTGGGCGGGGGGATGCCAGGTCCCGACCCCACAGTGAGAGTTGGCCTTCCTGGGTCAGGCACTGCTGCTTTCAGCCCAGAGCCAGGGGGTTGTGGGACCCCCCAGAAGAGCCAGAGCAGGGGCACCTTGGGACCTGCAGAGGGAGGAGAGCAGAGAGGAACAATATCGGGACTGGGGGAACCCCAGCAATCTGGAGGAGAGGGAATGTGGAGAGGGTGAACCCTGTGATTGCCTGCACCCTGAAGTGGGGACCTCAGAGAGGGGGGACCTCAAGGATTGCCAGGACCCTCAAGTGGGAAAGGGGGGATGCCTTGGAGCCCTGGCACCCTGAAGCCGAGAATAAGGGGAGAAGGGACCCCAGGACTCCCAAAGCCCCCCAGCATTCCTAAGTGAGGGGATGCCAGAGAAGAGGGACACAAAGGATCTCCAAGTTTGGAGACCAAAGTGGGGGGAGCCTTGGAATTCCAGGGACGCCAGGCAGCCTGGGGTGGGTGGGGACCAAGCAGGTGGGGGAAACCCAATACATTCAGGACCCCCAGCAGCAGGGACACGAGGGAGCCCCCAGAAGCTCAAAGTAGAGGGACCAGAGAGGGGGAACTCGCAGGAGGCTTCTTTTGAACTGAATCTTGGTGTTTTGGAGGTTTTTATGGACACCAGAGGCCCGGTGACTTCTAGAGATGGACTTGGGCAGGAGGAACGCCCAACCCAATGCGCTCACACCTTGTTTTTCCCCATTGCAGGAGTTCCCATTCCCAAACCTTGGCCGGATGGAGGAGAAAGCTGTGAGGAAGAGGAAGATGCCCCAGGACAGCCAGACAGGTGAGGTGGAAGTCACTGCCCCTTTCCCCCTCTCTTCTGCTCCATCTCTCAGCCCAGCATCACCCCTGGCTGCAGGACAACCCTGCTGCCGACGCTATCCTGCCAAGGATGAACTGGGGGATCTCCTTCCCCTTCCCTCTGACATGGAAGCAAATCCCATCCTCTCTTTGTCCTTCCTCCCCCAGACAATGAGCTGAGGATGGAGACCAGGAAGGGCAAATTCCCCCGACAGAGTCTTGTGGAAGAGGTCGTTTTGAGTGGCTCCACGTCACAAGAATGCAACGGGAAGGAAAAGCCCCAAAGATCCCACACAAAGAGGGGCTCCAAACCCAGGCCAGGGTGCTCCAAGGAGGAAAGACCCACCCTGTGCCGGGATGGCAGCTGCAGCTCCAGCCAGAGCTCAGACCTAGTGGTCCATGAGCAGCTTCACGACAGGGAGAAGCCCTATGAGTGTGGTGAATGTGGGAAGAGCTTCCGCTGGAGGTCCCACCTGATCCGCCACGAGAGGATCCATACCGGGGAACGGCCCTACAAGTGCTTGGAATGTGGGAAGGACTTCAATGTCAGCTCCAGCCTGATCCGCCACCAGATGACCCACACAGGGGAGCGGCCCTACAAGTGTGGGGAATGTGGGAAGAGGTTCAGCAGGAGCTTGGCCCTGATTCACCACCAGAGGATCCACACCGGGGAGAAGCCCTACGAGTGTCCCGAGTGTGGCAAGAGGTGTCGGGACAGCTCCAAACTCCTCCTGCATCAGCGGATTCACACAGACGAGAGGCCCTTCCGCTGCCCCGACTGTGGGAAGGGCTTCTGCCGCAACTCTAGCCTCGTCCCCCATCAGCGCATCCACACTGGGGAGAGGCCCTACAAGTGTCCTGAGTGTGGGAAGAGCTTCACTCGGAGTTCTTACTTGACTAATCACCGGCAGAGCCACCGGTAAGGGAAGCCCTGGGACCGCCCCAACCGCAGGAAAAGCTTTGTCTGCTGCCCCATCATCATCCTCCATCAGAGGACCCACTTTGCAAAGAGAGCTGGTGACCCACATTCCTGGTGATCCACGTTGGGAAGACACCTGGATGGTGATCTCCTTATTCTGGTTTTCCACAGGCATCTGGGTGAACACAGCGGCAGGGTTGGTGGTGTTGCAGTTTTCCCTGTAAGTAACTTCTTTGTCTTATCCCTTCTGTTATCAATATTGTTGCCCTTCCTGTTTGTTCCTTATCTCATTGCTGTTCCCAGTAAATTGTTCTTATCCCAGCCCAGGATCTTTGTCTTTTGTGCTTTCCATGGGAGGCAGTAGGGGAGTGAGAGGCACCGTGGTTTTAGTAGGAGCATGAAATGGGGGAATATCATTCCTAAACCACGGCACAAGCAGTCAAAGGGGTTCCGTGGTGACATCCCAGGCTTTTCCTGGGATGATAAAAAGCCGTGGGGTCAGAGGCAGTCAAAGCCATTGCATGGTGACATCCCAGGGGACTTCATGTTGCTGGGGCATTGATCTGTCACAGGTACTCACAAGGGCTCCATGGTGACATTCCAAGTGTCTCCAGGCTGCTAAAGAGCCACGAGGTCACTGGCAGTGACAGAGGCTCCACGGTGATATCCCAGGGGTCTCTAGGCTCCTAAAGATGCATTAGTCACACACAGCCACAGGGACTCCACGGTGACATCACAGTTGTCTTCACCTGCTCTGAAGCTGAGAGCTCACAGACAAGCGCAAGGGCTCCACAGTAACATCTCAGGGGTCTCTGGGCTGCTAAAGACCCGGTCACAGGGGTTTCATGTGAAATGCAAAGGGTGTCTTCTTCCAAAGGGCCATGAGCTCACACATACTCACAGGGGCTCCATGGTGACAACAGACGTGTCTGTATGCTGACAAGGAGCCGGGATGTCGCAGTCAGTGACAGGAGTCCAGTGGTGAAATCCCCGTGCTCCTAAAGAACCGTGAGGTGACGGACACTCACAGGGGTTCCATGGTGACATCCAGGAGTCCCCAGGCTGCCCTAGAGCCGGGATGTCACAGACACTCACAGCGTGCCTGTCATGGGCAGAGTGGGAGCTTCAGGCAAAGTTTATTAGAGAAGCTGCCATTGGGTCAGAAGGGACCCCCAAACACTCCCCATAGATCCCCAAATCCCTCCAGGACCCCCAGGCTTTCTAAACTCCTTCAGTGAGGGGAGCCTGGGAACGGCCGGATCCAATCCCAGCCCCAGATTTTGGCAAGGGTTTATGGTTTTTTTGGCAAGGATTAAACAGGTGGAATTGAAGCTTTATGCAAATTGTCCCACGGGATGAGTAACAGCAAACCAGATCTATTTATATAAATACAGATCTAATTGATTACCCTCATGATTAGAGAAAAAGATCTCAATCAGAATTATTTACTGCACAGTACAGGAGCTGTAACAACTATTACAATCTAGTGCTCTAGGACGCAATTTTGAAGCACTTGTATTAAAGCAAAACCAGTCCTTAAGCAGAGATTGATGTCACTCACCCAGATCAATGACCGTGGGCAAATCTCTGTGACTCGGCCTTGAGCAGTGACCTTGAGGAGTGTCCCCACTCCAGGGAGGGATCTCCACCACCCCCAAGAAGGGAAATGTCAGAAGACGTTGCCATTAAAATTTGGGACGGGGCTTTTCTAGTCTGACGTGCTGCCCTGTCAGTCAGATGTGCCCAGGCTGTGCCAACTCCACAGCTCTGGAGAAGCTCTCAGTGGCGTCACTTGGTTGGTTGTTCCTTTCTCCAGGGATTTTACCAGCTCTGCCACAGCTGCAGCTCCCTCTGAGGATGTTGAACTTTGAAATGGAGGAGTCAGGCTGGGTTCTGCATTCTTCACCCCAAAAGCAGCGAGACCTCCCTTCTGCATTCCCCACTGGGGGCTCTGCAAACAGGGCCTTGTTGGAGCTGTTTGAGCCCATTCCAGGCAGAGCCTCCTGCTCCAGCAGGAACTGCCTTTCCTGTGCCATGACCAGGGCAGACCCTGCTGCAGGAGGAGCCCCAGGCCAGCCCAAGACATTGAAGGCCTCAGTGCAGAGTGCCGGAGTGGGAGCTGTGCCAGGGAGAGCCTGAGACACCAAAGGCACCTTGGCAGCAGCAGCTCCTTGCAGGGCATGGCCAGAAGCCTCCCTGGCCAAGCCGGCCCAGTGGCCACCACTGCAGAGCTGCTCCTTCAGGGGGTGATTCTGGCTGGGCTCTGCTCCACCCCACAGAGTGTGAGCTCAGCACTGAGTCTGGCACAGCCCTTGTGCCTGAGCCCTGCACAACCTCAAGGTCACCTGCGGCAGCCTGGCTCTGTCAGGCCCTGGGGCAGGGCAGAGGGAAAGGCCAGAGCAGGGGCTGGCTTTGGCTGCTCAATGTGGGCTCCAGCAGAGATGAGGAGTTGAGCGAGTTGAATATGAGGTCACTGCTGTGACATGGGCCTGACTGACAAATGATTGGTCTCAGGAATATCTTGGGGACAAGGTGTTCATCACAAAACCACTCATCCCTGCAGAGACAAGACCAGGAGAGAAGAAAGGGGAGAGCCAGGCCCAGGGGACAGGGCCAGAATGGTGATGGCTGTGAGGTCACTGCCACTGCAGCAGCCTGGCTGGCCCCCAGCAGACATTCTGGCCAGAAGCATTGTGAGGTCACGCAGCACATCAGAGAACCCCCACAACAGGAATTCCATCCTTGGGGAGTGGAGGGGTTGGCACAAACCTCCTGACCTTGAAGAATTTTGGGATGGAGCATCGTTCTCTGCCTTGCACAGCTGCAGTTCTGTGCCACTCTCACTGTCAAATATTTCCTCCTTAGATCAAATCTAAATTCCCCCTCATTCAGTTTAAAGCTATTGCCCCTTGTTCTGTCACTGCAAGGTTTGGGAAAAAATAACACTCCATTTATCTTGGACCTCGATCACTATGTTTCCATTTTCAAAGACCTTAGAGAGAACCCAAAAATCTCCCAAGATGGGCTTTGGAGGCCTCAACACAAAACCAGCAGGTGGAAGCTGAGGGCCCTGGGCTCAGTTCTGTGGAGACTGAGGACAGAAGAGAAGTAGCCTGGGAGGGCTTGAAGGGAGGTTTCAAAGATGGAGGAGCTTTTCTTCATTGTATAAAACAGCCTGACAAAGAAATAATGGCACCAAGGGCAGCTGGGCAGCTCCAGACTGGACACCAGGAGAAAGGTCTTTCCCTCCCAGGGAAGTGCTGTGCTGCAACACGTCCCCCAGAAGGAGTCTGGAGCAGCCCAAGGCTTTGTGTGCCCAGGCAGAGGCAGGCAGGACGCAGAGCTGCCAGCAAAGGAAGGGGCCGGCAAGGTGGGGCAGCCGGGGGATGAGGACAGCCTGCAGGGACAGAGGCGCAGGGCAGGGACAGCGTGGGACAGCCTGGGCTGCAGAGGGCAGAGGGATGGGCAGCAGCTGCAAGGCCCTGACAGAGCCAACTTGTGCAGCACTTTGGCCACGGCTGCTGGCCCTGGCCCTGAGGCCAGCAGGAGACAAGTGACCCTTGCAGCCCTGGGGCCTCAGGGCCTCCTTGTCCCTGCTCAGCGGCCTGGCAGGGGCCGCCCCATGGTGCTGCCCTTGGCACTGCACATCCCCACATCCCAGTGCCCCGGCAAGAGCCCTGCGCACTGAGGGAGGGACAGGATCTGCCTTGCCAGGGGCTGGGGCTCAGGCCATGGCCCTTTGGAGTCATGGAACACATCCAGGTTTCCTCAGCCGCACAGACACCTTTCCTTTGCTTGTCCCCACCTGCCATCACTGCCTCCAGTGTTCTGCTCTAACTGGAACCTGGGGACACTTTCTCATCCTCAGTCTTCCTCAGTGGGACCCATTAAAACTTCAGGAAACTCTGGAGATTGATATTGACTTTGAATTCTTGAGAGATTGCTTCAGCTCCCTCTCAGGGACTGATGTTCAGGGCCTCAGCACCAAGCCCCAAGAGGGTCATCAGAGTCCTTGTGCTGTGGCTGTGCTGCTGAGCTGGGCCGGGCTCCTGGCACAGAGGCGGCTCCTGGCAAGCGGCAGCGCTGCAGAGAGACAGCTGTGGCCAGGAGCAGCTCCTGGGCCCAGCCCAGCAGGGCTGGGCCACTGCCTGCAGCCAGCCCGGGCACAGCACAGAGGCACACAGGGCTTAAACTCAGCCAAGGCTGCAAAGGTGCTGAGAAGTTGCTGGAGCAGAATCATTGCCAGCTCTTGACTCAGGAAGCCTCTGGCTGCAGGACAAGGCAGCTGCAGCTCCTGGAGGGATCTCCTGAAGCTGGAACATCCCAATGCCTACAGATTCTGTGAGTACAGCTCAGAACATCTCGAGTGCAGGGGAGGTCAGACATGAAGCTCTGACAATGCTGAGGGTTTCTGATCTGTCCCAGAGTATTTCCAAGCCAAGGATTTTGATAAAAATGAGGACATTTCCTGAGACTTTGTTTTCAGTTTCGTTCTACTGGGGAATGGCAGGGAGGGGATATATATATAAATGGTATTATGAATTTTGACAAGTCCCTGAGACATCTGAAGTCTTATTTTTAGTGATCAGTCTTAGTGTGACCTGTTCTTTTTCCAAGCTGCAAACAGAAACTGCCCCCAGCCAGTGCCCTGCAAAGAGGCAGGTTCCTGCAGGGTCAAGGAGAGTGCACAGAGATTTGCGGTCTGTGAGTGGTGGCAGGGACAGATCAGGCCCAGGCAAACAAGTCCAGGAGGAAAATCTCCAGGAAGCAGAGATAAGATCAGGGAATGACAGAAAATGAAACCCAGAAATGTTGTGTCAGGAGAGTTGAGAGGTCTCCTGTCTTGGGGTGACATCCATAGGATCCCCTCCAATGCAGCCCTCTCCCTGTGAAAAGCCCAAATGCCTCTTCTCCCAGGGATGGCTGCAGGGTGTGAAGGTGGAGGTGCAGCCAGGGGTGCCCAGCGCTGTCCTGCAGAGCCATCCTGCATCCCTGTCTTTGCCAGGACAGGGGATCTGCCAGCTGCCAGGGGCAACTCTCAGCCTGCAGGGCAGGGAGCCAAAGGCAGCTGGATCCCAATGTGAGAACAGCGCCCACTCCACCACAATCCATCCTCCTGCAGCCCCCACAGCCAGATCCCCCATCTCCTGCTGCCCCTTCCCTCCCAGAGCTTTCCCTGTGGGACAGCCCAGAGCTGAGCCCATCCCAAACTCTCTTGGGTCCCAGCACAGTTGCCCCTATTCCCACTCAGGCACTTTGAGAAAATAGGGCTGGGCACTGACCCCTCTTCCAGGACCCCCGGAATCAGGGAAAACAGGAATGTGGGAGGACTTTGAGTCAAGGGTAGGCAGCTGATTGGGATCTGCAGTCACTGGAGACACTGGGGAGCACTGGGCAATGTTGATCACCCCAAGACAAGGCTGAGGCTTGGGAAATGGCTCAGGTGTGCTTCTTCCCACAGCTGGACCACTCCATTCCCTTTCCTCGCAGGCCCCAAAACAGTTCCACCTCCAGCCCCAGAGCAGAGTTCAGAGGGGAAAATGTCCTGCCCTGACCTTCCCCCTGTCCCACCCACAGCCACCGTGCCCACACAGAGCACCTGGCTCCAGCTCTGCACAGCTGCTCCACATGCAGGGTGCCAGGGACCCCATCCCCAGTAAGGCTCAAACTCCAGCACTGTGCCTGGATGCAATTTGCTGCAGGTCCCCAAAGGCCCTTGTCCACACAGAGAGTCTCTGCAGTTCCCTGGCCCTGGGCCCAGGCCAGCGCTGGACCTGAGTCGGATGTGCCCATCCAAAGGGACGTGGAGAAAGAGGGGCTTGTCCCCAGGCAGCCACTTGGAGCTAATTGGACAAAGAGAGGTGTCCTGTGAGGAGGAGGGATGATGGTCCCCTGCCAGCATCTCTGATAAGCCCTGTTTACCCATGGCCCGAGGCACCAGGAAGACATTCAGACTCCTTGGGCTTCCAAGCTGTTAAAATCCACTGAGAAGTGGTTCCGGAGAGCTGTTCAGGGCTGTGATTCCTGTTGGACGTTCCAGGGCATTAGTGAAGGGTTCTGCATCTGTCTTTCCCAGGGACACTGTGGATCCATCCGAGATGTGTTGTGGGCCAGCTGGGAAAGCATTTCAGGCGCCTGCCTTGACTCTTTGCTCTGGAACTTCCCAAGGAGCCGCAGGGCCCACGGGGGAAGATTTTCCTTGGGAGTGTTGCTGCTTTGTGCCCCATGGAGGAGAGAGCAGAGTGTCCCCATGGGGGATTCTTGACCTCATGGACAAGTGCTGTGATGTCATTGGTGTGCTGACATTGGTTTGGACAAGAATTGAGGAAGTGTCCTCAGGGTCCTAATTAGGGAACATTGGCCCAGGAGAGCTCCAGGCTGCCTTGGAGATCAGTGCCAATCAGGGGGATGGCATTGGACGCTGGCCGCTGACCACGTGCCAACGGCCGTGGGAGAATGAGCTGGACACACACAGAGGCTCCCAGTGCCGGCAGATTGGCCCCCAGCTGCAGGGACGCCATGGGAATGTCCCTGCCTCCCTCGGGGCTGTGTCTCAGCCCTGCAGAAACTGTCCCTGCTCTTGTGCCAGCATTTCAGGAAGGATGAGTTTCCCCTCTCCTAGCGACTGCGTCTTCTGTAAAAACAATTGACAAGAGGGTCCTCAGCACAGGAAAGACTCGGAGCTCGTGGAGCACTTCCAGAGGAGGCCACCAAGATGCTCGGGGGACTGGAGCAGCTCTGTGACAGAGACAGGCTGGGACAGTTGGACCTGTTCAGCCTGGAGCAGAAAAGGCCGTGGGGACACCCCAGTGTGACCTTTCAGACTTCAAAGCACCTCCTCGGAAACATGTGGAGAAATGTTTCCGGAGGGCCTGTGTCAGGGGGACAAGGGGAGATTGTTTTCAACTAAAAGAGAGTGGGTTCAGAGCAGAGATAAGGGAAAATTCTGATGCTGAGAGTGGTGAAACACTGGCACAGATTTGCCAGCGAGCTGGTGGATGCCCCGTCCCTGGAAACATTCCAGACCGCATTTGACGGGGCTCTGAGCATTCTGATGGAGTGAAAGATGTCTCTGCTGCCACCCAGAAGGAGGCCCTGCCCTGTGGTGTCGGCTACCGGAGTGGTCGCTGTGTCTTGTAGGATGCAATTCCCCCAGGGAGCAGAGGGAACACACAGCACCACTGGGAGCAGGAGCATCCTGCCATGGAGACGGGAATATTCTGGATGCAGAGGCTCAGGCTGCCCTGTTTGGCTTCTGTGTAGATGGAGACAAGTGTCAGAAGAGACTGAGAACCAGGAGCCCCCACCGTGTCTCTGAGTCCCCTTGATTCCCTGAGGCCCCACAGTGTCACAGGTTCTCCTTTGGGCCACGAGGTCGCACGGTGTCACAGGATCCCTCTGGTGCCATGAGCCCCTGTGGTGTCACAATGGTCCTTGGTTCCACGAGGCCCCACATTGTTACAGAGTCCCCTTTCTGCTGCGAGGTCCCACATTATGTCAGGGTCGCCTTGGCTCCATGAGGCCCCACATTGTCACAGGTTCCCCCCATTCTGCCATCAGGTCTCACATTGTAACAGGGTCCCTTTGGTTCCATGAGGCCCTGCAGTGTCACAATGGATCTTTGGTTCCATGAGGCCCTGCAGTGTCACAAAGGATCCCTGGGAACCACGAGGCCCTCAGGGATCACAATGGATCCTTGGTTCCATGAGGCCCCACAGTGCCCCAGGGCCTGTGGATTCCACAAGATCCTGGAGTGGCACAGGGTTCCTTTGCTTCCACGTGTCCCCGCGGTGTCACAATGTCCCCACGGTTCCAGGAGGCCCCGCAGTGTCACAGACGAGCAGCATTGGAGTGGGAGCAGCACCAGGGGAGTTTTTGCAGCTGCGCCGGAACAGCAGCAGCAGCAGCAGCCACGGAGCAACAGTGGAACAGCGGTGGAATGCAAGTCCCGTGAGGAGCGGCTGAGGGAGCTGGGGTTGTTTATCCTGGAGAAGAGGAGGCTCAGGGGGGACCTTCTCACTCCCTACAACTCCCTGACAGGAGGGGGCAGCCAGGTGGGGCTCGGTCTCTTCTCCCAGGGACCAGAGACAGGACAAGAGGACACAGCCTTGAGCTGCAGCAGAGGAGGTTTAGGCTGGAGATTAGAAGGAGTTTCTTCACAGCAAGGGTGATTGGGCATTGGAATGGGCTGCCCAGGGAGGTGGTGGAGTCGCCGTCCCTGGAGGTATTTAAGGAAGGACTGGATGTGGCACTCGCTGCCATGGTCTGGTGTCAAGGTGGTGTTGGGTCATAGGTTGGACTGGATGATCTCTCAGGTCTTTTCCAAGCTGGTTAATTCTGGGATTCTGTGATTCAGTGCAGCAGCGGTGGAACCTTGGTGGAAAAAGAGTGGGAAATGGCCCCACAGCTGTGGAGCAGCACCTGAGATGCCCAAGCTGCGGGACACAGAGCGGGTCTGAGCGCTGTGTCCTGTGGGAGCCGGCCCCACACACCAGAACCATGCCCGTCAGGCTGACCCAGAGCAGGGGGCAGCAGCAGGAATTGATGCTGGGCTGCGGAAGGCGCAGATCCAGCGCGTTTGATGGTGACTCGGGGGTTGGATCCTGGTTGTTGGCGGCCACCTTTGGTGGTAGCGGGACACTTTCAGTTGATCTGAAGTCGTGAACTCAGGAGAAAGTCAGCACAAAAGGAATCAAGTGGCCTTTTCTGCTGCAGGGAAACGCATCTTGGTAGAGGTTTAATGATTTCTGATGTAGGAAGCAAACGGAGTCAATTTTTGGCCTGTGGTTTTGTTGTAATCCAGGGACAGTTTCCAAAATTATGCAATTTGTGGTGAAAAACCAGGAACGTGCCTCAGCATCGGGATGTTGCACACTGAGTACAGAGCTGTTTGTGGTGGTTATGATCAAGAAAACAATTGGAATTCTTGTCCCTACTTCACTCTTTCTCCCTCTCTCTCTGGGAATGAGTCTCCAACACTCCCTGCAGCTCTGCTTTCCATGATCTGCTCCTCTGGAGTTGGGCTTGGCCAGCTGAGCAGCGGGAAGCAGGAGGATAATGGCCCATTCCAACTGCAGACTTCCTTTTTGTAGCCTCTGGATTTCCAGCATTTAGAAACGGTCATGTTTTAAACTGTCTGACCAAATCCCACAGGTCTCACTTCTGCCCTGGCAGAAAATCCTCCTGTGGCCCTATTTGGGAACGGACCCTTGGAAACACCTCACTGCAGATGACTTTTGGTTGGTTTTGCTAAGGGATGACAAGAAGATCAGCACAAGGAGGAAGGCTGAGGGAGAGGGAAGGACCAATTCCTTCCTTTTGTCTTCCCATTGTGTCCTGGGTTGCAGTGTATTCTATTACCATCCTCAGGAGCTGTTGAAACCAGGTGGGGCACTGTTTCCTTGCCTCCTCCCCCCAGACTATCTTTCTGTTAATTGCCCATCATTGTCCTGCCGCCTGACTCAGAGATAACTCACTCCGGACTATCTTCTGTTAATGAGCCTAATCAACACTTTGCCTCATGACTCATTACCCCATTGTGAGATGCTCCACCCAGAGGGAGGAACCAAGTATCCCATCCTGGATATAATCTGGGACTCTGACCACCAGAGACAACCCTTCCCACTGGATTTCCAGAGGACAGGAGCTACACAGCCACCATTGGACTTTCTGAGGAAGAGCAGACTCTTTTACTACAGGATCACTGCTTCAGGGGACTGCAGCCACCATTCTACCAGACTGCTACCACCACCGTGCCTAACAGGGTGTCAGGTTGTACCTTGACTCTGTCAGTTTGACAGTGTTTTCTTTTACTTTTTTCTCCCTTTTCTTTAATTTCCATTAAATTGTTATTCTGACTTGGTGCCTCCCACTGGTTTGTTTTCAAACTAGTACACATTGGAAAGTCTCCTGCAGAGGTTGTGCTGCAGCCAGAGACTTGCCGGGCCAAGGGCTGAGGGAAACGATTCAGCTGAGGCACTTGAGGCATCTTGTCCTTGGTTTGTAGCCCTGGATCTGGGAGGGGACTCAGCTGCCCCCCTTGCACCCCACAACCCCCCTGAAATGGGGGATTCCTCCCGCCTCTGCCAGGTGCCCCTTATCCATCCCTAGCCTGGGTGCTCCTAGTCTGAGCTCCCATGGTCATTCCTGGTGGTGGGGAGCAGGAGGGAGGAGTTCAGAGCAAACCTGGGAGGTGCCAGCAGGCTCAGAGATGTGTGGAGGTGACAGTGAGACAGTGATGGGATGTGCAGATGGTCACGGGGACAGGACAACACCTCGGGGATCAACTTCTTGGAGATTTGGGGGAATTTCCTTAGGAAAGCACACACGGACACAGACACACGGACACAGAGCGTAGCTTTGCCAAAAGGGTGTATTGATTAGTCAGGGGCAAATGGCCCTGGGCTCAAAGGGTTCAGGGGATTCCTCCAGGGATGATCATCTCCTCATTCCACTGGTAGGGAAAAGGACACCATAGTCCCCACAACTTGCAATTCTAAAAGACATTCGCAGAAGGTGACCTCTGGTGCCCACTGGGACATGAGAGGGGCCTTGGCCCCAGCCCTCTCCCTGCAGGCACTGCTCACCTAGGCATCCAGAGAGGCAGCCAGGCGCTTCACCCGCAGAAGAGCCTCCAGCTTTTTACACAGAGCAGGCTGGGGACAAAGGCAGCGTTAGAGACACACTGGGGGCACTGGGCTGCACTGGGAGGAAAAGGGAAAGCAAAGGGGTCCTTGGGGAAGGGGCCTGCGGGCAGCAATGGGGTGCAGGAGCTGCTGTGCTCCTGCCCAGAGGCAGTGGGGTCCTGGCCAAGAGGCACAGCTGGGGCAGGGGCTGTGGCCTGGACCATGCGGGGGGTGCTGGGGGGCCTGGGATGGGAATGCAACAGGGGCCCTGGGCAAGGGGTTCCCTGGGAAGGATCCGTGGGGCAGGGGAGGTGTCTGGGGTGTCAGCAGGGCTGCACTGGGCTGTGCTGGGGCAGCATGGGATGGCCTGGGGTGCGGTGGCCGTGCGAGGGGAGGGTCTGACACCGGCAGAACTCCTGGTACCCACCTGAGGCGTCTTCAGGATGTCGACATTGTCTACATCCACCTGCAGAGAGACCAGGAGATCTCGCTGGTCACTGGGATGTCCCCAGTGCCAGCAAGGGATGGGAGGAACCAAAGTGCCCCCCAATTACCAGAGGGGATGCCCTCCAGTCCCAGCCCCCCACTCACCTCCTGGAGATCATCTTGGGTTCCTTCCAGGAGTGCCTGGGAAAGGACAACAAAGGCTTGGTCTGGATTGGACCTTGTGGGGCTGAGGGGGGAACACGGGTGCAGGGAGCAGGGCGGAGGCAAAGGGATGGGAATTCAGGGCCTCCAAGGAGATCTGTTTGGAGCTGGGGGAGACCCAAAGACACTGACCTGGGGTAAACTGAGGAGCCAAGGGACGTGGCTGGGGCCGTGGAAGGGGCACGGTGTAAGGTACAGGGCAGGAGAAAGGAATTGTGGTGTAGGGACATGGGAGTGCAAGGGAGGGGCTTGGTGGGGAAAGAAGAACGGGGATGGGCGAGGACAAAAGCGACAGGACTGAGAGAGGGTTTGGGAGCTGGGGGTGAGTCCAGGAATGGTATCAGGAGACAGCGCTGCAGTGGCCAGGAAGAAAAGCAAAGGACTGGGGGGGGGCATGGAAGGAAAGGGCTTGGGAATGGTCAGTGGGAGGGCATTTGGGGAGGCTGGCTAGGACATAGAGGAGAGAGCCGGGAGGAAATTCCTGAAGGGACACCAAAAGGGTGGGATGAGAGGCCAGAAAGGGCAGGGTGTGGGGACCTGTTTGGCTGGTGCCTCACCTTGGCCTGTGCCGGGAGGCACAGCAGGATGGAGAAGAGCAGGGCCACGCTGAGCACAGCCACCTTCATCTTCCTCTCGCACTGGGCAGCGCTGGCTGAGGCTGCACCGGGCCAGGAGCACCTTTATCCCTGCCGGGACTCCTCGCTGCACCCTCCCCGACAGCCCCCAGGCCAAAGCCCGGCTTGGCACAGCCCCCAGCCCTGGCCACAAGCCCGGCCCTGGCACAGAGTCCATCCCACCTGCGGCACGCATCCAGCCCCCTTGCCTGGCATCCCTCCAGCTTCCTGCACGGGGCAGCTGCCCCTGGAATGGCCCAGGCACCTGCAGGGGCCAAGGCCCTGCGGGGGGTAGGGAGCCAAAGGCAGCTGGGGACCCTGTGGGGACAACCCCCACTCCACCACAATCCATCCTCCTGCAGCCCCCACAGCCAGATCCCCCATCTCCCGCTGCCCCTTCCCTCCCAGAGCTTTCCCTGTGGGACACGCCAGAGCTGAGCCCAGTCCCAGACCCAATATGTGGGAGAAGAACAGTGTCATGGGCAATGTGATCAACCCCATAACTGGGATCTCCAGTCACTAGAGACACTGGGGAGCACTGGGGAGCACTGGGGGTGGTGATCAGCTGCATACAATGCTGAGGCTTGGGGAATTACTCAGGTGTGGCACTTCCTAAATTCACACCACCTCGTTTTCTTGCATTGCAGGCCTCAAACCAGTCCCATCTCCAGCCCCAGAGCAGAGTCCAGAGGGGAAGATGCCCTACCCAGACCCTCACACTGTCACACCTGGGCACACCAGAGCACCTGGGGCCCGCTCTGCACAGCTGCCCCACACATGTGTGCTTCCAGGACCCCATCTGTGGGATATGCCCACCTGTAATACCCATCCCCAACAAGGCTCAGACGCCAGCACTGTCCCTGCCTGGGACATGCCCACAGCTCCCCAAGTCCCTTGTTCCCACAGAGGGTCTCTGCAATGTCCTGGCCCTGGGCCCAGGCCAGCGCTGGACCTGAGCAGGAAGTGCCCATCTAAGGGGAAGTGGAGAAAGAGGAGCTTGTCCCCAGGCAGCCACTTGGAGCTAATTGGGCAAAGAGAGGTGTCCTGGGAGGAGGAGGGATGATGGTCCCCTGCCAGCATCTCTGATAAGCCCTGTTTGCCCAGGGCCCGAGGCTCCAGGAAGACATTCAGACTCCTTGGGCTTCCAAGAAGTTAAAATCCACTGAGAAGTGGTTCCTGAGAGCTGTTCATGGCTTTGGTTCCTGTTGGACGTTCCAGGGCATTAGTGAAGGGTTCTGCTTCTGTCTTTCCCAGGGACACTGTGGATCCATCCGAGATGTGTTGTGGGCCAGCTGGGAAAGCATTTCAGGCACCTGCCTTGACTCTTTGCTCTGGAACTTCCCAAGGAGCCGCAGGGCCCACGGGGGAAGATTTTCCTTGGGAGTGTTGCTGCTTTGTGCCCCATGGAGGAGAGAGCAGAGTGTCCCCATGGGGGATTCTTGACCTCATGGACAAGTGCTGTGACGTCTTTGGTGTGCTGAAGTTGGTTTGGACAAGAATTGAGGAAGTGTCCTCAGGGTCCTAATTAGGGAACATTGGCCAGGGAGAGCTCCAGGCTGCCTTGGAGATCAGTGCCAATCAGGGGGATGGCATTGGACGGCTGCTGACCACGTGCCAACGGCCGTGGGAGAATGAGCTGGACACACACAGAGGCTCCCAGTGCCGGCAGATTGGCCCCCAGCTGCAGGGACGCCATGGGAATGTCCCTGCCTCCCTCGGGGCTGTGTCTCAGCCCTGCAGAAACTGTCCCTGCTCTTGTGCCAGCATTTCAGGAAGGATGAGTTTCCCCTCTCCTAGCGACTGCGTCTTCTGCAAAAACAATTGACAAGAGGGTCCTCAGCACAGGAAAGACTCGGAGCTCGTGGAGCACTTCCAGAGGAGGCCACCAAGATGCTCGGGGGACTGGAGCAGCTCTGTGACAGAGACAGGCTGGGATAGTTGGACCTGTTCAGCCTGGAGCAGAAAAGGCCGTGGGGACACCCCAGTGTGACCTTTCAGACTTCAAAGCACCTCCTCGGAAACATGTGGAGAAATGTTTCCGGAGGGCCTTTGTCAAGGGGACAAGGGGAGATTGTTTTCAACTAAAAAAGGGTGGGTTCAGAGCAGAGATAAAAAAATTCTTGATGCTGAGAGTGGTGAAACACTGGCACAGATTTGCCAGCGAGCTGGTGGATGCCCCGTGCCTGGAAACATTCCAGACCACATTGGACGGGGCTCTGAGCATTCTGATGGAGTGAAAGATGTCTCTGCTGCCACCCAGAAGGAGGCCCTGCCCTGTGGTGTCGGCTACCGGAGTGGTCGCTGTGTCTTGTAGGATGCAATTCCCCCAGGGAGCAGAGGGAACACACAGCACCACTGGGAGCAGGAGCATCCTGCCATGGAGACAGGAATATTCTGGATGCAGAGGCTCAGGCTGCCCTGTTTGGCTTCTGTGTAGATGGAGACAAGTGTCAGAAGAGACTGAGAACCAGGAGCCCCCACCGTGTCTCTGAGTCCCCTTGATTCCCTGAGGCCCCACAGTGTCACAGGTTCTCCTTTGGGCCACGAGGTCGCACGGTGTCACAGGATCCCTCTGGTGCCATGAGCCCTTGTGGTGTCACAATGGTCCTTGGTTCCACGAGGCCCCACATTGTTACAGAGTCCCCTTTCTGCTGTGAGGTCCCACATTATGTCAGGGTCGCCTTGGCTCCATGAGGCCCCACATTGTCACAGGCTCCCCCTTTCTGCCATCAGGTCTCACATTGTCCCAGGGTCTCTTTGGTTCTATGAGGCCCTGCAGTGTCACAATGGATCTTTGGTTCCATGAGGCCCCACAGTGTCACAAGGCTCCCTGGGAACCACGAGGCCCTCAGGGATCACAATGGATCCTTGGTTCCATGAGGCCCCACAGCTCCCCAGGGCCTGTGGATTCCACAAGATCCTGGAGTGGCACAGGGTTCCTTTGCTTCCATGTGTCCCCGCGGTGTCACAATGTCCCCACGGTTCCAGGAGGCCCCGCAGTGTCACAGACGAGCAGCACTGGAGTGGGAGCAGCACCAGGGGAGGTTTTGCAGCTGCGCTGGAACAGCAGCAGCAGCAGCAGCCACGGAGCAACAGTGGAACAGTGGTGGAATGCAAGTCCCGTGAGGAGCGGCTGAGGGAGCTGGGGTTGTTTATCCTGGAGAAGAGGAGGCTCAGGGGGGACCTTCTCACTCTCTACAACTCCCTGACAGCAGGGGGCAGCCAGGTGGGGCTCGGTCTCTTCTCCCAGGGACCAGAGACAGGACAAGAGGACACAGCCTTGAGCTGCAGCAGAGGAGGTTTAGGCTGGAGATTAGAAAGAGTTTCTTCACAGCAAGGGTGATTGGGCATTGGAATGGGCTGCCCAGGGAGGTGGTGGAGTCGCCGTCCCTGGAGGTATTCAAGGAAAGACTGGATGTGGCACTTGCTGCCATGGTCTGGTGACAAGGTGGTGTTGGATGATCTCACAGATCTTTTCCAAGCTGGTTAATTCTGGGATTCTGTCATTCAGTGCAGCAGCGGTGGAACCTTGGTGGAAAAAGAGTGGGAAATGGCCCCGCAGCTGTGGAGCAGCACCTGAGATGCCCAAGCTGCGGGACACAGAGCGGGTCTGAGCGCTGTGTCCTGTGGGAGCTGGCCCCACACACCAGAACCATGCCCGTCAGGCTGACCCAGAGCAGGGGGCAGCGGCAGGAATTGCTGCTGGGCTGCGGAAGGCGCGGATCCAGCGCGTTTGATGGTGACTCGGGGGTTGGATCCTGGTTGTTGGTGGCCACCTTTGGTGGTAGCGGGACACTTTCAGTTGATCTGAAGTCGTGAACTCAGGAGAAAGTCAGCACAAAAGGAATCAAGTGGCCTTTTCTGCTGCAGGGAAACGCATCTTGGTAGAGGTTTAATGATTTCTGATGTAGGAAGCAAACGGAGTCAATTTTTGGCCTGTGGTTTTGTTGTAATCCAGGGACAGTTTCCAAAATGATGCAATTTGTGGTGAAAAACCAGGAACGTGCCTCAGCATCGGGATGTTGCACACTGAGTACAGAGCTGTTTGTGGTGGTTATGATCAAGAAAACAATTGGAATTCTTGTCCCTACTTCACTCTTTCTCCCTCTCTCTCTGGGAATGAGTCTCCAACACTCCCTGCAGCTCTGCTTTCCATGATCTGCTCCTCTGGAGTTGGGCTTGGCCAGCTGAGCAGCGGGAAGCAGGAGGATAATGGCCCATTCCAACTGCAGACTTCCTTTTTGTAGCCTCTGGATTTCCAGCATTTAGAAACGGTCATGTTTTAAACTGTCTGACCAAATCCCACAGGTCTCACTTCTGCCCTGGCAGAAAATCCTCCTGTGGCCCTATTTGGGAACGGACCCTTGGAAACACCTCACTGCAGATGAGTTTTGGTTGGTTTTGCTAAGGGATGACAAGAAGATCAGCACAAGGAGGAAGGCTGAGGGAGAGGGAAGGACCAATTCCTTCCTTTTGTCTTCCCATTGTGTCCTGGGTTGCAGTGTATTCTATTACCATCCTCAGGAGCTGTTGAAACCAGGTGGGGCACTGTTTCCTTGCCTCCTTCCCCCAGACTATCTTTCTGTTAATTGCCCATCATTGTCCTGCCGCCTGACTCAGAGATAACTCACTCCGGACTATCTTCTGTTAATGAGCCTAATCAACACTTTGCCTCATGACTCATTACCCCATTGTGAGATGCTCCACCCAGAGGGAGGAACCAAGCATCCCATCCTGGATATAATCTGGGACTCTGACCACCAGAGACAACCCTTCCCACTGGATTTCCAGAGGACAGGAGCTACACAGCCACCATTGGACTTTCTGAGGAAGAGCAGACTGTTTTACTACAGGATCACTGCTTCAGGGGACTGCAGCCACCATTCTACCAGATTGCTACCACCACCGTGCCTAACAGGGTGTCAGGTTGTACCTTGACTCTGTCAGTTTGACAGTGTTTTCTTTTACTTTTTTCTCCCTTTTCTTTAATTTCCATTAAATTGTTATTCTGACTTGGTGCCTCCCACTGGTTTGTTTTCAAACTAGTACACATTGGAAAGTCTCCTGCAGAGGTTGTGCTGCAGCCAGAGACTTGCCGGGCCAAGGGCTGAGGGAAACGATTCAGCTGAGGCACTTGAGGCATCTTGTCCCCGGTTTGTAGCCCTGGATCTGGGAGGGGACTCAGCTGCCCCCCTTGCACCCCACAACCCCCCTGAAATGGGGGATTCCTCCCGCCTCTGCCAGGTGCCCCTTATCCATCCCTAGCCTGGGTGCTCCTAGTCTGAGCTCCCATGGTCATTCCTGGTGGTGGGGAGCAGGAGGGAGGAGTTCAGAGCAAACCTGGGAGGTGCCAGCAGGCTCAGAGATGTGTGGAGGTGACAGTGAGACAGTGATGGGATGTGCAGATGGTCACGGGGACAGGACAACACCTCGGGGATCAACTTCTTGGAGATTTGGGGGAATTTCCTTAGGAAAGCACACACGGACACAGACACACGGACACAGAGCGTAGCTTTGCCAAAAGGGTGTATTGATTAGTCAGGGGCAAATGGCCCTGGGCTCAAAGGGTTCAGGGGATTCCTCCAGGGATGATCATCTCCTCATTCCACTGGTAGGGAAAAGGACACCATAGTCCCCACAACTTGCAATTCTAAAAGACATTCGCAGAAGGTGACCTCTGGTGCCCACTGGGACATGAGAGGGGCCTTGGCCCCAGCCCTCTCCCTGCAGGCACTGCTCACCTAGGCATCCAGAGAGGCAGCCAGGCGCTTCACCCGCAGAAGAGCCTCCAGCTTTTTACACAGAGCAGGCTGGGGACAAAGGCAGCGTTAGAGACACACTGGGGGCACTGGGCTGCACTGGGAGGAAAAGGGAAAGCAAAGGGGTCCTTGGGGAAGGGGCCTGCGGGCAGCAATGGGGTGCAGGAGCTGCTGTGCTCCTGCCCAGCGGCAGTGGGGTCCTGGCCAAGAGGCACAGCTGGGGCAGGGGCTGTGGCCTGGACCATGCGGGGGGTGCTGGGGGGCCTGGGATGGGAATGCAACAGGGGCCCTGGGCAAGGGGTTCCCTGGGAAGGATCCGTGGGGCAGGGGAGGTGTCTGGGGTGTCAGCAGGGCTGCACTGGGCTGTGCTGGGGCAGCATGGGATGGCCTGGGGTGTGGTGGCCGTGCGAGGGGAGGGTCTGACACCGGCAGAACTCCTGGTACCCACCTGAGGCGTCTTCAGGATGTCGACATTGTCTACATCCACCTGCAGAGAGACCAGGAGATCTCGCTGGTCACTGGGATGTCCCCAGTGCCAGCAAGGGATGGGAGGAACCAAAGTGCCCCCCAATTACCAGAGGGGATGCCCTCCAGTCCCAGCCCCCCACTCACCTCCTGGAGATCATCTTGGGTTCCTTCCAGGAGTGCCTGGGAAAGGACAACAAAGGCTTGGTCTGGATTGGACCTTGTGGGGCTGAGGGGGGAACACGGGTGCAGGGAGCAGGGCGGAGGCAAAGGGATGGGAATTCAGGGCCTCCAAGGAGATCTGTTTGGAGCTGGGGGAGACCCAAAGACACTGACCTGGGGTAAACTGAGGAGCCAAGGGACGTGGCTGGGGCCGTGGAAGGGGCACGGTGTAAGGTACAGGGCAGGAGAAAGGAATTGTGGTGTAGGGACATGGGAGTGCAAGGGAGGGGCTTGGTGGGGAAAGAAGAACGGGGATGGGCGAGGACAAAAGCGACAGGACTGAGAGAGGGTTTGGGAGCTGGGGGTGAGTCCAGGAATGGTATCAGGAGACAGCGCTGCAGTGGCCAGGAAGAAAAGCAAAGGACTGGGGGGGGGCATGGAAGGAAAGGGCTTGGGAATGGTCAGTGGGAGGGCATTTGGGGAGGCTGGCTAGGACACAGAGGAGAGAGCCGGGAGGAAATTCCTGAAGGGACACCAAAAGGGTGGGATGAGAGGCCAGAAAGGGCAGGGTGTGGGGACCTGTTTGGCTGGTGCCTCACCTTGGCCTGTGCCGGGAGGCACAGCAGGATGGAGAAGAGCAGGGCCACGCTGAGCACAGCCACCTTCATCTTCCTCTCGCACTGGGCAGCACTGGCTGAGGCTGCACCGGGCCAGGAGCACCTTTATCCCTGCCGGGACTCCTCGCTGCACCCTCCCCGACAGCCCCCAGGCCAAAGCCCGGCTTGGCACAGCCCCCAGCCCTGGCCACAAGCCCGGCCCTGGCACAGAGTCCATCCCACCTGCGGCACGCATCCAGCCCCCTTGCCTGGCATCCCTCCAGCTTCCTGCACGGGGCAGCTGCCCCTGGAATGGCCCAGGCACCTGCGGGGGCCAAGGCCCTGGGGGGGATAGGGAGCCAAAGGCAGCTGGGGACCCTGTGGGGACAACCCCCACTCCACCACAATCCATCCTCCTGCAGCCCCCACAGCCAGATCCCCCATCTCCCGCTGCCCCTTCCCTCCCAGAGCTTTCCCTGTGGGACACGCCAGAGCTGAGCCCAGTCCCAGACCCAATATGTGGGAGAAGAACAGTGTCATGGGCAATGTGATCAACCCCATAACTGGGATCTCCAGTCACTGGAGACACTGGGGAGCACTGGGGAGCACTGGGGGTGGTGATCAGCTGCATACAATGCTGAGGCTTGGGGAATTACTCAGGTGTGGCACTTCCTAAATTCACACCACCTCGTTTTCTTGCATTGCAGGCCTCAAACCAGTCCCATCTCCAGCCCCAGAGCAGAGTCCAGAGGGGAAGATGCCCTACCCAGACCCTCACACTGTCACACCTGGGCACACCAGAGCACCTGGGGCCCGCTCTGCACAGCTGCCCCACACATGTGTGCTTCCAGGACCCCATCTGTGGGATATGCCCAGCTGTACTACCCATCCCCAACAAGGCTCAGACGCCAGCACTGTCCCTGCCTGGGACATGCCCACAGCTCCCCAAGTCCCTTGTTCCCACAGAGGGTCTCTGCAATGTCCTGGCCCTGGGCCCAGGCCAGCGCTGGACCTGAGCAGGAAGTGCCCATCTAAGGGGAAGTGGAGAAAGAGGAGCTTGTCCCCAGGCAGCCACTTGGAGCTAATTGGGCAAAGAGAGGTGTCCTGGGAGGAGGAGGGATGATGGTCCCCTGCCAGCATCTCTGATAAGCCCTGTTTGCCCAGGGCCCGAGGCTCCAGGAAGACATTCAGACTCCTTGGGCTTCCAAGAAGTTAAAATCCACTGAGAAGTGGTTCCTGAGAGCTGTTCATGGCTTTGGTTCCTGTTGGACGTTCCAGGGCATTAGTGAAGGGTTCTGCTTCTGTCTTTCCCAGGGACACTGTGGATCCATCCGAGATGTGTTGTGGGCCAGCTGGGAAAGCATTTCAGGCACCTGCCTTGACTCTTTGCTCTGGAACTTCCCAAGGAGCCGCAGGGCCCACGGGGGAAGATTTTCCTTGGGAGTGTTGCTGCTTTGTGCCCCATGGAGGAGAGAGCAGAGTGTCCCCATGGGGGATTCTTGACCTCATGGACAAGTGCTGTGACGTCTTTGGTGTGCTGAAGTTGGTTTGGACAAGAATTGAGGAAGTGTCCTCAGGGTCCTAATTAGGGAACATTGGCCAGGGAGAGCTCCAGGCTGCCTTGGAGATCAGTGCCAATCAGGGGGATGGCATTGGACGGCTGCTGACCACGTGCCAACGGCCGTGGGAGAATGAGCTGGACACACACAGAGGCTCCCAGTGCCGGCAGATTGGCCCCCAGCTGCAGGGACGCCATGGGAATGTCCCTGCCTCCCTCGGGGCTGTGTCTCAGCCCTGCAGAAACTGTCCCTGCTCTTGTGCCAGCATTTCAGGAAGGATGAGTTTCCCCTCTCCTAGCGACTGCGTCTTCTGCAAAAACAATTGACAAGAGGGTCCTCAGCACAGGAAAGACTCGGAGCTCGTGGAGCACTTCCAGAGGAGGCCACCAAGATGCTCGGGGGACTGGAGCAGCTCTGTGACAGAGACAGGCTGGGATAGTTGGACCTGTTCAGCCTGGAGCAGAAAAGGCCGTGGGGACACCCCAGTGTGACCTTTCAGACTTCAAAGCACCTCCTCGGAAACATGTGGAGAAATGTTTCCGGAGGGCCTTTGTCAAGGGGACAAGGGGAGATTGTTTTCAACTAAAAAAGGGTGGGTTCAGAGCAGAGATAAAAAAATTCTTGATGCTGAGAGTGGTGAAACACTGGCACAGATTTGCCAGCGAGCTGGTGGATGCCCCGTGCCTGGAAACATTCCAGACCACATTGGACGGGGCTCTGAGCATTCTGATGGAGTGAAAGATGTCTCTGCTGCCACCCAGAAGGAGGCCCTGCCCTGTGGTGTCGGCTACCGGAGTGGTCGCTGTGTCTTGTAGGATGCAATTCCCCCAGGGAGCAGAGGGAACACACAGCACCACTGGGAGCAGGAGCATCCTGCCATGGAGACAGGAATATTCTGGATGCAGAGGCTCAGGCTGCCCTGTTTGGCTTCTGTGTAGATGGAGACAAGTGTCAGAAGAGACTGAGAACCAGGAGCCCCCACCGTGTCTCTGAGTCCCCTTGATTCCCTGAGGCCCCACAGTGTCACAGGTTCTCCTTTGGGCCACGAGGTCGCACGGTGTCACAGGATCCCTCTGGTGCCATGAGCCCTTGTGGTGTCACAATGGTCCTTGGTTCCACGAGGCCCCACATTGTTACAGAGTCCCCTTTCTGCTGTGAGGTCCCACATTATGTCAGGGTCGCCTTGGCTCCATGAGGCCCCACATTGTCACAGGCTCCCCCTTTCTGCCATCAGGTCTCACATTGTCCCAGGGTCTCTTTGGTTCTATGAGGCCCTGCAGTGTCACAATGGATCTTTGGTTCCATGAGGCCCCACAGTGTCACAAGGCTCCCTGGGAACCACGAGGCCCTCAGGGATCACAATGGATCCTTGGTTCCATGAGGCCCCACAGCTCCCCAGGGCCTGTGGATTCCACAAGATCCTGGAGTGGCACAGGGTTCCTTTGCTTCCATGTGTCCCCGCGGTGTCACAATGTCCCCACGGTTCCAGGAGGCCCCGCAGTGTCACAGACGAGCAGCACTGGAGTGGGAGCAGCACCAGGGGAGGTTTTGCAGCTGCGCTGGAACAGCAGCAGCAGCAGCAGCCACGGAGCAACAGTGGAACAGTGGTGGAATGCAAGTCCCGTGAGGAGCGGCTGAGGGAGCTGGGGTTGTTTATCCTGGAGAAGAGGAGGCTCAGGGGGGACCTTCTCACTCTCTACAACTCCCTGACAGGAGGGGGCAGCCAGGTGGGGCTCGGTCTCTTCTCCCAGGGACCAGAGACAGGACAAGAGGACACAGCCTTGAGCTGCAGCAGAGGAGGTTTAGGCTGGAGATTAGAAAGAGTTTCTTCACAGCAAGGGTGATTGGGCATTGGAATGGGCTGCCCAGGGAGGTGGTGGAGTCGCCGTCCCTGGAGGTATTCAAGGAAAGACTGGATGTGGCACTTGCTGCCATGGTCTGGTGACAAGGTGGTGTTGGATGATCTCACAGATCTTTTCCAAGCTGGTTAATTCTGGGATTCTGTCATTCAGTGCAGCAGCGGTGGAACCTTGGTGGAAAAAGAGTGGGAAATGGCCCCGCAGCTGTGGAGCAGCACCTGAGATGCCCAAGCTGCGGGACACAGAGCGGGTCTGAGCGCTGTGTCCTGTGGGAGCTGGCCCCACACACCAGAACCATGCCCGTCAGGCTGACCCAGAGCAGGGGGCAGCGGCAGGAATTGCTGCTGGGCTGCGGAAGGCGCGGATCCAGCGCGTTTGATGGTGACTCGGGGGTTGGATCCTGGTTGTTGGTGGCCACCTTTGGTGGTAGCGGGACACTTTCAGTTGATCTGAAGTCGTGAACTCAGGAGAAAGTCAGCACAAAAGGAATCAAGTGGCCTTTTCTGCTGCAGGGAAACGCATCTTGGTAGAGGTTTAATGATTTCTGATGTAGGAAGCAAACGGAGTCAATTTTTGGCCTGTGGTTTTGTTGTAATCCAGGGACAGTTTCCAAAATGATGCAATTTGTGGTGAAAAACCAGGAACGTGCCTCAGCATCGGGATGTTGCACACTGAGTACAGAGCTGTTTGTGGTGGTTATGATCAAGAAAACAATTGGAATTCTTGTCCCTACTTCACTCTTTCTCCCTCTCTCTCTGGGAATGAGTCTCCAACACTCCCTGCAGCTCTGCTTTCCATGATCTGCTCCTCTGGAGTTGGGCTTGGCCAGCTGAGCAGCGGGAAGCAGGAGGATAATGGCCCATTCCAACTGCAGACTTCCTTTTTGTAGCCTCTGGATTTCCAGCATTTAGAAACGGTCATGTTTTAAACTGTCTGACCAAATCCCACAGGTCTGACTTCTGCCCTGGCAGAAAATCCTCCTGTGGCCCTATTTGGGAACGGACCCTTGGAAACACCTCACTGCAGATGAGTTTTGGTTGGTTTTGCTAAGGGATGACAAGAAGATCAGCACAAGGAGGAAGGCTGAGGGAGAGGGAAGGACCAATTCCTTCCTTTTGTCTTCCCATTGTGTCCTGGGTTGCAGTGTATTCTATTACCATCCTCAGGAGCTGTTGAAACCAGGTGGGGCACTGTTTCCTTGCCTCCTTCCCCCAGACTATCTTTCTGTTAATTGCCCATCATTGTCCTGCCGCCTGACTCAGAGATAACTCACTCCGGACTATCTTCTGTTAATGAGCCTAATCAACACTTTGCCTCATGACTCATTACCCCATTGTGAGATGCTCCACCCAGAGGGAGGAACCAAGCATCCCATCCTGGATATAATCTGGGACTCTGACCACCAGAGACAACCCTTCCCACTGGATTTCCAGAGGACAGGAGCTACACAGCCACCATTGGACTTTCTGAGGAAGAGCAGACTCTTTTACTACAGGATCACTGCTTCAGGGGACTGCAGCCACCATTCTACCAGATTGCTACCACCACCGTGCCTAACAGGGTGTCAGGTTGTACCTTGACTCTGTCAGTTTGACAGTGTTTTCTTTTACTTTTTTCTCCCTTTTCTTTAATTTCCATTAAATTGTTATTCTGACTTGGTGCCTCCCACTGGTTTGTTTTCAAACTAGTACACATTGGAAAGTCTCCTGCAGAGGTTGTGCTGCAGCCAGAGACTTGCCGGGCCAAGGGCTGAGGGAAACGATTCAGCTGAGGCACTTGAGGCATCTTGTCCCCGGTTTGTAGCCCTGGATCTGGGAGGGGACTCAGCTGCCCCCCTTGCACCCCACAACCCCCCTGAAATGGGGGATTCCTCCCGCCTCTGCCAGGTGCCCCTTATCCATCCCTAGCCTGGGTGCTCCTAGTCTGAGCTCCCATGGTCATTCCTGGTGGTGGGGAGCAGGAGGGAGGAGTTCAGAGCAAACCTGGGAGGTGCCAGCAGGCTCAGAGATGTGTGGAGGTGACAGTGAGACAGTGATGGGATGTGCAGATGGTCACGGGGACAGGACAACACCTCGGGGATCAACTTCTTGGAGATTTGGGGGAATTTCCTTAGGAAAGCACACACGGACACAGACACACGGACACAGAGCGTAGCTTTGCCAAAAGGGTGTATTGATTAGTCAGGGGCAAATGGCCCTGGGCTCAAAGGGTTCAGGGGATTCCTCCAGGGATGATCATCTCCTCATTCCACTGGTAGGGAAAAGGACACCATAGTCCCCACAACTTGCAATTCTAAAAGACATTCGCAGAAGGTGACCTCTGGTGCCCACTGGGACATGAGAGGGGCCTTGGCCCCAGCCCTCTCCCTGCAGGCACTGCTCACCTAGGCATCCAGAGAGGCAGCCAGGCGCTTCACCCGCAGAAGAGCCTCCAGCTTTTTACACAGAGCAGGCTGGGGACAAAGGCAGCGTTAGAGACACACTGGGGGCACTGGGCTGCACTGGGAGGAAAAGGGAAAGCAAAGGGGTCCTTGGGGAAGGGGCCTGCGGGCAGCAATGGGGTGCAGGAGCTGCTGTGCTCCTGCCCAGCGGCAGTGGGGTCCTGGCCAAGAGGCACAGCTGGGGCAGGGGCTGTGGCCTGGACCATGCGGGGGGTGCTGGGGGGCCTGGGATGGGAATGCAACAGGGGCCCTGGGCAAGGGGTTCCCTGGGAAGGATCCGTGGGGCAGGGGAGGTGTCTGGGGTGTCAGCAGGGCTGCACTGGGCTGTGCTGGGGCAGCATGGGATGGCCTGGGGTGTGGTGGCCGTGCGAGGGGAGGGTCTGACACCGGCAGAACTCCTGGTACCCACCTGAGGCGTCTTCAGGATGTCGACATTGTCTACATCCACCTGCAGAGAGACCAGGAGATCTCGCTGGTCACTGGGATGTCCCCAGTGCCAGCAAGGGATGGGAGGAACCAAAGTGCCCCCCAATTACCAGAGGGGATGCCCTCCAGTCCCAGCCCCCCACTCACCTCCTGGAGATCATCTTGGGTTCCTTCCAGGAGTGCCTGGGAAAGGACAACAAAGGCTTGGTCTGGATTGGACCTTGTGGGGCTGAGGGGGGAACACGGGTGCAGGGAGCAGGGCGGAGGCAAAGGGATGGGAATTCAGGGCCTCCAAGGAGATCTGTTTGGAGCTGGGGGAGACCCAAAGACACTGACCTGGGGTAAACTGAGGAGCCAAGGGACGTGGCTGGGGCCGTGGAAGGGGCACGGTGTAAAGTACAGGGCAGGAGAAAGGAATTGTGGTGTAGGGACATGGGAGTGCAAGGGAGGGGCTTGGTGGGGAAAGAAGAACGGGGATGGGCGAGGACAAAAGCGACAGGACTGAGAGAGGGTTTGGGAGCTGGGGGTGAGTCCAGGAATGGTATCAGGAGACAGCGCTGCAGTGGCCAGGAAGAAAAGCAAAGGACTGGGGGGGGGCATGGAAGGAAAGGGCTTGGGAATGGTCAGTGGGAGGGCATTTGGGGAGGCTGGCTAGGACATAGAGGAGAGAGCCGGGAGGAAATTCCTGAAGGGACACCAAAAGGGTGGGATGAGAGGCCAGAAAGGGCAGGGTGTGGGGACCTGTTTGGCTGGTGCCTCACCTTGGCCTGTGCCGGGAGGCACAGCAGGATGGAGAAGAGCAGGGCCACGCTGAGCACAGCCACCTTCATCTTCCTCTCGCACTGGGCAGCACTGGCTGAGGCTGCACCGGGCCAGGAGCACCTTTATCCCTGCCGGGACTCCTCGCTGCACCCTCCCCGACAGCCCCCAGGCCAAAGCCCGGCTTGGCACAGCCCCCAGCCCTGGCCACAAGCCCGGCCCTGGCACAGAGTCCATCCCACCTGCGGCACGCATCCAGCCCCCTTGCCTGGCATCCCTCCAGCTTCCTGCACGGGGCAGCTGCCCCTGGAATGGCCCAGGCACCTGCGGGGGCCAAGGCCCTGGGGGGGATAGGGAGCCAAAGGCAGCTGGGGACCCTGTGGGGACAACCCCCACTCCACCACAATCCATCCTCCTGCAGCCCCCACAGCCAGATCCCCCATCTCCCGCTGCCCCTTCCCTCCCAGAGCTTTCCCTGTGGGACAGCCCAGAGCTGAGCCCAGTCCCAGACCCAATATGTGGGAGAAGAACAGTGTCATGGGCAATGTGATCAACCTCATAACTGGGATCTCCAGTCACTAGAGACACTGGGGAGCACTGGGGAGCACTGGGGGTGGTGATCAGCTGCATACAATGCTGAGGCTTGGGGAATTACTCAGGTGTGGCACTTCCTAAATTCACACCACCTCGTTTTCTTGCATTGCAGGCCTCAAACCAGTCCCATCTCCAGCCCCAGAGCAGAGTCCAGAGGGGAAGATGCCCTACCCAGACCCTCACACTGTCACACCTGGGCACACCAGAGCACCTGGGGCCCGCTCTGCACAGCCGCCCCACACATGTGTGCTTCCAGGACCCCATCTGTGGGATATGCCCACCTGTAATACCCATCCCCAACAAGGCTCAGACGCCAGCACTGTCCCTGCCTGGGACATGCCCACAGCTCCCCAAGTCCCTTGTTCCCACAGAGGGTCTCTGCAATGTCCTGGCCCTGGGCCCAGGCCAGCGCTGGACCTGAGCAGGAAGTGCCCATCCAAGGGGAAGTGGAGAAAGAGGAGCTTGTCCCCAGGCAGCCACTTGGAGCTAATTGGGCAAAGAGAGGTGTCCTGGGAGGAGGAGCGATGATGGTCCCCTGCCAGCATCTCTGATAAGCCCTGTTTGCCCAGGGCCTGAGGCTCCAGGAAGACATTCAGACTCCTTGGGCTTCCAAGAAGTTAAAATCCACTGAGAAGTGGTTCCTGAGAGCTGTTCATGGCTTTGGTTCCTGTTGGACGTTCCAGGGCATTAGTGAAGGGTTCTGCTTCTGTCTTTCCCAGGGACACTGTGGATCCATCCGAGATGTGTTGTGGGCCAGCTGGGAAAGCATTTCAGGCGCCTGCCTTGACTCTTTGCTCTGGAACTTCCCAAGGAGCCGCAGGGCCCACGGGGGAAGATTTTCCTTGGGAGTGTTGCTGCTTTGTGCCCCATGGAGGAGAGAGCAGAGTGTCCCCATGGGGGATTCTTGACCTCATGGACAAGTGCTGTGACGTCTTTGGTGTGCTGAAGTTGGTTTGGACAAGAATTGAGGAAGTGTCCTCAGGGTCCTAATTAGGGAACATTGGCCCAGGAGAGCTCCAGGCTGCCTTGGAGATCAGTGCCAATCAGGGGGATGGCATTGGACGCTGGCCGCTGACCACGTGCCAACGGCCGTGGGAGAATGAGCTGGACACACACAGAGGCTCCCAGTGCCGGCAGATTGGCCCCCAGCTGCAGGGACGCCATGGGAATGTCCCTGCCTCCCTCGGGGCTGTGTCTCAGCCCTGCAGAAACTGTCCCTGCTCTTGTGCCAGCATTTCAGGAAGGATGAGTTTCCCCTCTCCTAGCGACTGCGTCTTCTGTAAAAACAATTGACAAGAGGGTCCTCAGCACAGGAAAGACTCGGAGCTCGTGGAGCACTTCCAGAGGAGGCCACCAAGATGCTCGGGGGACTGGAGCAGCTCTGTGACAGAGACAGGCTGGGATAGTTGGACCTGTTCAGCCTGGAGCAGAAAAGGCCGTGGGGACACCCCAGTGTGACCTTTCAGACTTCAAAGCACCTCCTCGGAAACATGTGGAGAAATGTTTCCGGAGGGCCTTTGTCAAGGGGACAAGGGGAGATTGTTTTCAACTAAAAAAGGGTGGGTTCAGAGCAGAGATAAAAAAATTCTTGATGCTGAGAGTGGTGAAACACTGGCACAGATTTGCCAGCGAGCTGGTGGATGCCCCGTGCCTGGAAACATTCCAGACCACATTGGACGGGGCTCTGAGCATTCTGATGGAGTGAAAGATGTCTCTGCTGCCACCCAGAAGGAGGCCCTGCCCTGTGGTGTCGGCTACCGGAGTGGTCGCTGTGTCTTGTAGGATGCAATTCCCCCAGGGAGCAGAGGGAACACACAGCACCACTGGGAGCAGGAGCATCCTGCCATGGAGACAGGAATATTCTGGATGCAGAGGCTCAGGCTGCCCTGTTTGGCTTCTGTGTAGATGGAGACAAGTGTCAGAAGAGACTGAGAACCAGGAGCCCCCACCGTGTCTCTGAGTCCCCTTGATTCCCTGAGGCCCCACAGTGTCACAGGTTCTCCTTTGGGCCACGAGGTCGCACGGTGTCACAGGATCCCTCTGGTGCCATGAGCCCTTGTGGTGTCACAATGGTCCTTGGTTCCACGAGGCCCCACATTGTTACAGAGTCCCCTTTCTGCTGTGAGGTCCCACATTATGTCAGGGTCGCCTTGGCTCCATGAGGCCCCACATTGTCACAGGCTCCCCCTTTCTGCCATCAGGTCTCACATTGTCCCAGGGTCTCTTTGGTTCTATGAGGCCCTGCAGTGTCACAATGGATCTTTGGTTCCATGAGGCCCCACAGTGTCACAAGGCTCCCTGGGAACCACGAGGCCCTCAGGGATCACAATGGATCCTTGGTTCCATGAGGCCCCACAGCTCCCCAGGGCCTGTGGATTCCACAAGATCCTGGAGTGGCACAGGGTTCCTTTGCTTCCATGTGTCCCCGCGGTGTCACAATGTCCCCACGGTTCCAGGAGGCCCCGCAGTGTCACAGACGAGCAGCACTGGAGTGGGAGCAGCACCAGGGGAGGTTTTGCAGCTGCGCTGGAACAGCAGCAGCAGCAGCAGCCACGGAGCAACAGTGGAACAGTGGTGGAATGCAAGTCCCGTGAGGAGCGGCTGAGGGAGCTGGGGTTGTTTATCCTGGAGAAGAGGAGGCTCAGGGGGGACCTTCTCACTCTCTACAACTCCCTGACAGCAGGGGGCAGCCAGGTGGGGCTCGGTCTCTTCTCCCAGGGACCAGAGACAGGACAAGAGGACACAGCCTTGAGCTGCAGCAGAGGAGGTTTAGGCTGGAGATTAGAAAGAGTTTCTTCACAGCAAGGGTGATTGGGCATTGGAATGGGCTGCCCAGGGAGGTGGTGGAGTCGCCGTCCCTGGAGGTATTCAAGGAAAGACTGGATGTGGCACTTGCTGCCATGGTCTGGTGACAAGGTGGTGTTGGATGATCTCACAGATCTTTTCCAAGCTGGTTAATTCTGGGATTCTGTCATTCAGTGCAGCAGCGGTGGAACCTTGGTGGAAAAAGAGTGGGAAATGGCCCCGCAGCTGTGGAGCAGCACCTGAGATGCCCAAGCTGCGGGACACAGAGCGGGTCTGAGCGCTGTGTCCTGTGGGAGCTGGCCCCACACACCAGAACCATGCCCGTCAGGCTGACCCAGAGCAGGGGGCAGCGGCAGGAATTGCTGCTGGGCTGCGGAAGGCGCGGATCCAGCGCGTTTGATGGTGACTCGGGGGTTGGATCCTGGTTGTTGGTGGCCACCTTTGGTGGTAGCGGGACACTTTCAGTTGATCTGAAGTCGTGAACTCAGGAGAAAGTCAGCACAAAAGGAATCAAGTGGCCTTTTCTGCTGCAGGGAAACGCATCTTGGTAGAGGTTTAATGATTTCTGATGTAGGAAGCAAACGGAGTCAATTTTTGGCCTGTGGTTTTGTTGTAATCCAGGGACAGTTTCCAAAATGATGCAATTTGTGGTGAAAAACCAGGAACGTGCCTCAGCATCGGGATGTTGCACACTGAGTACAGAGCTGTTTGTGGTGGTTATGATCAAGAAAACAATTGGAATTCTTGTCCCTACTTCACTCTTTCTCCCTCTCTCTCTGGGAATGAGTCTCCAACACTCCCTGCAGCTCTGCTTTCCATGATCTGCTCCTCTGGAGTTGGGCTTGGCCAGCTGAGCAGCGGGAAGCAGGAGGATAATGGCCCATTCCAACTGCAGACTTCCTTTTTGTAGCCTCTGGATTTCCAGCATTTAGAAACGGTCATGTTTTAAACTGTCTGACCAAATCCCACAGGTCTGACTTCTGCCCTGGCAGAAAATCCTCCTGTGGCCCTATTTGGGAACGGACCCTTGGAAACACCTCACTGCAGATGAGTTTTGGTTGGTTTTGCTAAGGGATGACAAGAAGATCAGCACAAGGAGGAAGGCTGAGGGAGAGGGAAGGACCAATTCCTTCCTTTTGTCTTCCCATTGTGTCCTGGGTTGCAGTGTATTCTATTACCATCCTCAGGAGCTGTTGAAACCAGGTGGGGCACTGTTTCCTTGCCTCCTTCCCCCAGACTATCTTTCTGTTAATTGCCCATCATTGTCCTGCCGCCTGACTCAGAGATAACTCACTCCGGACTATCTTCTGTTAATGAGCCTAATCAACACTTTGCCTCATGACTCATTACCCCATTGTGAGATGCTCCACCCAGAGGGAGGAACCAAGCATCCCATCCTGGATATAATCTGGGACTCTGACCACCAGAGACAACCCTTCCCACTGGATTTCCAGAGGACAGGAGCTACACAGCCACCATTGGACTTTCTGAGGAAGAGCAGACTCTTTTACTACAGGATCACTGCTTCAGGGGACTGCAGCCACCATTCTA